>NC_091282.1:657095541-657397473 GCF_032444005.1 Ranitomeya imitator
ATCTTCTGCTTATAAAATAACAATAGTAATAAAAAAAATGTTGAATGTAAGCTCAAAATTGGTAGTTAATAGTGATGAGTAGTGATGAGCGAGCATCTCACTTTGCTTGGCGGCTGGCGGGAGCTTGGGTCACCGCCCTGCATGTTTGCTGCTCTTAGTAGTTGTTGGTTGTGGCATTACAGCGATTGGCTGGCCACAAAGCGTTATCAGGTCTATATCAGACCGGGCGCTGCCATGCTCATCATAGTCTGCTCCGGAATTAAGCAGTGTAGGGAGAGTTGTTGCTGAGTTAGGGAGAGATTTGTTTGCTTCGTACTTAGTGTGGGTATACCATAAATAATACACATATCCATCTCAACTACCAGTCCTTCTGAGCACTAATAAAGCTGCATAGATATCAGTGTTAGGCAGTCAGTCAGTGTATGTGGCAGAATTCAGTGCATATAGCAAGAGGGTCTATTCCAGTTCTGTCTGCTGCTGCTGTTGTCTATTACATATATTTCTAGACATAGCTCCAGGTATCATCAGAAGCCAGGAATATTTTTTTGGATCTTAATTCTGATTATTTGCTTTTAAAGCAATCCAGAGAACACCATTTTTCTGCTCCATTTGCTTGTTGGCACTGCAGAATACAGCTAGATCCTTTCCATATTATAGAGTAAAAAATCCAGCTATTTTATTAAACTGGGGTTTGTCCATCACACGGATCACATATCAGTGCCTTCAAAATTGTGCCATTTCAGTCCTCTATTTAAATATGTTTGCAGTGTCTTACCCAAGTTATTGACACCAGTTTGCTGGAAAAAAAGAGTTACCTACAGGTCAGATATTTTAAACTGGATCACATATCAATGCGCTCAAAATTGTGCCATTTCAGGCCTCCATTTAAATTATTTTGCTCTGTCTTAGCCAAGATATTGACACCAGTTTGGTGAAAAAAAATAGTTACCTACAGGCCAGATATTTTTAACTGGTGTTTGACCGTTACACGGATGGCATATCAGTGCGCTCAAAATTATGCCATTTCAGGCCTCTAATTAAATTAACTGCAGGAATTACTGCGATTATCAGGAAGGATGGCGTTGGTATAGGCCCTATGGACATAATACGGCAAGAACTTCTAGTGACAGGTTTACGGGACACGATGATGAAACAGAGAGAGAACTTCTGGATATAAAAGGAGAATTGGCTGACGTTAAAAAGAAGTCAGAGACTGCTGCAAATGTTTCAGGGGACAGGGAAGGCTCAGAGTCCCGCCATGACACTAGAATGCTTTGTAAGACCTCTCGCTTGCTTTAATTGTGGCAAAAATGGACATATAGAGCGGGAGTGTACATGTCGGGAAAGAGTTCCAACCCACGTCTGTTAAAATAACAGGCTCCGAGCCAGAGCCAGAACAGATGCGGAGGAGTAGTGGACGTCCCACAAGTCTAGCTTCAGCGTGTCCTCTAGTTTGGGCCAAATTTGATGGTCATGCAGTGTTCTGCTTGGTGGACACAGGTTCACAGGTAACAACGATGCCTGAAACATACTTCCGGTGACATTTTCCTGAAGCAAGGTGGCCTGAGTGGGGCCCAGTTATAAAGCTGATGGCCGCCAACCAACTGCCCATCTCGGTCGCTGGGGAGGTGTGGATGCAAATCTCCATTTGTGGAAAAGATCTGGGACGAAAGGCTGTGGTGCTGACCCAGGGAGAAGTGAGTAGCGGACATACAGTCACCCTAAGGATGAATGTTTTGAAAGAATTTGGGAGTCTCCTCATCAATGAGCCCTCTAACGAGACTCTGAAGGAATGGAATTTACATACTCCTCAAAGAAGAGTATTCCAACAGTTCGTGTGTGCAGCACAAGCTCAAGAATCTTGCCATGAAGGAGGAGTGTTAGGAAAAGTGTTCATTCCCGCTTCTTCCAAACTCATTCTACCACCTGGACAAACAGTACTCACTTTGGAAGGAGTTGAGATCCAAATTGAGCCTTCTTTCTTGGAGCAACTTCCCTCGGGATTCTTGGTGGCACGTACTTTGGCCATTATGCTTGATGGGACTGTTCCTGTATGCTGCATCAATTTGGAGGCTCGGGACCTCACAGTTCTCCCCAAAATTTGAAGTGGCCCGGATTGTGAGTATGCCTGAAGAGACAGTACCATCTCAGACCATACAGCTGGAGGTGCAGCAAGGAGACCCCTGGACAGTGACGGTGAACTCCTCTTCATCACCGGAGCTCCAACATATTCAGGATGGACGACTTGTCCTGGAACAAATGTGGGCCAAATGGCCAGACTCACTCAGCCACAAGTGCAACAGGTGGAAGCTCTGATAGGGCAATATAGGGATGTGTTCTCTCGTCATAAAGACAATTTTGGCTGCACCACAGCCATCACACATCAGATACCTACTAGAAATACCGCGCCTATTAGAGAATGCTATCGGCAAATCCTACCACATCTGTACCAAGCGGTGAAGAGCATGTTGGGACAGATGTTGCAGAAAGGTGTCATCAGAGAGAGTCAGAGTCCATGGGCTGCTCCGATAGTGCTGGTGCAGAAGAAGGATGGGACTCTGCGTTTTTGTGTGGATTACCGAAAGCTTAATGCTTGTACTGTGAGAGACTCATACCCATTACCCAGGATTGAGGAATTACTGTCTGCTCTAGGAAAAGCCAATTTTTTTTCTACATTGGACCTCGCCAGCGGTTATTGGCAAGTGCCGATGTCCAAACAGGATCGAGCAAAGATGGCTTCTATTCTACCCATGGGCCTGTATGAATTCAAACGAATACCATTCGGCTTGGGCAATGCTCCCGGAACTTTTCAACGTCTCATGGAAAGGTGTCTGCGCGATTTGAATTTTGAGGCAATGCTTATCTATCTAGATGACATTATATTATACGCTGCTTCATTTGAGGAACATCTCCAACGACTGGAACAGGTGTTGAATCGCCTTCAAAAGCACGGATTTAAGGTAAAACCTCAGAAATGTCATTTGTTCCGCACTCATATTGAGCACATGGGCCATGTTGTTTCTATTGACAGGGTGAAACCATGTCGAGAAAAGAGCGTGGTGATACAGGATTGGCCCACTCCAGAGATGATGAAAGATGTTAGAGCATTCCTGGGATTTACAGGGTATTACCGCGGCTTTGTGAAGAATTTTGCCTGACGAGCAAGACCACTGCTGAAACTGCTTAAAGGAGTGCCCTCGGGTGCAAAGAACTGGAACATTAGTTGGAAGGAACACCAGGAGGAAGCTTTTCAAGATTTGAAGAAGGCATTGAAGGAAGCTCCTATGTTGGCCTACGCGGACTTTTCTCAACCGTTTATTCTCCACACAGATGGGAGCTTGCATGGACTTGGGGCTGTATTGTCACAGATACAGGTTAGGAGAGAGAGGGTGATCACTTACGCAAATCGATCACTTCACGATTCCAAACATCCGGAAAATTACAGCTCCTTTAAGTTGGAGCTGCTGGCGTTGGTGTGGGCTGTAACAGAGAAGTTCACAAAATATTTGTCCAGTTCTGAAGTGCTCGTACGTACCGATAACAACCCTTTGGCTCACCTGGAGAATGCGAGACTGGGCAGTCTAGAACAATGATAGGTGGCCAGAATGGCAAAGTTCCAATACAAAGTTGCTTACAAAAGAGGAGCGGAGAACACTCATGCAGATGCCCTATCTAGGGTGAAACATGCTAAATCTGAGTGGAACAGATGAAGAACTGGAAAGTGAGGAGGTCCCTAGGTTCCTAGGTCTCGCCAGGACGGTGGTGGCACACACAAGATCAGATACAAATCCCGACTCAGTGGGGCGTATTGGGCCGATCTCTGGATGAGTGAGTCCGGTTACAACAAGAAGGAAGTGAGCATGCTCTGTTTAGATGGTGTGTGACCTTAAAGAGATTTCCCAGTTTAGCAGAGAGGAGTACCTTGTCCCAGGAGACTCTGCGGATTCTTCGACAGTGGGTACGCCTTCAGATGAAGAATGGTTTAATATATCGGAAAGTGCAACTTCAGGCAAAGCTGGGTTCTACCTGGCAAGTCATAGTTCCAGAAGTATTGTTATCTGAGATAGCCACCGAAGCACATGAAAATGGAGCGCACTTTGGTCAGGAGAAGTCTTTTCAGTGATTACAACGGTTCATCTTTCATCCTCGGTTAAAGGCGGTCGTGGAAGGTACTTGTAGAGCTGGTTTTGCATGTTATTTGGCTAAACCACCGGAGCACACAGCCTCCATACAGCCCATTGTGACATCCACTCCCCTGGAGCTGTTGATGATAGACTATCTGACCATCGGGCCGGCCTACCAGGGGTATGAGCATTGTTTTGTGATGGTGGATCACTTCACAAAATTTGTTGTTGTCACCCCAACCAGGGATCAAACTGCAGAGTCAGTTGCATATGTAATCTGTAAAAATTTCATTCAACTCAACGGATGGCTGACACAGATTCATCCTGACCAGTGCGCCTGTTTCTTTGGTAAAGTGATGGGAGAATTACATTGCATGTACTTAATTGGCACCACACCGTATCACCCCCAGGGAAACGGCGCCTGTGAGAGATTCAATTGAACGTTAATTCAAATGTTGAGAATCCTGGAAGAAGATCGGAAGGCCCAATGGCCTGATTATGTATCAGATGTGGTGTGGATATACAATAATCGAGTGCACCGAACAACGGGTTAAACCCCCTATTCTCTCCTATTCGGTCAGGCTGGAAAGTGAATTACTGAGTTAGAATTGGATCCTGTAGAGCAGGGGTCCCCAACTCCAGTCCTCAATGCCCACCAACAGGTCATGTTTTCAGGATTTCCTTTGCATTGCACAGGTGATGCAATTATTACCTGGGCAAGACTAAGGAAATCTTCAAAACATGACATGTTGGTGGGCCTTGAGGACTGGAGTTGGGGACCCCTGCTGTAGAGGACTAACCATGGACGGGGGTGTCCTCCTGGGTTTGAGAACGTCGTTATGGCCTGCAGACTTTGCATCGGTTGGTCCAGACCAGGTTTCGGGAGTCAGAACATGCTGAGAGGACTCCACCGTGGACAACAGGTCTTCAGGTCGGAGACCGTGTCTTAGTGCGAGAATAAGCTGGAGAATTGGTTTGAAAAGGACCCATATTGGGTAAAGTGACGAGTCTGCTCTGAGAGGCCTGTGTACCGGAGTCAACCTGAAGGAGAACAGAGCTCTCCCACTCGGATAGTTCAGCGGAACATACTTTGGCCTTGTCTATCAAAAGACCCAGTATGAGCAAAAGAGACACCAAAGACTCCTGAGTCAGTTCCCATGATAGTAGAGGAAGAAGAGGATGAAGAGAGTGAGGAACCAAGACCTGCGATTCCCCAAAGAATCTGATCCCGAGAATACAGATACGCTATTGCTCCCTCCTGTACAATCTGATTCTACCACTCAAGGAAACTCCACTACTCCTTCCAATTTACGACAATCTGAACAAATAGCAGGCAAACCCCCCAATTGCTTTGATCAGAAACATTTCATTGGCAGCAAAGTGTACTAAAGAGAGTAAGATGACAATATGTTTCGCAAGAACTTTTCGTCCATGGAATGGCGATTTAAAGGAGTGGGGGAATGTAGGAAGATGGACCTGAATAGTGGTCCCTCTTGCGTGTCCGGGCCATAACTGTCAGAACTGTCACCATTGTTGCCGGGGGAAGCACTTTCTGACTGGAGTAGACCTTTACACCTGACTGCTGTGGGCGAGTGTGATATAAAAGGGACTGCGCATGGGGAAATTGGGCTTTTGGCGGGTACCGAGCGTGCGCTACAGGAGAAGGTTGACTCCCACTCCACTGACCGATGCCAATTGACAGGCCAGTTTTGCATCATTCCATCCCCCACACATAAAAACTGTTCAGCCCCCGAGACTAACTCCTCGTTGTCCTCCGACCTTAATAGCACTGACCGGTCAGTACATTTGATATCTGCGGACTCCCTTGGGACTTTGTACAACCTTAGCCGTTCAGCAGACCTTTCCCTGTTCAGCACCCCGTTCCAGGATCACAAGACCATGTGAAAGAAGACCAGGATACTTTGTCGCCGGACAGAGACAGTGCTACACTTTCCTCCAGAACCGGCTCAGAGACTTCTCGCGCCACCAACTGTGCCATCGTGGGATTTTCCAGCCACCATCGTCCAGGAACCAGAGACTGATAAGTTAACCCGTTATTTCACCCATTGTAATTACTTTATTGTCATATAAACTTTGTGGGCCTGTATATTTTCATCCCCTGACTCCCTGCGTGGAATATTTACTGTTGAGATAACGATATATATAAAACCCTTTAACTCTTGCTCTGCCTCCTGCTCGTCACTGCATCCCGCATACCTGCTAGAACCTTACATACTCACCTGTCAGTCTTCTCCAGTTTCCTGTGTTCTTCCTCTCCTCTTTAGAGACACGTGGCAGCAATTCAGACTCTCCAGATCACACTCTGCTCTATGTGTGAGCCAGAAGTCTCTTTTACCATGAAAGTCTATGGAGCATAGTTCTGACGCTCCATAATCTCACAGTGCAGAAGGCACTTCCAGATAGAGAGTGACGTGACCCGGCGGAGTCTGAATCACCATCACGTGACTCATAAGAGGAGAGGAACAGTGCCGTAAACTGTAGAAGACTGCCACAGGTGAGCATATTAACACACTAACACTACAACAACATTTAATATATGTGCTTATGTAACGTAGCATATGTAACATATGGTGGAAACATTTCTGCATCAAAAACGTGATTTGTGCATAAAATATGAGCGATTTCCGTATTTTGACACCTTTTTTATGTGTTTTTTTCACTAGTCAGTAGAATGGATAAAAAACCCTGCAAGAATTGACATGCTGAAGATATGAATCTGCTTCAAATAAGCAACATGTGCATGAAAGTTCAGAAATCTCATTCACTTTGCTGGGACTGTAAAATGCTAGGCTTTTGAAAACATTGGTAAGATTATATTTGCCAAATACAGTAATAATATTGTTTTAATTAAAAAAGAGGAAAAATTCTTACCATCTCTGGGAGTTATAATACTCTTTCGTGAATCCAAAAAGATAGTAAAATCCCTGCAAGATGAATTGAAGAGAAGAAGAAAAAAAAGGCATTACATTTAAGAATGGAGATAAATACAACATTTACTCCTCACATTTTGAGTTAACCCCTTAACCCCGGGCCTGTTTTCACCTTCCTGACCAGGCCAATTTTTTCAATTCTGACCACTGTCACTTTGAGGTAATAACTCTAGAACTCTTCAATGGATCCCACTAATTAGGAGTTATTTTTCTGGTGACATATTGTACTTCATGATAGTGGTAACATTTCCTTGATATGAATTACGTTTATTTGTTAAAAAAAAAATAAAAAAATTGGAAATTTTGCAATTTTCAAACTTTTAATTTCTATTCCCTTAAAGGGACACTGTCACCTGAATTTGGAGGGAACAATCTTCAGCCATGGAGGCGGGGTTTTTGGGTTTTTGATTCACCCTATCCTTACCCGCTGGCTGCATGCTGGCTGCAATATTGGATTGAAGTTCATTCTCTGTCCTTCATAGTACACGCCTGGGCAAGGCAAGATTGCCTTGTGCAGGCATGTACTAATTTGTTGTGCAATATCTCTTGAGTACGCAGATACCCCATATGTTAGAGAAAACTCCTGTTTGGGTGCACGGCAGAGCTCTGAAGGGAAGGAGCCCATTTGACTTTTTGAATGCAAAATGTGCTAGAATAATTAGCGGACGCCATGTCACATTTAGAAATTCCCCACAAGTGGCTCGATTTTGGAAACTAGACCCCTGAAGGAATGTATATATTGCATTCGCACAAGGGTAACAGGAGAAAATGGACCCGAAAATGTGTTGTGCAATTTCTCCTTAGTACACTGATACCACATATGAGGTCTAAAACTGCTTCTGAGGCACAGGGAAAAGCTTGGATGGAAAGCTGTGCCATATTGAAGTTCAGATTTAGCTGGACTAGTTTGAGGGTGCCATGTCTCACTGGTACGGAATCCGGGTAATGTGTCAAATGAATCACTGAACCCCTAGATGAATTCACTGACAGGTACAGCTATAAAATGGGGTCACTTATGGTTTTTTTTGCTGGTATGCAACCTCAGGGGCAAATATAGAGAGAGCATCCAAAATAGCATGGCAGCAAAGGCAGTTCCTACTATGACAGTTACTTTATTTTCTCGTTGGGATCTCCTTATGAAATAATTCTCCATTTCTCTGACTATGCTTGAAGCCAGAATGTTTTTAAGAGTAGGAGGATTTTCAGGTAATGTTATTTTTCAAAACCGGATCATTACGCAATACATACCAATTATCTTGAAAACATTTTTTGTGTCTTTCTATGTTGGTAATTGAAGGTAGTGATAAAATTAGACTTAAAATTATTATAATTTATCATTCCTTTTGACCGTTTTTCTTAGCAGAGAGTCTTGATCCATGTTTTTGCAATTATTGTAAGTGCGTACAACAAGTTTTTTTTTGGATACTTCTGTTCCATGAACTTATTTTTTATAATTGCTGCTTGATCTATAAAGTCTGTTTCAGAAGTACAATTTTTTTTTGTATTGTTTTGAACTGATTTTGGGGAATGTTTTGTAACCATTTGGAGTAGTGCTGGCTCTTATAATGAATATAGTTATTAGCATCTACATTAAAAAAAAAATCTTAATACAAACTTGTTGGTCAGAAATAAAAACAAATAAATCTAAAAAGATTGCATATAAGCAAACCAATTCTGACAATTGTTATAGGTTTTGTCCTGATGAAGAGGTCTTGTATAGGACTTTGAAACACATTGACTTTAAATCCAGACCAATAAAGCCTCTGCAGAATATATCGATTATCTGACTACATTCATCAGACATGTTACCTGGATTCTGTACCTGTCTGTTCTTTTGGTTCTGTGTCTTGCAGCGGCTGATATGTTCTGAACATGTTGCATGGGTGCCATCCTACCAGATATGCAGACTCATTTTCTGCATTATTGTGGTGTTTATCAGTTAAAACCCTATTGCGCTCTATTTGTTCTCCTAGTTTGTTCCACATGTCTCAATGGCAGAGCCCCTGAGGTGGCAGACCAGCAGAATCCCCTGCAGCGCCCCAGAGATCTGGTCGTTGCAGTATGACACTCTGCCACTAAGGGGAGTGATGGTACGTCTGATGGCACTGAAGGAATTCTACTGACCAGGTATCACCAGCACACATTACACTTCACACTCCGGCCACTAGGGGGAGAAAAAGGCTTTATTTATTGGGCCACTCCTCACACTGGTAAAACTAGGGGTTGGATAGGAAGTTAGTCAGAAGCTGACTGGGTTGGATTCAGGCAACATCCCGTGGCAGGGGGTGTTGCAGGGAGAAGACACAGGGGGGTCCCTGTCAGGCGTGGGAACCTGGCAGTTGCCTAGCGAACAGAGCAGAACGTTACGGAACCGTGCCTGCACACCCCGCGGCGGTATCCTAAGAGAGTGACATGAAGGGAAGGATATTGTGGAACAGTGAGAAACCAGATCAAGCACAAAGGAGAGCCAGTAGGAGTCATGCCGTGAGACCGAGGCAACATCCTACTGAGGCGAGTAGCCGGTGGCCGGAACACCGCGGGAGTAACTGACTCTAGGCCTTACTTCGAACTCCGCAGGACAGTTAATTATAGGTTGGCTGTCTACCTTAAATTTCCTACGAAGACATAGAGGGCAACGCGTGGAGAGGGGCGTCTCTAGGGTCCCGGAAGAGCTCCGAGCCTTCCCGTCATACGGGTGCGTCCTAGCTATAACATACTGAGGGACGAGAAACTAGTAACATCTGGAACAAGCGAGAGAGAATTAGAAAGAACGAACGAGAACAGCAGTTGTGAGGACTATTCCGAATGCTCAGCAGGGTAGCACTACAACACACAGGCGCTAGTGGTAGGCACTGATTTCCACCTGCAAAGGGAACTCTGGATGTGCCCATCGGACCGGCCGGTCTCAGAAAGCCCTGTTAAGCGTGCTCTGGATTGAGGATCCTGAAGTCTTCAGTAAAGAGGTAAAGAGACTGCAACCTTGTGTCCTCGTTATTGACTGCACCTCACACCATCACCATCCACTTTACTGGGAAGCCCTGGGGACATACTTCACATACTTCACCTGTGGGAAGGTATACCATCCAGCTGCCATTCCATCACCCCAGCGGACCCCACAGCAGCGTCGGTCACCCTGACCGAACACCACAGGTGGCGTCACGAATCCCTGACAGACTGTACCACCTTTATTGGACGCCCCTTAGCACGGTCGCGGACCGGGTCTAGCCACCGTGACAGCATCAGAACCGAACCAGAGAGGCCCGGTACCGAGAACTCGTGGCCCTGTGTCTGGGGGCGCTCCAACCCCCCACAAGTGACCCCATTTTAAAACTGTACCTGTCAATGAATTCATCTAGGGATGCAGTGATCATATTTACACCATAGGTGTATCACAGAATTTTATACTATTGGACTGTGAAGAAAAAATAATTACATTTTTACCACCAATATTAACTGTTGGCCCAGATTTTTCATTTCATACTTGGAAAAGGATAAAAATGGCAACAGAATTTGTCCCACAATTTCTGCTGAATGTAGAAATACCCCATATGTGGCTGTACAGTACTGCTTAGCCACAGGGCAAGGCTCGGGAGGGACAGAGCGCTATTTGCCTCCTGGAGCACAGATATTATATTTTATAGTTTGTGGACTCTATATACAGAGCACCTAAGAGCCAGAAGAGCAGAATTTCCCCTTAATTGACCCCAATTTGCAAATGATATCCCTTTGGGAATATATCTACAGATGTATTGACAATTTTGACACTATGGGTGTTTTCCAGAAACAGGCAGCAGTGGATCTTGCTGAGTGAAAATTGCAAACTGCCATTGTAGTGACCAGTAAGCTGTAGTGATCAGTACGTTGTAGTGACCAGTATGTTACAGCTCATACTTTTGGAAACACGCACCCGTAAATTAGATGGGATGTCAGCGCTACAGAAATGCAAAAATGTGGTTTAGACACACTGGGGCTCAGAAGGGAGGGGGCATTTGAATTTTGGAATGCAGAATTTACTGAATTTCTTTTGGGGGGCGAGGAGCCATTTCCCTTTTCCAGAGCATTTATGTTACCAGTAACTGGGAAGCCCCCTACATTTCCTTTGAAAAGTGTCAGACCTGACTGTGGACTTTTTTTTTTGTGGATTGAGATGAATCTTTTAAAGGGAACATTTTACATAATATTTAGGATCACATTTATCCAACATTCTAAGCCGAGCACTTACATCGGCGTTTCCATCTAAATCTCCGAGTGATGTGACAGATAAAGCCCCTGAGGGATCCATTCACAACAGTTACGCAGCAGAGTTATTCTGGCCTCTGTACAGTGGTGTCCTTCTTTGCAGAAGTGCACAAAACTGTGGCGGACTGCGCTTTTATGCACGCCTAAAAAGACAGACACTGCCCGATCACAGGTCCTATGGCGACCCCAGTGGCTCCATCATTATAGGGAATGTTCCGCTGGGGGTTCTATCTGAATTCCGTATATCAGAGATTTACACAGAAACCCCGGGAAATAAGTGCTCAGCGTAGAGCGTAGGTTAAATGTGAGCCATGTTACTAACCAATTAGCGGTAACAATACACAGTGTCAAACAAGTAATTGACACTTGTGTCCTCACACGGGGATTAGATCAAGAGGTCCAGTGCATGAATACAAGTGAAAACATATATAGAGAAAAATGCACATAGGTGAACAGGAAGTGAATAAAAGCATATTTTATTGACAAAGATTGTATTAAAAGATACACTTATTTTAATCCAAAAGAAAAGGTAGTTTGACAATGAGGAATACCAAAAGAGTGGAACCACAGGTCAGAGGAAAAGAGGAAGGAGTAGGTTCAGTTTGCCAGTTTATAGTTACATGAGTACATATATGTACTGGTAAGTGTTAAATTAATGTGAAACAAAAAAAAATAAGACCAGAAATAGACATGTACCAAAAAGTTATAGTGAAATCTGATGGCAAAAGGAACATGAAGATGGTAAGTAAATTACCTCAGACCTGGGGAGGAAGTAAGAGACTATACTCACTGTAATTCCTGAATCCTGCATTCTGGACTGGACAGAGCCTCCATCAAAACATTGAAATGAGAACCAACCAGATGATTATAAGACAGATCAAGTATCTTCAGCGACTGCGTATTCTTTATCACAGATGCCAACTGGTTGCAGGATATTGCTGATAGATCAAAGCCAAGCAATCTGTAAAAATAAAAGATGAGATTTGACTGAAATGTCCACAAAGCACTAATATAAAATATGGAGATTGTGAATATGGAGAGAAAATGTTCTCAGGATATTGGTAATATTCATTTGCAACCTCTTGTGTGTGGTGGATGTCAGGAATGACAACCGCTTTTAGATATGCTCACTGGCATCAAATCCGTGTTTTAGAAATACAGACTACCTGAATTAAGACCTCACTTTATGGCATGTTGTAAACATGCACTGGATGTATGATCCTGTGTAACCAATTATATCAACTGCTAAGAACTCTTCTTTCTTTGCCATCTACTATAGCACTCATGTATCATTTATTAACCTCTTCCCAAAACTTGTAACATTTCAATGCCCCAAATCAAGTAATTTAAGTTACTCCCTTGGGACAACTCAGATCCACCCCCCAAAAAGCACAGGAACTACGACCTAAACCTCTTTTGTGGTTTGGTTTGTGGGACTATCCTGGCAAAATTGTGACTTTAATCCTATCAGCTGAGTGGGACCGAACTTTTCATAGACCCATGGGCTCTTCCGCCACCACAAGGGTTCATATTTCTGTGCTGTAAAATACCTTCTCACACTCATTGACTACTTGTTACCTGACACTGATATCTCGGATTTACCATCAACGCTGACTTATTCCATGACAACACTCCCACCTGTTAGATACATTGAATTGATCTTAAGAGTCCTTCACAGATCATACATCACTCCCAACGAAGCAGTACAAGATGGGTATTTTTGGAATAGACTCATGTTTTAAATGTTGTTTTCTCAAGCTGATGTCACACACTGCCTATGGACTTTTGAAGTGATTGAAAGGCTCTGGTTAATAATTAAATACTAGAGTTCTAAGTCATTCATTAAGACTAGTGTTTCCTACACCAATCTTTATGACGCATCGGATTCAATAAGTGCACGTCACTTAAAAAATTCAACAAATCTTATCTGTGGTGTGCGCCTCCCCAGAAATGTTACTCCTGTCATGAACTTTTGATAAATATGATGGGCTGACATAACCTCCCACCTCCTGGACGAGGCTCCTCTTCAGATCCACCGCTTTTAGCATAGCTACCCAAAACTGGTGTGAAATTGGCAGAACTCGCATGTTGCAACTTTTCAAAGTGTTTTGGGGCTATTTGGATGGGTAGACTCTAGTAAGTCCAAAAGGACCCTAGAAAAGATCTAAACATGATCTAAGCCAGAGCAAAAATAACCCAATTCTTCAAACTTGGATATCTCACCATCCACCTCTGCATAAAGGTATTTTTTCCCTCGGGAGCCACCAGCTTTCGACTGTAAGGCATGCATGGAGCAGGAGCAATCTGTAAGCATGTCTCAGCACTTTGATAGCTCACTTTCCACAGATTTGCTGCAGAGCTGGCTGTCAATCAAAGTGCCAAGGCGTGCTTACAGACTGTAGCCAATCACAGTATAGTAAGCTATAACTGTAAACGCTACAGGCAAGCCTCCAGCACTGAAAAATGGAAGATCTCGGGAAAAAATAAGTTAATTTTCTGCCTGTAGCACCATTTTTAGAAAGGAAGACTATTTACCTGCAGATTAACTACTTATGCAAGGTGACAGGTTCCCTTCCATGTAAAAGAAAACAAAACAACTAATTGCTCTCAAATTATTGTGACACAGTGTTTTAACAGTGGTAAGCCATGAAGCATAAGTATGTATAAGAGCAATAAATAAGAGCAAAAATTTGCCATTTTTGACCCGGTGACAGGTCCCCTATAAATGAGTGTAAAACCCAATATACAAAAAGAAAAAAAGTAAAGTCAGCTTACCTGACCCAGTGTAGGCTTAATGTTTGCAGTCCAGCGTCTCACACGGAAAAGGGTGAGACAACCGCAGCAAAATCCAGACTGAGAGGAGGAATCCAGCAAGTTGGTATTGGTGTATAAAATGTTACTTTTATTTAGTATAAGTACAATAAACCAATATATGGCATCCAGCTTAAACACTTTAGCACAACAGTTCAGTGATCAACGCGTTTCGACATTCAGCCTTAGTCATGATCTAACTGAAACACAGTTTTTTCATAGGTTATTTTACTTATACTAAATAAAGGTTACATTTTATACACCAACCAATGCCAACTTGCTTGATTCCTCCTCTCAGTCTGGATAAAACTCAATATAGGGACTCTAAACAATTACTAGAATGGGGGTCGTGTGTCCCTATTTTCCCCCACAAACCTGATACTAGGCCAAAAGGTATTTTTATCTTATTTTATATTTTTATTTCTTTTATTTTGGATGTATTGAGAACTATAGCAGGAATTCAGCATGAAGAAAGTGGTGGTGCTGCAAATCACAACTAGAACTGACTGAACTGTTCTTTTAACAAAGTGGGACTCCTCATCATCAGTTTGTACAGTAATTTCAAGGACTTACAGATAGTACAGTACATCAGAGACACTGAAAACCACTTGATATGTAACTATTTTACCTCTAGCTCAGTGATATCCATAGAATAAGTGTTTAGGAGCTTTTATATGTATCTATGATAGCTTTTTAGGGCTATAAATGGCACTCATCTGTCATCAATATAGCTAATATCACTTGTATCACACGTCTTCTATTCCCTGTTAAGTCAGCAGTTTGTCTCATAGACATAAAATCTGCTTCTTTACCCTGTGAGCACCTCTTGTTCCCTCACATCTCCGCCTTGTACACACCTATTGTACAGTACTCGCACATCTTTGCCCTGAATGTGCTGCACCGCTTGTCTCTGCCTTGTACACACCTCTTGTACTCTGGCATCTATGCCCTGCACACGCCTCTTGTCTCTGCCCTGTACACACGTCTTGTACCCCGGCATCTATGCCCTGCACACGCCTCTTGTCTCTGCCTTATACACACCTCTTGAACCCCGGCATCTATGCCCTGCACACGCCTCTTGTCTCTGCCCTGTATGCACCTCTTGTACCTTGGCATCTATGCCCTGCACACGCCTCTTGTCTCTGCCCTGTACACACGTCTTGTACCCCGGCATCTATGCCCTGCACATGCCTCTTGTCTCTGCTCTGTACACACCTCTTGTACCCCGGCATCTATGCCCTGCACACGCCTCTAGTCTCCGCCCTGTATGCACCTCTTGTACCCCAGCATCTATGCCCTGCACATGTCTCTTGTCTCTGCCCTGTACACACCTCTTGAACCCTGTCATCTATGCCCTGCATACGCCTCTTGTCTCTGCCCTGTACACAGCTCTTGTACCCCGGCATCTATGCCCTGCTCATGCCCCTTGTCTCTGCCCTGTACACACCTCTTGTACCCCAGCATCTATGCCCTGCACACGCCTCTTGTCTCTGCCCTGTTCACACCTCTTGTACCCTGGCATCTATGCCCTGCACACGCCTCTTGTCTCCGCCCTGTATGCACCTCTTGTACCCCGGCATCTATACCCTGCATACGCCTTTTGTCTCCGCCCTGTATGCACCTCTTGTACCCCGGCATCTATGCTCTGCACACGCCTCTTGTCTCTGCCCTGTACACACCTCTTATACCCTGGCATCTATGCCATGAAAACACCTCTTGTCTCTGCCCTGCACACACCTCTTGTACCCTGGCATCTATGCCCTGCACACGCCTCTTGTCTCTGCCCTGTACACACCTCTTGTACCCCGACATCTACGCCCTGCACACACCTCTTGTCTGTGCCCTGTAGATACCTCTTGTACCCTGGCATCTATGCCCTGCACACACCTCTTGTCTCTGCCCTGTACACACCTCTTGTACTCTGGCATCTATGCCCTGCACACACCTCTTGTCTCTGCCCTGTACACACCTCTTGTACCCCGGCATCTATGCCCTGCACACACCTCTTGTCTCTGCCCTGTACACACCTCTTGTACCCTGGCATCTATGCCCTGCACACGCCTCTTGTCTCTGCCCTGTATGCACCTCTTGTACCCCGGCATCTACACCCTGCACACACCTCTTGTCTCCGCCCTGCATGCACCTTTTGTACCCTTTTGGCAAACAGGATCATGGGGTGCATTAAAAGAGGTCTGGATACACATGATGAGAGCATTATACTGCCTCTGTACAAATCCTTAGTTAGACCGCACATGGAGTACTGTGTCCAGTTTTGGGCACCGGTGCTCAGGAAGGATATAATGGAACTAGAGAGAGTACAAAGGAGGGCAACAAAATTAATAAAGGGGATTGGAGAACTACAATACCTAGATAGATTAGCGAAATTAGGATTATTTAGTCTAGAAAAAAGACGACTGAGGGGCGATCTAATAACCATGTATAAGTATATAAGGGGACAATACAAATATCTCGCTGAGGATTTGCTTACACCAAGGAAGGTGACGGGCACAAGGGGGCATTCTTTGCGTCTGGAGGAGAAAAGGTTTTTCCACCAACATAGAAGAGGATTCTTTACTGTTAGGGCAGTGAGAATCTGGAATTGCTTGCCTGAGGAGGTGGTGATGGCGAACTCAGTCGAGGGGTTCAAGAGAGGCCTGGATGTCTTCCTGGAGCAGAACAATATTGTATCATACAATTATTAGGTTCTGTAGAAGGATGTAAATCTGGGGATTTATTATGATGGAATATAGGCTGAACTGGATGGACAAATGTCTTTTTTCGGCCTTACTAACTATGTTACTATGTTACTATGTTACTATGTTACCCTGACATCTATGCCCTGCACACGCCTCTTGTTTCTGCCCTTTATGCACCTCTTGTACCCCAGCATATATGCCCTGCACACGCCTCGTCTCCTACCTGTACACACTTCTTGTACCCCAGCATCTATGCCCTGCACATGCCTCTTGTCTCCTACCTGTATGAACCTCTTGTACCCCAGCATCTATGACCTGCACACGCCTCTTGTCTCCGCCCTGTATGCACCTCTTGTACCCCAGCATCTATGCCATGCACACATCTCTTGTCTCTGCTCTGTACACACCTCTTGTACCCTGGCATCTATGCCCTGCACACGCCTCTTGTATCTGCCCTGTATGCACCTCTTGTACTCGCTCATCTTTGCCATGTAAGCGCCTCTCGTCTCTGTCCTGTACACGTCTCTTAAACTCACCGTAATTCTTCTATCTTGCAGTCTGGACTGGACATAGCTTTCTCCAAGGCAGCGAAGTAATAACCAGACAGACTGTTACCAGACAGATCAATTTTTTTCAAGGATTGGCATTTCTTTATTCCAGATGCCAACTCGATGCAGGAAATGTCTGGTAGATGATTGTTAGCCAGTCTGTAAGAAAGAAGCAGATGAGATGTTGGTGACGTGTCCACAGAGCATTAGTATAAAATCTGTAGCTTGTGAATGTGGAGAAAAAATTCTCCTGGCTGTAAGTAAAATACATATATGTCAGCATTATAAAGACCACACCTTTCCAGAAGTACACTGAAATTCCTTTGGCGTCTAGCCTGATGAAGATAGCAATTCAGTTTCAAAATGCACGGACTGAAAACCTTAGTAATAAACTTGAATACATTTTTCTATTCTCTGGACAATTCATTTTTTTGCATTTTTTTTCTGTATCATTGGACCTCCTTTGGCCTTCAGTTCCATAACAATTTGATGTGGCATGAATTACACTAAATTTTGAAATGGTTTTGCAGGAATATTGATACATGTGAACAGTAGGGTTGAGCGACTTTTACTTTTTTAGGGTCGAGTCGGGTTTCGCGAAACCCGACTATATCAAAAGTCGAGTCGAGTGAAATCGTCCGATTATCTCGAAAAGTCGGGGATCGACCGAAACACGAAACCCAATGCAAGTCTATGGGGAAGCATAGTCGGCAGTGAGTGGAGGCCAGGAAAACACCTACAGTGCCCATTTTAATGGCAAAATCATCCATTCTTGTTACTGAAGCTTGTCAATCTTAATTTACCTCATAATAATAGTTAGGCATTAGAAATTTGGGGGTCATTTGGCTAAAGTTGTGGCGGGTATGGCTGGTTCAAGTATTTAGTGGGCCCAGGAAACGTGGACCACGTCACGACAGTGAAGCAGGGAGAGGTAAGTATTTCAACTTTGCAAGTGCTGTGATCCTGAGCAAGCAGGGGGGGGCCCACTCGTTCGCATTGGCACTGGCACAGGGCCCCTCAAAGTATGGCGGTCTGTTTGCACGGCGGGGGCGCCTCCCACCGGCAGTGACACTTTTGAGTACTATGAGAGGCCTTGTGCCAGTGACGTCGCCAACGAGTGTTTCCCCCCCCCCCACCTGATGAAGGAACCTGCACTTTCATCTGCACCTTCCTCTTTGTCCCCATGTAAGGTAGTATAGTATGCGGGAAGGGGAACCTGACTTTCAGCAGGGTCACATTCTGGCTGTGTAGCGTGCAAGGGGAATGTAGTGGTCTGGGTCAATGTACCAGCAGACTCATCTAGCACTGGCTGGGCAATGGGCAGGATGAGGAGGAAACACAGATATAGGCCCAAATAATAAAGTGGGCTAAGTGCATTTCAAAATTGGTAACAGGACTAACCAGGCGGCATTGCTTTGTTCAGTGGAGGACAACTGTAATGAGAGGCTGACACAGTGAGTAGGCCCAAATCAGTAAGTAGGCTAAATGCAGTTCAAAATTGGTAACGGTAGTAAACAGGCGGCACTACTTTGTTCAGTGGAGAACAGCAAGGAGCGGCAGACACCATTAGTAGGGCCAATAAAACTAGTGAGCCAAATGCAGTGTTATATTAAAAACTATTTAACGAGGGCCTGAAGATTGAAGCTCAGGAAAGGCATCCTGGAGAACACCTTGGAGTGGCAGACACCGTTAGTAGGCCCCAACTAAACTAGTTGGCCAAATGCAGTGTTTGATTAAAAACTATTTAACGAGGGCCTGAAGATTGAAGCTCAGGAAAGGCATCCTGGAGAACACCTTGGAGTGGCAGACACCGTTAGTAGGCCCCAACTAAACTAGTTGGCCAAATGCAGTGTTTGATTAAAAACTATTTAACGAGAGCTTGAAGATTGAAGCTCAGGAAAGGCAACCTGGAGAACACCTTGCAGCGGCAGACATTGTTAGTAGAACCCAACCAAACTTGTAGCCCCAATGCAGTTGTTAGATTAAAAACTATTTAACGAGAGCCTGAAGATTGAAGCTCAGGAAAGGCAACCTGGAGAACACCTTGGAGCGGCAGACACCGTTTGTAGAACCCAACCAAACTTGTGGCCCCAATGCAGTTGTTAGATTAAAAACTATTTAACGAGAGCCTGAAGATTGAAGCTCAGGAAAGGCAACCTGGAGAACACCTTTGAGCGGCAGACACCGTTAGTAGAACCCAACCAAACTTGTAGCCCCAATGCAGTTGTTAGATTAAAAACTATTTAACAAGAGCCTGAAGATTGAAGCTTAGGAAAGGCAACCTGGAGAACACATTGGACCGGCAGACACCGTTAATAGAACCCAACCAAACTTGTAGGCCCAATACAGTTGTTAGATTAAAATTGGCTGAAAACCTGACAATTGCAGCTCAGCTTTTTTAAGAGGAGGACAGCTGTATTGAGTGGCGCAGACAGACACTGGTAGTAGGCCTTGCACCACAAAGTTGGCTCAATGCAGTTTAAAAAAGGTTACAGGGGTACACAAGCAGCATTGGTGTGGTCAGCGGAGGACAATTGGAAGGAGGGACCGCAGACAGACTAACTAGGCCTAAAATAAAAAAGTTGGCTCTATGCAGGTTTAAATAGGTTCTAGGGGTACACAGGCAGCATTGGTGTAGTCAGCGGAGGAGTATTGGAAGGAGGGACCGCAGACAGAGTAACTAGGCCTAAAATAAGAAACGTTGCCTCAATGCAGTTTAAAAAAGGTTACAGGGGTACACGGGCAGCATTGGTGTGGTCAGCGGAGGACAATTGGAAGGAGGGACCGCAGACAGACTAACTAGGCCTAAAATAAGAAAAGTAGGCTCTATGCAGCTTTAAATAGGTTCCAGGGGTACACAGGCAGCATTGATGTTGTCAGCGGAGGAGTATTGGAAGGAGGGACCGCAGACAGACTAACTAGGCCTAAAATAAGAAAAGTAGGCTCTATGCAGGTTTAAATAGATTCCAGGGGTACACAGGCAGCATTGGTGTGGTCAGCGGAGGAGTATTGGAAAGAGGGACCGTAGACAGACTAACTAGGCCTAAAATAAAAAAGTAGGCTCTATGCAGGTTTAAATAGGTTCCAGGGGTACACAGGCAGCATTGGTGTGGTCAGCGGAGGAGTATTGGAAAGAGGGACCGTAGACAGACTAACTAGGCCTAAAATAAAAAAGTTGGCTCTATGCAGGTTTAAATAGGTTCCAGGGGTACACAGGCAGCATTGGTGTAGTCAGCGGAGGAGTATTGGAAGGAGGGACCGCAGACAGACTAACTAGGCCTAAAATAAGAAAAGTAGGCTCTATGCAGCTTTAAATAGGTTCCAGGGGTACACAGGTAGCATTGGTGTTGTCAGCGGAGGAGTATTGGAAGGAGGGACCGCAGACAGACTAACTAGGCCTAAAATAAGAAAAGTAGGCTCTATGCAGGTTTAAATAGGTTCCAGGGGTACACAGGCAGCATTGGTGTGGTCAGCGGAGGACAATTGGAAGGAATGTCTGACACAGTTAGTACTCCAAAATAATAAATAGATGTTAATGTCTCGCAAAAAAACAAAATAAATAAATAAAGAGGTGGCATACTTAGGTACAGGGGTGGGCTCCTTTGCTGACTTTCAGACATTGGTATTTGGCGCAGTATTTACTGGTGTAAATGTAGGACAGGACCCCTGAATATTTTAACTTGCATCATACATGTCAACAAATTGGTATTGTCAGTGCCATTGAAGGATTTAACCGCATAGACTAAACAGTGGTGGAGCAGTGAGAGATAATTTTGCAAGTGGTAGAGCACTGTTTGAGCTGGGGGGAGGACACTCTCTCGTGGCCGGCGGTACTGGCCCAGGGCCCCTCATGTTACAACGGTGTGTCTGACATTGGGTGCGCACCACCACCGCCAGAGACACTTCATTGTACTATGAGGTACCCTGTGCCAGTACCGTAGCCCAAAAGTGGGCACACCCACCTCTTCAGACAAACGGCACTGTCACGGGTGCTTGCACCAAGTGGTGACCACGGCCCCGTGGGGGGAGGCAGCACATTTAGGGAGGTGTAAACATGTCGTATGCTGGACATACAGCAGCTGCAAATTGAGAAGTTGGACCAGTCAGTAAGACCAGTCCAAAAGCAAGACCTTTTTACAGGAAAGCTAGGTGTCAGCTGGGAAAGATGGGGCAAATTAATTAGAAATCCATGAGTGGTTCTTTTTAATGAAGGTTAAATCATCAACATTTTGGGTAGCCAGATGAGTCCTTTCTTCAGTCAGTATTGAACCAGCTGCACTGAATACTCTTTCTGATAGCACACTAGCTGCTGGGCAAGCAAGCTCCTGCAATGCATATTCGGCCAATTCAGGCCAGGTGTCTATTTTGGATGCCCAGTAATCAAATGGAAATGACGGGTGAGGGAGAACATCGATAAGGGAGAAAAAATAGTTAGTAATCATACTGGACAAATGTTGTCTCCTGTCACTTTGAATTGATGCTGCAGTACCTGTCCTGTCTGCAGTCATTGCGAAATCACTCCACAACCTGGTCAGAAAACCCCTCTGTCCAACGCCACTTCTGATTTGTGCACCTCTAACACCTCTGCCCTGTTGCCCCCTGCAGCTCGTGTGAGAACCATCACCGCCGCTGTGTGCTGGGAATGCCTGAATCAAACGGTCTACAAGAGTTGCTTGTTTGGTTACCAATATTTGTTCAAGGTTCTCATGTGGCATGATATTTTGCAATTTCCCTTTATAGCTTGGATCCAGGAGGCAGGCCAACCAGTAATCGTCATCGGTTATCATTTTTATAATGTGGGGGTCCCTTTTTAGGATACGCAAGGCATAATCCGCCATGTGGGCCAATGTTCCAGTTGTCAATTCACTGCTTGTGCTGGGTTGAGGAGCACTTTCTGGCAAATCAACGTCACTTGTCTCCCTCAAAAACCCTGAACCTGGCCTTGCAATGCCACCAGTTTCTATTGCCCCCTGAGAAGCTTCCTCATCCAAAAACTATTCATCCCCATCATCCTCCTCGTCCTCCTCCTCTTCGCCCGCCACCTCGTTCAGTAGACTTCCCTGACCAGACAATGGCTTACTGTCATCAAGGCTTCCCTCGTCCTCGGCTGCAGATGCCTGCTCCTATATGTGCGTCAAACTTTGCATCAGCAGACGCATTAGGGGGATGCTCATGCTTATTATGGCGTCGTCTGCACTAACCAGGCGTGTGCATTCCTCAAAACACTGAAGGACTTAACACAGGTCTTGTAGCTTCGACCACTGCACACCTGACAACTCCATGTCTGCCATCCAACTGCCTGCCCGTGTATGTGTATCCTCCCACAAATACATAACAGCACGCCTCTGTTCGCACAGCCTCTGAAGCATGTGCAGTGTGGAGTTCCACCTTGTTGCAACGTCGATGATTAGGCGATGCTGGGGAAGCTTCAAAGATCGCTGATGGTTCTGCATACGGATGAGTGTACGGGCGAACGGCGGATGTGCGAGCAAAGTCTTCACACCTTCAGGAGCAGGTCGGGTAACCCCGGATAACTTTTCAGGAAGCACTGCACCACCAGGTTCAAGGTGTGAGCCAGGCAAGGAATGTGTTTCTGTTGTGAAAGGGCTGTGGCAGCCATAAAATTCCTTCCATTATCACTGACTACCTTGCCTGCCTCAAGATGTACAGTGCCC
Organism: Ranitomeya imitator; assembly: GCF_032444005.1. Classification (NCBI taxonomy): domain Eukaryota; kingdom Metazoa; phylum Chordata; class Amphibia; order Anura; family Dendrobatidae; genus Ranitomeya; species Ranitomeya imitator. The sequence continues at coordinate 657,118,586 of NC_091282.1, forward strand.
AGCCATGACTGAGTTTCTTGCTGCAAGAACTCAGACAGAACTTCCGCGGTGTGTCTGTTGTCGCCCAAACATTTCATTGCCAACACAGCCTGCTGACACTTGCCACTAGCTCTTCCATAATGGGACACCTCGTGTGCAACAGTGGCAGCTGCGGATGGAGTGGTCATGCGACTGTGGTCTGTGGACGGGCTCTTGCTTCTGCTGGAGGACGAGGAGGAGGAGGAGGGGGGGCGAACGCCTACAGCCAACTGTTTCCTAGACCGTGGGCTAGGCAGAACTGTCCCAATATTGCTGTCCCCTGTGAAACCTGCATCCACCACATTAACCCAGTGTGCCGTGATGGACACGTAACGTCCCTGGCCATGCCTACTGGTCCATGCATCTGTTGTCAGGTGCACCTTTGTACTCACAGATTGCCTGAGTGCATGGACGATGCGGTCTTTTACATGCTGGTGGAGGGCTGGGATGGTTTTTCTCGAAAAGAAGTGTCGACTGGGTAGCTCATAGCGTGGTACAGCGTAGTCCATCAGGGCTTTGAAAGCTTCGCTTTCTACTAACCGGTAGGGCATCATCTCTAACGAGATTAGTCTGTGTACGCGGATGAGAGGATGAGTACTTCCTTTTCCTAACGAGAGTCTCTTGTAGGGTGAGCTGGACTGGAGAGCTGCATATGGTGGAACTAGCAGGGGTGCCGGTGGACATGGCAGACTGAGAGATGGTTGGTGATGGTATTCTTGCTGTTGGCCTACATACAGTGTTTCCTACCACGAACCTGGTGATTTCCTGACTGCTTTGGCCTTGCAACGAAACCTCCACATTTGCTGCAGGTGGTGTGGTAAACGGTGGGCTTACAGTGAGGGAAGGAATGTAGCGTTGCTGACTAGCTTCATTGGGAGAGGGTGCAACAACGTTACTGGACGTTTGGTAGTTAGTCCAGGCTTGCAAGTGCATGGTAATTAAATGTCTACGCATGCAACTTGTATTTAGATTTTTCACATTCTGACCTCTGCTGAAGGTCCTTGAGCATTTCTTACAGATGACTTTGCACTGATCATTTGGATCTTGGTTAAAAAATTGCCAGACTGCACTGTTCCTACTATCGGATACCTTTTCAGGCATTGCACACTGAGCTACTTTAACCAGATGGCCACGCTGTCCTACAACTGTTTTTGGTTTTGACACACGTTTTTGGCCAGATACGGGCCTGCCAGATGGAAGCTGTTGCGATATTGATGCCTGCTGCGGCTCCTCCTCCTCCGCTTCAGAGCTACTGCCGGCGGCACCTGTTCCCCCAATGGCTGCCAATCGGGGTCAACAACTGGGTCATCTATCACCTTCTCTTCTATGTCCTGTGCACCTTCCTCTGTGTCAAGCCGGTGCTATAGCATTCGGGATGGGGCACCATAGTCTCATCAGGGTCAGATTCTGGCTCAGTACACTGCGAGGGCAATGTTGTGATCTGAGTCAAAGGAACTGCATAATAATCTGGCTGTGGCTGTGCATCTGTGCACTCCATGTCCGATTCATCTTGTAATGGGCATGGCCTGTTAACAATTTCCCTTTCTAACCCAGGCACGGTATGTGGAAAAGAGCTCCATGGAGTAACCTGTTGTGTCGCCTGACGCATCCTTCTCTGTTGTTCTGGGTGAAGGACACAAGGAAGCGACTTGTTCCTGACCGGTAGCATCCACTGACGATGCGCTGCTTTTAAATTTTGCACTTTCCGAAGAGGAGGCGAAAGAGCTAGAGGCAGAGTCAGCAAGGAAATCCAAAACTTGTTCCTGCTGCTCCGGTTTTAAAAGCGGTTTTCCTACTGCCAGAAAAGGGAGCGTTCGAGGCCTTGTGTAGCCAGACGATGACGCTGGCTCAACAACTCGAGACTTAGGTGCTATATTGCTTTTCCCACGACCACCTGATGCTCCACCACCACTACCATTATTACCAGCTGGCAATGACCGACCACGGCCACGACCTCTTCCACCAGACTTCCTCATTCTTGGAAAAATGTAACCAAACTAACAAACGTTATATGGTACTGTAAAACCAGTTAGAAGGTGTACGTAAACTTGTTTTGAGTTTAAATCTCCCTTTATAGGTGTGTGAGACAGCCGGAAAAAATCAGGCCCACTGTATTACACTACAGTTTGAGTGGCAGAAAGTGGATGACAGATATATGTAAAAATACAAGGGCTGTAGTAGAATTTCAATCTCCCTACAATGATCAAAGGACAAGTATGGCAGCAATAAAAAGGACTGCTGCACACAAGAGTTTGGACAAAGAAACAAGAGAACTGTGCAGAAAAGAAGGAGCAACAGGATTTTTGCTTTGAAAAAAGCAGTTGGTTTGCACAGCGGTGTACACACAGCAATGCAGCTATCAGGGAGCCTTAGAATGCAGCCTAATAAGCTACAGAGCTGATGCACCCAAAAAAAACCTCCACTGTCCCTGCAAAAAAAAGGTGGTGTTGGACAGTGGAAATCGCTACAGCACAAGCGGTTTGGGGTTAATATTCCCTTCCTAACAATATCCCTGCTTCAGACGAAGCTACAGCAACCTCTCCCTATGCTCAGATCGGCAGAAGTAAGATGGCGGTTGGCGTGCACGCCCCTTTATAGCCCCTGTGACGCCACAGAAAGCAAGCCAATCACTGTAATGCCCTTCTCTAAGGCTACTTTCACACTAGCGTTAACTGCAATCCGTCACAATGCGTCGTTTTGCAGAAAAAACGCATCCTGCAAAAGTGTTTGCAGGATGCGTTTTTTCTCCATTGACTAACATTACGCGACGCATTGCGACGGATTGCCACACATCGCAACCGTCGCGCGATGGTTGCGCTGTGTTGTGGCGGACCGTCGGCCGCAAAAAACGTTCCATGTAACGTTTTTTGCAGCCGACGGATTGTCTTTTCCGACCGCACATGCGCGGCCGGAACTCCGCCCCCACCTCCCCGCACCTCACAATGGGGCAGCGGATGTGCTGAAAAGCAGCATCCGCTGCACCCGTTGTGCGGCGGAGACAACGCTAGCGTCGGGACTGAGACCTATGTCATCACGCTGCCCACACTCTGCGTCCACCTTCATTGGCTGAGAAATGGCGCTTAACACGTCATTTTAAACGTGACTTTGGCGCGAAGATCGCCGACCGCGTGGCTGATCCCACACTAGGATCGGCTCGGGTTTCACGAAACCCGACTTTGCCGAAAGTCGGCGACTTATGAAATTGACCAATCCGTTTAGCTCAACCCTAGTGAACAGTAAATTAGATGAAGATACTGACATGCTCTAAACAGCCCATTCTACCTTGACTTCCAGATATTCTCTGTAAGATTGCAATCCAGGGACTGTGATGGCCAGGAAAGCAAGAATAACTCACTGTCATGTCCCTAAAACTTATCCATAACGTTTGTGCTATGGTGTATTGTTCTTTTGCCTTATGTTAATCAGCTACTATGAAGCTGTTGTGAAATGATGAATTTGGTTTCTGCACTATGCTCCAAACATTCATTCACAAATATAAAAAAAACACATGGTCTGGGGGAAAATGTGTGTAAATGGGTTAGTAACTGGCTTAGTGATAGAAAGCAGAGGGTGGTTATAAATGGTATAGTCTCTAACTGGGTCGCTGTGACCAGTGGGGTACCGCAGGGGTCAGTATTGGGACCTGTTCTCTTCAACATATTCATTAATGATCTGGTAAAAGGTTTACACAGTAAAATATCGATATTTGCAGATGATACAAAACTATGTAAAGCAGTTAATACAAGAGAAGATAGTATTCTGCTACAGATGGATCTGGATAAGTTGGAAACTTGGGCTGAAAGGTGGCAGATGCGGTTTAACAATGATAAATGTAAGGTTATACACATGGGAAGAAGGAATCAATATCACCATTACACACTGAATGGGAAACCACTGGGTAAATCTGACAGGGAGAAGGACTTGGGGATCCTAGTTAATGATAAACTTACCTGGAGCAGCCAGTGCCAGGCAGCAGCTGCCAAGGCAAACAGGATCATGGGGTGCATTAAAAGAGGTCTGGATACACATGATGAGAGCATTATACTGCCTCTGTACAAATCCCTAGTTAGACCGCACATGGAGTACTGTGTCCAGTTTTGGGCACCGGTGCTCAGGAAGGATATAATGGAACTAGAGAGAGTACAAAGGAGGGCAACAAAATTAATAAACGGGATGGGAGAACTACAATACCCAGATAGATTAGCGAAATTAGGATTATTTAGTCTAGAAAAAAGACGACTGAGGGGCGATCTAATAACCATGTATAAGTATATAAGGGGACAATACAAATATCTCGCTGAGGATCTGTTTATAGCAAGGAAGGTGACGGGCACAAGGGGGCATTCTTTGCGTCTGGAGGAGAGAAGGTTTTTCCACCAACATAGAAGAGGATTCTTTACTGTTAGGGCAGTGAGAATCTGGAATTGCTTGCCTGAGGAGGTGGTGATGGCGAACTCAGTCGAGGGGTTCAAGAGAGGCCTGGATGTCTTCCTGGAGCAGAACAATATTGTATCATACAATTATTAGGTTCTGTAGAAGGACGTAGATCTGGGGATTTATTATGATGGAATATAGGCTGAACTGGATGGACAAATGTCTTTTTTCGGCCTTACTAACTATGTTACTATGTTACTATGTTACTATGTTACATGGCATGCCCCCCAAAAAAAAGAACATTCATCCCACCATTCCTCCTCCTCCATCAACCTAGACTGTACATACCTAGCAGGAAGGGTTCATCGATTCATACTGCTCACACAAAATGATGATCCTCCCATCAATCTGGTGCAAAAGAAATCTTGATTCATCTGCCAAACCAATGCTTTTCAATTGCTCAGTGATACTGGCTCTGGCCCTTTTGCCTACTGGAGACGCCTTTCTGTTTCTCTTAGACAAAAATGACGCTTGAACTATATGTGTGCTGGATAGCTTAATGGTGCAACAGACAGATGAGTCTGGGATTTGATGTTGTGGAGACACGGGGGTCTGTGGGTGCCCTGGTCCGCTAGCCGAAACTACATTGACCTCGGATCATCCCACCAAACGCTCGCTCTCCTTTTACCGTGGTCATAACGCTATGACAATACAGGTTGAGGGTAAAATAGTGTGGCATTCCTTTATTGAACCACAAAACAGGCAGTTAGAACAGTCCCAACAAAAACACCTGTAGCATGCACAGAGGGAGAGGTAATGACAAGCTTAGGAAGACGACAGTCCATTGAAGTATAAGGCCAGTTGACCGGAGGGTCACAATCTGGCTTCTCCGAACATCTCCATGGAGCCAAGTGACCGGCTGGTCCCATTCCTGGCTCCCACAATTGTATCCATGGGGCTCAAGCAACCGCTGTGTCCAAATCCTGACTACCCCAAATGTATCCATGGATTTCCGATGGTCAATAGAGCCAATCTGTATTCTTCCAGCCGTGGCCAAGGTCCCTAAGCTGGCTTCCTGTAGAACAACAAATCTGTGTCCCTCATGATGAAGTCATGATATCTTGGCTGCTGTCCTGTAGAGATTCTCTGCTTTTCTGGATCTCTTGGCTGTCTGCATATCTGGAGGTACAGTTGAAACCAGAAGTTTACATACACTATGTAAAAACACACATATGCATTTTTTTTTTATCAAACAGTGCAGTTCAGTGCCGACAGTGTCGTCGGTCCCTATACCCAGATCACTGTGATCGATCAGTCAATCTAAGGCCGGGTTCATGTTTGTGTTCGGGGGCTTTGCGGAGGGCTGCGTACGTCTTCTGTTAAACTCTGCCTACTTCCGCATACTTCTGCATGCGTCCTGCATAATTATATTTAACATTGGGTACGCAGGACAAGCGGATGTATGCAGATGTATGCGGATGTGTCATTTTGACGCGCCCGCTGTCTGCACAAAACACAACTTGTTGCATTCCCATGCGGTCGCGGGCGCTTCAAAACAACGCATCCGCATACATCCACATGTTCTGCATACCCAATGTTAAAGACAAAGCTCCCAACTGTCCCTCATTCTGCGGGAAAGTCCCGGTTTTGAGCTTTGCCCCGCACGGGATGCTCTGCTTCCCGCAGACAGCAGGAGAAGCAGCCGATACGTTCCCTTGTGCTAAGCCATGCCCCTTACCCTTCCATATGCAGTGCAGTACCAGCCGGTCATCCCTGTCAGCCGGTCATCCCTGGACCCGCAGAGCCTTACATCACATATTGGTTGCTCTGTGCGCACAGGACCTGTGATGAGGTCACAGGAGGGGAGGAGTCAGGGGTCACATAATCGGGACCTCCGTGGACTGCTGGACTCGGCTGTGGCACTGGTTGCCAACTTGCCATGGTGCTGCTGGATGAGGTAATTAAGCTGCCTTGTGTGGGGTCAGCAGGTGTTTACAGTGTGGATGTAGCAGACAGTGTGTACGAGGTCAGGTGTATGGGGCGGAGCCATGTGTGTATGAGATGTATGGAGCGGAGCCGTGTGTGTATGATGTGTATGGAGCGGAGCTGAATGTACGAGGTGTACGGAGCGGAGCCGTGTGTGTATGAGGTGTATGGAGCGGAGCTGAATGTGTACGAGGTGTATGGAGCGGAGCAGTGTGTGTATGAGGTGTACAGAGCAGAGCCGCGTGTGTACGAGGTGTATGGAGCGGAGCGCGTGTGTACGGAGCAGAGCCATGTGTGCAAAGTGTACGGAGCACAGCCGCGTGTGTAGGAGTAGATGTGTGGCCATTATACGGTACGAAGTATCGTGTGCGGCCATTATACAGTATGGAGCATCATGTGCGGTCATTATACAGTATGGAGCATTATGTGCAGCCAATATACAGTATGGAGCATCATGTGCGGCCATTATACAGTATGGAGCATCATGTGTGGCCATTATACAGCATGGAGCATCATGTGCCGTCATTATACAGTATGGAACATCATGTGCAGTCATTATACAGTATGGAGCATCATGTGTGGCGATTATACAGTATGGAGCATCATGTGCGGTCATTATACAGTATGGAGCATCATGTGTGACCATTATACAGTATGGAGGATCATGTGTGGCCATTATACAGTATGGAGCATCATGTGTGGCCATTGTACAGTATGGAGCATCATGTGTGGTCATTATACAGAATGGAGCATCATGTGGGGCCATTGTACAGTATGGAGCATCATGTGTGGTCATTATACAGTATGGAGAATCATGTGGGGCCATTATACAGTATGGAGCATTGTGGGGCCATTATACAGTATTGAGCATCATGTGTGGCCATTATACAGTTTGGAGCAATGTGTGGCCATATTTTTTTGTTTATAATTATTCTTTATGAAACAGTGTGATCAGAAGTGCTAAATGGGTGTGGTTGGGACGTGGATATGGGTGTGACTAGTTATGAATGGGTGTGGTCAGAGGTGTGGCCTAAAATTTGCCGCGGCGCGCAAACTTTGTCCCTCTTTCCCATCTTCAAAAGTTGGGAGGTATGGTTAAAGATAGGTAAGCAGGACGCATGCAGAAGTATGCGGAAGTAGTCGGGGCATAACGGAGGACGTACGCAGCCCTCTGCAAAGCCCCCGAACGCAAATGTGAGCTTAGCCTAACTGATCACAGCATGATCGCACAGGAGATGCTGAGATATCATATTCTCACCCATCCCTTGTAGATTGTGAGCCTTCGCGGGCAGGGTCCTCATTCCTCCTGTACCAGTTATGACTTGTATTGTTTAAGATTATTGTACTTGTTTTCATTATGTATACCCCTCCTCACATGTAAAGCGCCATGGAATAAATGGCGCTATAACAATAAATAATAATATTAATAATAATAATATCATCACTTCCTGCCTAATCAGTGCAGCAGCTCAGCTCTGCCAGTAGCTGAGCGTCTGCACTAACAGCCAGGAGCCGTGTCAGTGCCACCCCTGGCTGTTAATCCCCTAAATGCTGCAATCAAGCATGATCACCGCATTCAGGAGGGAGGCAGAGGGATGGGAGCTCCCTCTGCCTTCAGATCAGCGTCATTGCAGGGGCCCGATCGTTGACATCTTGACCTGGGGTCAACAGAATATAGGCTGAACTGGATGGACAAATGTCTTTTTGTCGGCCTTGCTAGCTATGTTACTATGTTACTATGACGACCCCCGGGTCACCAAGCTACAGAAAGCTTCTATGACCATGATCACATCATGGTGTCAGAAGCTTTCACTATAGGTATAATGCAGTGCAATGCTAGTGCATTGCAATGCATTATACCTGCAATCAAAGTAAAAAAAAGTGAAAGTCCCATAAAGGGACTAGGTGAAAAAAAAAGGAATTTAAAAACAAAATATGTAAAAAAAAATATAAACTAATAATAATTCACTAATACACATTTTTATGTAAAAAAAAAATAAACAAAAAAAGTACATATGTTTGGTATCGCCGTGTCCGGAACAATCCGATCTATAAAACTGTTTTGCTCGTTAACCCCTTTCGGAGAATGCCGTAAAAAACCCCACAAAATAAAGTAGCAAACAATGCTTTATCATCATACCGCTTGATAAAAGTGTAATAAAACGCAATTAAAAAGAAGAATGTAAATAAAATTAGTATCACTTAAAATACGATCTTGTCCCGCAAAATACAAGCCACCATACAGCTCCATCAGCGGAAAAATGAAAAAGTTATAGCTCTCAAAATAAAGACATGCAAAAATAATTATTTTTTCTAACACCAAAACATAAAAAAACTATATACATATCGCATCGGTGTAATCATACTGATCGGAAGAATAAAGCTGCCTTATCAATTTTACCACATGCACAACGGAGAAATAAAAAAACAAAAAAAAACTATTCCTGAATTGCAAGTTTTTGTTCATTCTGCCTCCACAAAAATTAGAATAGAAAGCGATCAAAAAATGTCATGTGACCGAAAATAGTACCAATAAATAAGCCAACTAGTCCTGCAAAAAATAAGCCCTCCCATGTCTCTGTGGGCTGAAATATGGAAAAATTATAGCTCTCAAAATATGGTGCTGCAAAAACTTCTCCTTGCAAAAAAAGCATATTCATTTTAGTGTGTGACAGCATCCAAAACATAAAAAAATGGATATAAATCTAGTATTACTGTAATCGCACCAACCCGAAGAATAAAGTCGCCTAATCACTCATACTGCACGAGGAATGTCGTAAAAAATAAATAAAAACAATTCTTCACCTGAAGTGGATTTGTTCATTCTGCCTCCCAAAGATCACGGTAAGGCTCGGAGAATATTTATCCTGCACTCTGCACTGAGCACTTACACCGGAGTTTCTGTGTAAATCTCTGAAATCTGTTATTCAGACAGAAATGCCGGTGGAAGGTTCCCTTTAATGAGGTAAATGGAGGCACTGTGAACGACAAAGGACCTGTGATCCGGCGGTGTCCGTCTTTTTTTAGTCATGCATAAAAACGCAGTCCACCATAGTTTTTTGTACCTCTGAAAGGAATGACAACACTAAATAGAGGCCAGACAAAGTCCAGAGTAACCCTGCTGCCTCATTATAGTAAATGGATCCCTTGGAGGTTTCATCGGTCACGTCACTCGGAGATTTAGATGGAAACCCCAAAGTAAGTGCTCAGCGTAGATTGCCAGATAAATGTTATCCAAATGTTATGAAAAAGTATCAAAATAAAAGCTTCAGCTCAATCAACAAAAAACCAAGCCCTCACTCAGATCTGTCATCTGTTAATGGAAATATAAAGGGCTTCCATGTTACTGGTAGCACAAAGGCTCTGGAAAAGCAAAATGCTTAATTGCCCCCAAAATGAAATTCAGCAAATTCTGCGCTCCCAAATACAAATGCCCCCTCACTACTGAGCCCAAGTGTACCTAAACCACCATTATTGTTCACATTTGGCAGGGGTGTAATTTCAAAAATAGGATCACTTGAGGGGGGATGCTGCTCTCCAGCCCTTAGAGGCTCTGTATATGCAGTCCGCAAACTATTTTCCTGTAGGCCTGCAGGAGGCAAATAGCGCTCCATCCCTACTAAGACTATTCATATGGCTAAGCAGCACTGCTCAGCCACATATGGGTATTTGTATATTCAGCAGAAATTGTGGGACAAATTCTGGTACCAATTTTACCCACTTCTTGTGTGAAAATTTAAAATCTGGGGCTAAAACGAAATTGATTTAATTATTTTTTCTTCACTGCCCAATGGTATAAAATTCTGTGACCCAACAATGGTGTCAAAATGATCACTGCACACCTTGATTAATTCATCAAGAGGTGTATCTTGTAAAATGTTGTCACTTATGAGGAGTCCTGCTGTTCTGGCACCTCAGGGGCTTTCCCAGTTTGTCATGGAACTCTCCAACCACATTAGTAAAATCTGCACTATAATATGGCACAACTTCCCTTTTGAGCTTTGCACTATGCCTCAAAAGTAGCTTTTACCCACACATGGGGTATTGGAACACTCAGGAGAAATTGCAAAAAAAATGTGGGTCCATTTTCTCCTGTTACCCTTGTGAAAATAAAGAATTTGGTGCTAAAAGATGATTTTTGTGGCTCTACGGTATAAACGTATGTGAAGCACCTGGGGGATCAAGGTGCTCACCAAACATCTAGATAAGTCCAACAAAAAGAAGGAAACACACAAGCGCTAATATCAAACCCCAAGGTCCCTAGCAGCTGGAGTCAGGGCAGGTAAGTGCCAATCCTGCTATAGAAATATGCACAATGAAAGTTACAGCTGAACCGCGCATAAAGGGACCAAAACCACATAAAAAATGAATAAAGCAAATAAGCGAACACTAGTACAGCCACTAAAACTAATATCCAGAGGGCTACTAGGGGCTGGACAAAACCACCCAAGGTGCGGATAGAGCCGCGAAAATGGAACCAGGACCGCTGTGCAGGAATGACTAAATACCTACACTGATAGTGCAGTCGGCCCCTTACCATATAAAAAGTATAGGATGGTAAATGTAAAAATATAAAATGGAAACATACATATGTGGAGCTGGCGGACTTACCGGAACATGGATGCCGCAGCGGCAGCAGAATGGGCAAGCATGTAGTTCTACGGTGAGAAGCCCAGAACCTCGTGGATAGAATACCGTGCCGGCCAGCAAACCTGGAGGGGCTGCGGCGCTGTGCTGCACCGAGAGGAGGATCAATGAATGGATGCACGTGGGCGCTGTACCGGGAAGCCCTGAGGCAGGAAAGGGCTGAACGCGCAGGCGAACCTGCAGGGGAGCGGGCACAGAATCGCTGTGTGGTCGCTACGTAGAGCCAGGGAATGCCCCGGCTGGTGGCGTCCCTGGATACGAGCAGGGGGAAGATGGCCGACAGAAGACTCAGCGTGTGATGTCACAGCTACGGAGCGGTACTGGGACCAGAGTTAACCAACGCGTTTCGGAGGCACTACGTCCTCCTTCGTCAGGGTTACCGGTCCCTGGGTGCTCAGATTGTTTATGAAGGAGCCCTGTGGACCAACCCCCCAGAAACGAGCCGCCCCCATCCCAATAATATGCCTATGCGTTTTTAGTAATCAGCATCCATTCAGTACACCCACACGCTGCTACGATCACTTGTACTATTTATTCATTCATTCATTCATTATGTATTTATTCATTATCTATTATCCCCTTTTGTGTTATCTTCAGGGGGGTGGTCTGGTCCCTTTTGGTTAAGGGGGTTAAGTGGGGGACGTTAGGCGCTATACTTTCATATTCTGCCACCGCTCCCCTATATGGGCAGTCCATATTATTGGGATGGGGGCGGCTCATTTCTGGGGGGTTGGTCCACAGGGCTCCTTCATAAACCATCTGAGCACCTAGGGACCGGTAACCCTGACGAAGGAGGACGTAGTGCCTCCGAAACGCGTTGGTTAATTCTGGTCCCAGTACCGTATAGCTGTGACGTCACACGCTGAGTCTTCTGTCGGCCATCTTCCCCCTGCTCGTATCCAGGGACGCCACCGGCCGGGGCATTCCCTGGCTCTACGTAGCGACCACACAGCGATTCTGTGCCCGCTCCCCTGCAGGTTCGCCTGCGCGTTCAGCCCTTTCCTGCCTCAGGGCTTCCCGGTACAGCGCCCACGTGCATCCATTCATTGATCCTCCTCTCGGTGCAGCACAGCGCCGCAGCCCCTCCAGGTTTGCTGGCCGGCACGGTATTCTATCCACGAGGTTCTGGGCTTCTCACCGTAGAACTACATGCTTGCCCATTCTGCTGCCGCTGCGGCATCCATGTTCCGGTAAGTCCGCCAGCTCCACATATGTATGTTTCCATTTTATATTTTTACATTTACCATCCTATACTTTTTATATGGTAAGAGGCCGACTGCACTATCAGTGTAGGTATTTAGTCATTCCTGCACAGCGGTCCTGGTTCCATTTTCGCGGCTCTATCCGCACCTTGGGTGGTTTTGTCCAGCCCCTAGTAGCCCTCTGGATATTAGTTTTAGTGGCTGTACTAGTGTTCGCTTATTTGCTTTATTCATTTTTTATGTGGTTTTGGTCCCTTTATGCGCGGTTCAGCTGCATCTAGATAAGTCCATTGAGGGGCCTAGTTTCCAAAATGGTGTCACTTGTGGGGGGTTTCCTTTTTTTAGGCACATCAGAGGCTCTCCAAACGCGACATGGTGTCCTCTCTCAATTTCAGCCAATTTTGCGTTCAACACATGAAACAGTGCTCCTTCCCTTCCATACCCTGACGTGCACCCAAACAGTGCTCTTCCTCCACACACGGGGTATCGCCGAGAAATTGCACAACAATTTTAGGGGTCCATTTTCTCCTGCTACCTTTGTTAAAATAAACAAATTGGTGCTAAATGGTGGTTTTTGTGGGGAAAAATGTGATTTTTAAATTTCACGGCTCTTATGTGAAGCATTTTGGGGTTCAAGGAGCTCAACAAACATCTAGATAAGTCCCTTGAGGGGTCTAGTTTCTAAAATGGGGTCACTTGTGGGGGTTTATACTGTTCATTCACATCAGGCGCTGTCTGTCCCCGGCGCTCTGCTTCTCTGCACTCCTCCTGCACTGGCTGTGAGCACAGCGGCCGGAAAGCAGAGCGGTGACGTCACCTCTCTGCTTTCCGGCTGACCGACGCTAACAGCCAGTGCAGGAGGAGTGCAGAGAAGCAGAGCGCCGGGGACAGACAGCGGTAGGTAAGTATGTAGTGTTTGTTTTTTTTACTTTTACGCTGGTAACCAGGGTAAACATCGGGTTACTAAGCGCGGCCCTGCGCTTAGTAACCCGATGTTTACCCTGGTTACTAGTGAAGACATCGCTGGATCGGTGTCACACACGCCGATCCAGCGATGTCTGCAGGGAGTCCAACGACAAAATAAAGTTCTGGACTTTCATCAGCGACCAACGATCTCCCAGCAGGGGCCTGATCGTTGGTCGCTGTCACACAGAACGATTTCCTTAACGATATCGTTGCTACGTCACAAAAAGCAACGATATCGTTAACGATATCGTTATGTGTGAAGGTACCTTTATAACCACATAAATTGACTGTGGTCAGATTTGAAAATTAAGGCCTGGTCATTAACCTACAAAATGACTTGGTCCTTAAAGGGTTAAACTGATTGACTTGGGTCAAACATTTGGGATATCCTTCCACAAGCTTCTCACAATAGTTGGTCGGAATTTGAGCCCATTCCTCCTGACAAAACTGGTGTAATTGATCCAGTTTGTAGGTCTCTTTGCTTGCACCAGCCTTTTCAGTTTTACTCATAAATTTTCAGTAAGCTTGAGATCAGGGCTTTGTGATGGCCACTCCAAATCATTGACTTTGTTATCTTAAGCCACTTTGTTACCATTTTAGCAGTAAGCTTTGGGTCATTGTCCATTTGGAAGACCCATTTCTGCCCAAGCTTTAACTTCCTGGCTGATGTGTTGAGATGTTGCTTCAGTATTGCAACATAATTTTCTTTTCTCATAATTCCATCTATTTTGTGAAGTGCACCAGTGACTTCTGCAGCAAAACAAAACCACAGCTTGATGCTGCCACCGCAGTGTTTCACAGTTGGGATGGTGCTCTTAGACTTCCAAGCTTTTCTCTTTTTCCTCCAAACGTAACGATGGTCATTATGCCCAAAAAGTTCCATTTTAGTTTCATCAGACTACAGGACATGTCTCCAAAAATTGTGTTTGTAAACTTTTGACTTTGCAGTAAGTATTAAAATTGCCTTAACATCTTAATGACAGCCAATATGTCTTTTTACTGACCTGAGCTATAAGAGACTAGCATCCCCATACAGGTGAGAAAGGATTGATAAAGGATTGTATCTGAAACGTCGCCATGCCATTTGGGCAATAAACATCACTTTTTTTTGTGGTGCTGTTTCCCCCTTTTTTTCTAATATATAGATAGATATATATATATATATATAGATATATATATATATAGATAGATATATATATATATATTGTAGCGTTTCCCTTACTTCAGGTCTTGGGCAACACTCGCTTTGTCGCTTTGCATGGGAATAACGCATACAGGCACGATTTTTCGTCCATTCCGGTTTATTAAAGCGTCATAAACCGCACCGTAAGCCAGGTTACACACAGTCTGTTACTTTAACACGTGTGGCTTTACATAACATTCAGTAGTCACGTCTTTTCTCTTCATTACATTACATGCATCAATGGAACATATTAAACCCCCGACAGTCTCTTCCAATGGCAGATACGTCTCTGCCGTATATTACAGGTATTTCCCATACCAGGGATTACCTCAGGAGTTTTGGTTCTACACACTGACTCCTGCCAGTGATAGTTCACAGGGAAACTGCCTCACTGGGATCACCGTCCTTGTGACCAGGGCACCTCGGGTAGTCCAGACCCACAGTAGGAACTGTATCTTCCCCAACACAGAAACCGTCTCAGGCTCTGTAGATGCGGCCTTTCCATGCGCTTCCAGGAAGTCAAATCACAGGCACTTCCAACACACAGGCTATCAGTCCATGATCTTACCAAGTGCTTACAGGACTCCAGTCCATCCGCGGACAATCCAACACTCTGACCATTCCAGGACTCACACTCTTACCTGGTGCTTTCAGGACTCCAGTCCATCCCAGGACAATCCAACACCCTTGAGCATTCAGTCCATAGCCTCAGCAGTGCTTCCAGGACTCCAGCCCTCTTCAGGACAATCCAAACACACAGTCTTTTGCAGGACTCACTCTACAGTGCTTCCAAGACTTTTCCAATGCCAGGAGAATCCAACACTGACCCATCCACTAGGTCCACGGTCTCAGTAGTGCTTGCAAGACTTCTTCAATGCCAGGAGACTCCAACACCGACCGGCCAGGACCTTGCACATGGACCAAACGGATCCATACACAGGAACCATGTGACCCACACCCTGGTCACATTACAAACCTGTAACCACTTACCTGGGTGGGAGTGTGGGTGTGTGTGGCTACTTTGACCCTCCCATCTCTCATAACTATCCCTGCCAATCTCCCATTAGGACTACATCATTACTTGTGGGACTACAGGTCCCAGAACACCAACCAAACTTCAGACTGACAGCGCAGAGTGTCTTCCTCTGCAACACACACACCGGCCATTTACACTCCTGCTGAACTTTGTCTCATCACATTTATGCCTCCAAGCACATCTTGAAGCGCACACACAGCGCCCCCTGGCTGTAACATGGGTCACCGCACCAATATATATATATATATACATTGCAAACAAAATAAAATAACATTTTACAAATGGTGCTGATTAGTGTTGAGCATTCCGATATTGCAATATCGGGTATCGGCCGATATTCGCTGCATAGGAGTTCCAATATTGAGTTCCGATACTTTTACAATATCGAACACCGGAATCGGAAGTTCCCATATTGCAATGAGACAAATTTATTCTATTCAGCCAATGAGGATCCTAAGAAGTGTGGACACATCCTGTTTGGCCTGTTAGCCATGTTAACTAATGGCATGGCTGTGATTGGCTGCTCAAATGATGTCATGATGGAGTGAGTGGGCAGTGCGTGGGCGGAGACTGCGTTTCTGTGTGTGCAGGCGGGGTCTGTGCATGACCATCGGGGCTCTGTGCGGGTCTGCCGGGGGTCTGTACGGGCCTCTCGGGGGTCTGTGCGGGCCTCTGGGGAGTCTGTGCAGGCTTGCCGGGGGTCTGTACGGGCCACTCGGGGTGTGTGCAGGCCTGCCGAAGGTCTGTAAGGGCCTCTCGGGGGTCTGTGCGGGCTGCCGGGGGTCTGTACGAGCCTCTCGGGGGTCTGTGCAGGCCTGTCGGGGGTCTGTACGGGCCTCTTGGGGGTCTGTGCGGGCCTGCCGGGGGGGGGGTCTTTGTGTCTGTGTGCAGGCATTGTCCCATCGGGCTATGCCTGCTACAATGACAGTGATTGACACATTAGCCAATGATGGGACAGTAGTAGTCCCATCATCCAGCTAATGTGTTGAATGTAAAAAAAAACACAAACATAAATACTACATACAACATACTACATACATACAACATACATACTACAAACATACTACATACATACTACATACATACAATATACTGTACATACTACATACATACATACAACATACTACATACATACAACATACTACATACATACATACATACAACATACTATATACTACATATATACTACATACATACATACAACATACTACATACATACTACATACATACATACAACATATATGCAACATACTAAATACATGCAGCATACCACATACATACTACATACATACATACAGCATACTACATACATAATACATACATAAAACATACTATATACTACATACATACTACATACATACATACATACATACAGCATACTACATACATACTACATACATGCATACTACATACATACATACAACATACATACAGCATACTACATATATACAGCATATTACATACATACAACATACTACATACATACAGCATACATACTACATACATACAAAATACTACATACATACAACATACATACAACATACATACTATATACATACAACATACTATATACTACATACTACATACATACAACATACTACATACATACTACATACATACACACATACAATATACTACATAAATACTACATACATACTACATAATACATACATACTACATGACGGGTGATGTCACTGCTCTATAGGATCTTCAGTGACACACTGACAGGAGACAATGGCTCCTGCAGTGCATCACTGAGAGGTTACGTTAGTTCACTGGTCTCACTTTATGGCAAAAGCTGCGTGGGAACTTTCTCACACAGCAATGCCAAAAGTGAGACTAGGGACAATTTTTTTACAGTGGCGGAGGAATACAGTGCGGAAGGATACCTTCCTCCCATCATTGTATTCCTGGAGCCCCTAGAGAGCGGTCGCATCAGCTGATGCTGCTGTTCTCCACAGGAGATCGTCGTGGGACACTCGTGGATTTCTGCGGATCAGGGAGTATATTGTTTGTTTGTTATTTTAATTTTTTTTTACAGATGACACTGGCTTCGGGGAACAAAGTGACAAGTGATGGGGAGTATGTACTCTATGTTATATGTACTGTATGTTTGTATGTATGTATTGTATGTAATGTATGAATGTATTGCATGTAGTATGTATGTAGTATGTATGTATGTTGTATGTATGTAGTATGTATGTATGTTGCATGTATGTAGTATGTTGTATGTATGTAGTATGTTGTATGTAGTATGTTGTATGTATGTAGTATGTTGTATGTATGTAGTATGTATGTATGTATGTGGTATGTATGTAGTATGTATGTATGTATGTTGCATGTATGTAGTATGTTGCATGTATGTAGTATGTTGTATGTATGTAGTATGTTGTATGTATGTAGTATGTATGTAGTATGTATGTATGTTGTATGTATGTAGAATGTATGTATGTATGTATGTTGTATGTATGTAGTATGTATGTTGTATGTATGTAGTATGTATGTAGTATGTTGCATGTATGTAGTATGTATGTAGTATGTATGTTGTATGTATGTAGTATGTATGTATGTATGTAGAATGTATGTTTGTGTTTTTTTTTACATTCAACACATTAGCCAGATGATGGGACTACTACTGTCACCTCATTGGCTAATGTGTCAATCACTGTCATTGTAGCAGGCATTGTAGTCCCATCGGACGATGCCTGCACACAGACACAAAGACCCCCGAGGGGCCCGCACAGACCCCCGGCAGGCCCGCACAGACCCCTGAGAGACCCGTACAGACCCCCGGCAGGCCCGCACAGACCCCGAGAGGCCCGTACAGACCCCCAGCAGGCCCGCACAGACTCCCGAGATGCCCGTACAGGCCCCGGCAGGCCCGCACAGACCCCCGAGAGGCCCGTACAGACCCCCGGCAGGCCCGAACAGACCCCTGAGAGGCCCATACAGACCCCCGGCAGACCGACAGACCCCCAAGAGGCCCATACAGGCCCCAGCAGGCCCGCACAGACCCCTGAGAGGCCCATACAGACCCCCGGCATGCCCGCAAAGACCCCAAGAGGCCCGTACAGACCCCCGGCAGGCCTGGACAGACCCCCGAGAGGCCCGTACAGGCCCCGGCAGGCCCACACAGACCCCCAAAAGGCCCGTACTGACCCCCGGCAGGCCCGCACAGACCCCCGAGAGGCCCGTGCAGACACCACCCGCACACACACATGCACAATCTCCGCCAACGCACCGCCCACACTCTTCCCCCCTCCCAAACTGGATGTACAAGGAAAGAAAGGGTTTATTTTCATTCCGATATTTGTGTCCCATTGACTAGCATTGGTTTCCGGTATCAGAGTCGGCGATACCCGATATTTTTGGGTATCGGTCCGATCCGATATTTCCAGATATCGGAAGGTATCACTCAACACTACTACTGATGTAAAGCAGACATGAGGGAAATGTTATTTATTAATGTTTTGCTATGGTAAGACTATCTGGATTAAAGGGATAATCATTCACATCATTGCTAATTCTTTTACATTTTTGTCAAATTTCTGATATTTTTTATAAATAAACACAAAACATATTGACCTAAATGTACTATTATCATAAATTATAATGTGCCATGAAAAAACAAGCTCAAAATCACTGGGATTTGTTGAAGTGTTCCAGAGTTACACCGGTCAGATTTAAAAAATTAGGCCCGGTCACTAAGGGGTTAAAACATTCTCTCTCATTATCCTGGCATTTGGCAAATATTAATAATAATGGTAATCATAATGAACCTAAAACGGGAAAGGTTTATTTTGATTTCATGTCAGATATTGAGAAAAACATACATATGTGTATTTTTATATAGTGTATGTGTTACGGAACTGCAATACAGAACTAGGATAGAAGGGGAAAAACTGAGCCTGCACTAGGGACTAGGCTGATGCTCTACGATGGAGTGGGTGACCCATTCCTTGCGAATAGATCCACCGATGATCCTAGGATAATCTCAGCGAAGACCTATAGATATGGGGAAGGAGGTCCCTGAGAGATCTAAGGACTGGGTATAAAAAATAGGTCACCTCCTAATAGAAAATACAAAGATGGCTGCAGAAACCAACTGAAAACAGAAACAAAAGATAGCAGAACCAGAGATCCCAGAACTGCACAATACCAAACGCAGAAAGCTAACAAAGCACCTAGCTAGAACTCTAGCGGATTAACACTGTTGTCCAGCAAGGAATGGCAGGCAGGTGCTGGGTAATAAAGGGTGATACAATCACCTGACCTAAGACAAACCAGCACCAGGGGAAAAAGAACAGCAGCCAGAAAACCACAACAAGATGTCGGATGGTCAAAAACAAAACATATTCTAACCGTATGCAAATGTCTAGTTTCAACTGTATACCTGTATATGGAAGTATCGTTTTTATAGTTAACAAATGTCCTTCTAGTCAGCAATCACAGGTAAAGGGAAAGAATGGTGATGAAACCAACGCGCCTTGTTTGATGCTGTTATCTATTTGCATACTTTTTCTCCTTTGTTTTGCAAGTCAACAAACTAGCTGGCCTGGACAATGTGTAATCAGCATATTAGCAAACATCACTAGTCATACAGGATAACAGCAAAATATATTACATCAAGTATCAACTTACAAGTAAATATTACAAAATTCTGTGTTTTCTTGTCT
Organism: Ranitomeya imitator; assembly: GCF_032444005.1. NCBI lineage: Eukaryota > Metazoa > Chordata > Amphibia > Anura > Dendrobatidae > Ranitomeya > Ranitomeya imitator. The sequence goes on from NC_091282.1 coordinate 657,138,674, forward strand.
AACCAGAAAGAAACACATAAATTCAAAAGTCAACATTTTGATAAGTCTATTCCTCCTGGCTTAATGAAAATAGACACCTGGGTAATTAAAATAAAATGATGTGTAGTCACAGATGTGTTAGGCTACTTTCACACATCAGGTTTTTGCCGACAGACTGAATCGGGAAAATTTTGAAAAAAATGGAAATGGCGAAAGATACCGCAGGACCCATTTTTTCTAATAGACTTTTATTAGCGTCAGATTGCGCAGGATGGCCTCATGTTTCGTCCATTTTTAACCAGATCCAGCTAAAATTGTTTTTCCGGCATCTGGAAAAAACATACACAGTAATTTTTTTTGTCTGCGGCGAAAAACCGGAAGGCCGGATCCGGCGTCTTCCAGCTTTTGCTAGAATGGAAGCCTATGGGCGCCAGATCTGTCAGATTATGGATTCCGGCGCTGGATTCTGTTTTATTTAACTGAGCATGCTCCGATACAATTGGCTAGCCCCCAATTAGGAAACAGATATAAAGACTGCCAGGTGGGCCTTCACTCATCCATTTACCAGCCAGCAAGACACAGACCTGCCACCAGAGCTGAACCTCCCACCGGCCAGCTGTCAGCCAGCCAGATAGCCACAGCCTGCCAGCAGCCAGCCAGACAACAGCTAGCCAGACCCAGTGTGCCAGCCAGCCACAGCTTGCCAGCAGCCAGCCGTAGCCATGTCTTCTTCTGGGAGCCCTCCCCCACGTCATCAGCGCTGTGAGTTAAATAATTTTTTTTTTTGTGATGTTCACGTAATATATATAATATACAGTATATATTATTAACATACACTGCTCAAAAAAATAAAGGGAACACTAAAATACCAAATCCTAGATATCTCTGAATGACATATTCCAGTTGCAAATTTTTATTCATTGCATAGTAAAATGTGTTCAGAACAATAAAACATAACAATTATCAATGTAAATCAAAATGAATATCCTTGGAGGTCTGAATTTGGAATGGTGCTCAAAATCAAAGTGGAAAATCCAATTACAGGCTGATCCAACTTCAGTGGAAATGCCTCATGACAAGGAAAAGATGCTCAGTTTTGTGTGTGGCCTCCATGTGCCTGTATGACCTCCCTACTGTACAATGCCTGGGCATGCTCTTGATGGGGTGGCAGATGGTCTCCTGAGGGATCTCTTCCCAGACCTGGACTAAAGCATCTGCCAACTCCTGGACAGTCTGTGGGGCAAAGTGACGTTGGAGGATGGAGCGAGACAGGGAACCCAGGGCCAACCGCCCCAGCATATCGTCTCACAAGGGGTCTGAGGATCTCATCTCGGTACCTAATGGCAGTCAGGCTACCTCTGGCGAGCGCATGGAGAGCTGTGCGGCCCTCCAAAGAAATGCCACCCCACACCATTACTGGCCGACTGCCAAACCGGTCATGCTGAGGGATGCTGCAGGCAGCAGATCGATCTCCATGGCAACTCCAGATTCTGTCACATCTGTCACATGTGCTCAGTGTGAACCTGCTTTCATCTGTGAAGAGCACAGGGCACCAGTGGCGAATTTGCCAATCCTGGTGTTTTGTGGCAAATGCCAAGCACAACCCCCATCTGTGGATATCAGGCACTCAGACCATCCTCATGGAGTCGGTTTCTAACCGTTAGTGCAGACACATGCACATTTGTGGCCTGTTGGAGGTCATTTTGCAGAGCTCTGGCAGTGCTCCTCCTGTTCCTCCTTGCATAAAGGCGGAGGTAGGGGTCCTGCTGCTGGGTTGTTGCCCTCCTACAGCCCCCTCCATGTCTACTGGTGTACTGGCCTGTCTCCTGGTAGCGCCTCCAGCCTCTAGACACTACGCTGACAGACAAAGCAAACCTTCTTGCCACAGCTCGCATTGATGTGCCATTCTGGTAGCTGCACTACCTGAGCCACTTATGTGGGTTGTAGAGTCTGTCTCATGCTACCACAAGTGTGAAAGCACAACCAACATTCAAAAGTGACCAAAACATCAGCCAGAAAGCATTGGTACTGAGATGTGGTCTGTGATCCCCACCTACAAAACCACTCCTTTATTGAGGGTATCTTGATAACTGCCAATAATTTCCACCTACTCTCTATTCTATTTGCACAACAGCATGTGAAATTGATTGTCAATCAGTATTGCTTCCTAAGTGGACAGTTTGATTTCACAGAAGTTTGGTTTACTTGGTGTTATATTCTGTTGTTTAAGTGTTCCCTTTATTTTTTTGAGCAGTGTATAATTTTTGTATAACAGGAAGCTGCAGCATCAGAGGTGCTTCCAGAAGAAGATGAATGAGGTGGAGAGATACTCTGAGCACGCTCGCAATTGGTAAGTTTCTTACATGCATCGCAGAACCACATCATCACAGACATCACAGTACACCCAACAATTAAAAACAGATCATTCATTACAGACATCACAGAACACACAACACATAAGCCTACATCCAAGCACATATTTTTTTTTTAGTCTTCTGATTCTGCGGCTCAATCTAGAGGTCCTCAGAGCGCCTCCCAGGGTCGTCGGCGTGAGCGTCAGGGCGGTCGCCATCGAGTAAGTACCCTTTTATTTTTTTTTTTTTTTCAATTCATGTTGTTGTTTTGAATCTATTGTCTTTGTTTTTTTTTGTTTTTTTAACAGGCTTCACATCGTGCTCCTGACTCAGATGCTGAGGAGGCCGGGCTAAACATCGACCTCCTCATTGATCTAATCTGAGAGTGGGAGCCACTCAGGGGCTGGCTGGCACTTTTCAGCCTGGGGGGCAATCACAAGGCAGTGGCCCACCAGTTGCGGAGGACCACCCCTGCCCTGCTTATCTCTGGTCCCTGCATTAAAGCAGCAGAAATAACATGCTTTAAAAAATGGGAAGGTATATAGATATGGGAACAGAACGGAGCTTGCTGAATAGATATGGGAACACAAGCAAGCTTACTACCTACATAGATACTGCAACAGAAGCAAGCTGACTGCATAGACACGAGAATGGAACCAAGATTACTACATACGGTACATACCTGAACTGAAATGAGCTAACAAAAAAGATATGTGAGCAGAATCAAGCTTACTACAAAGATATGGGAAAAGAACGGAGCTTACTACAGAGATAAGGGAGCAGAGCCAAGCTTTCGCTAACTAAGTCTACTACATAGATAGAGCAATAAAACCAAGACTCCTACGTAGATATGGGAACAGAACCAAGCTTACCGCATACATATGGTACCAGAATCTAGATTACTACATTGATACAGTGCCAGAACCAAGCTTACTGCTTACATATGGTACTATAACTGAGCTGATTTACAAACATACATACAACTCCAGAAACACGGACATGTAAAACACACAGTATGGCAGGGGTGTTGCTAGGGTCATAAAAGATCAGGGGCCCAAGCCCCAAAGTGCATGTCTCCCCATACGACCCCCCTCTAGCTATTTAAAATAGCATCTATTCGTGTATAATTACAGTATATACTGATGCTAACCAAAAACACACAATGCAATGACCAATATTATAAAATTACGGCTATTAAATGCCAAATAATACGGCTACACAATGTCAACTACCATAACCACTACACAGCGAATACATAATATTATCATATTACCATTACCTCTACATAACAAAACACTTTATATAAATACCAATGACACCACTATACACCTTCTACTACATAATGACTGAAACACATTAAACTGTTACTAAATAAAAAAAAGAAAATAAAAATGCTACTAAAAAGCAATAATACCACCTTATAGTAACCATATATTGGTAGATCCCAGCCCTGCACATACATGTGATTACAGTACAGTCATATATAGTAACTTACAGATGACGTTTTTTTCTGATTCAGGTGCCCCTATGAAAACTATTAATTTCCCTTTTTATAACAAATAATGTCCTCTGGGTTCCCAACCAGCTCTTTATACAGTGGGTGCAGAAAGTATTCAGACCCCTTTACATTTTTCACTCTTTGTTTCATTACAGCCATTTGGTAAATTCAAAAAAGTTTTTTTTTTCACATTAATGTACACTCTGCACCCCATCTTGACTGAAAAGGAAAAACTGAAATATCACATGGTCATAAGTATTCAGACCCTTTGCTCAGTATTGAGCCTTCTTGGGAATGATGCAACAAGTTTTTCAGACCTGGATTTGGGGATCCTCTGCCATTCTTCCTTGCAGATCCTCTCCAGTTCCGTCAGGTTGGATGGTGAACGTTGGTGGACGCCATTTTCAGGTCTCTCCAAAGATGACCATTGGGTTTAGGTCAGGGCTCTGGCTGGGCCAGTCAAGAATGGTCACAGTTGTTCTGAAGCCGCTCCTTTGTTATTTTAGCTGTGTGCTTAGGGTCGTTGTCTTTTTGGAAGGTGAACCTTCGGCCAAGTCTGAGGCCCACAGCACTCTGGAAGAGGTTTTCATCCAGGATATCTCTGCACTTGGCCGCATTCATGTTTCCTTCAATGACAACCAGTCGTCCTGTCCTTGCACCTGAAGAACACCCCATAGCATGATGCTGCCACCACCATATTTCGCTGTTGGCATTGTATTGGGCAGGTGATGAGCAGTGCCTGATTTTCTCCACACATACCGCTTAGAATTATCACCAAAAAGGTCTACCTTCATCTCATCAGACCAGAGAATCTTACTTCTCATAATCTGGGAGTCCTTCATGTGTTTTTTTAGCAAACTATTGGGGCTTTCCTATTTCTTGCACTGAGGAGAGGCTTCTGTCGGGCCACTCTGCCATAAAGGCCTGACTGGTGGAGGGCTGCAGTGATAGTTGACTTTGTGGAACTTTCTCCCATCTCCCTACTGCATCTCTGGAGCTCAATCACAGTGATCTTGGGGATCTTCTTTACCTCTCTCACCAAGGCTCTTCTCCCACGATTGCTCAGTTTGGCTGGACGGCCAGGTCTAGGAAGACTTCCGGAGGTCCCAAACTTCTTCCATTTATAAGCGACTGTTCTATAAGGAACCTTGAGAACTGCAGAAATTCTGCTGTAACCTTGGCCAGATCTGTGCCTTACCACAATTCTGTCTCTGAGCTCCTTGGCCAGTTCCTTTGACCTCATGATTCTCATTTGGTCTGACATGCACTGTGAACTGTGAGGTCTTATATAGACAGGTGTGCGCCTTTCCAAATCAAGTCCTATCAGTTTAATTAAACACAGCTGGACTCCAAAGAAGGAGTAGAACCATCTCAAGGAGGATCACAAGGAAATGGACAGCATGTGACTTACATATGAGTGTCTGAGCAAAGGGTCTGAAGACTTATGACCATGTGATATTTCAGTATTTCTGTTTTATTAAATTAGCAAAAATTTCTACCTTCCTGTTTTTTTTCAGTCAAGATGGGGTGCAGAGTGCACATTAATGAGAAAAAAAATGAAGATTTTTGAATTTACCAAATTGCTGCAATAAAACAAAAAGTGAAAAATTTAAAGGGAACTGAATACTTTCCGTACCCACTATGTATACAGGATAATATGTGAGTGGTGTATATTACGCAATGACTACAGACATCAGATATTACACCAGTCACATATCCAGTACATACCATCAGATGTCTGTGCACATAGTATATTACATATAGTATACAGGATATGTGACTGGTGGGTGATATGTCTACAAACATCAGATGTCATATACAGGATAGTATGTGACTGGTATACTGTACAGGTCCTTCTCAAAAAATTAGCATATAGTGTTAAATTTCATTATTTACCATAATGTAATGATTACAATTAAACTTTCATATATTATAGATTCATTATCCACCAACTGAAATTTGTCAGGTCTTTTATTGTTTTAATACTGATGATTTTGGCATACAACTCCTGATAACCCCAAAAACCTGTCTCAATAAATTAGCATATTTCACCCATCCAATCAAATAAAAGTGTTTTTTAATAACAAACAAAAAAACCAACAAATAATAATGTTCAGTTATGCACTCAATACTTGGTCGCGAATCCTTTGGCAGAAATGACTGCTTCAATGCGGCGTGGCATGGAGGCAATCAGCCTGTGACACTGCTGAGATGTTATGGAGGCCCAGGATGCTTCAATAGCGGCCTTAAGCTCATCCAGAGTGTTGGGTCTTGCGTCTCTCAACTTTCTCTTCACAATATCCCCCAGATTCTCTATGGGGTTCAGGTCAGGAGAGTTGGCAGGCCAATTGAGCACAGTAATACCATGGTCAGTAAACCATTTACCAGTGGTTTTGGCACTGTGAGCAGGTGCCAGGTCGTGCTGAAAAATGAAATCTTCATCTCCATAAAGCATTTCAGCCGATGGAAGCATGAAGTGCTCCAAAATCTCCTGATAGCTAGCTGCATTGACCCTGCCCTTGATGAAACACAGTGGACCAACACCAGCAGCTGACATGGCACCCCACACCATCACTGACTGTGGGTACTTGACACTGGACTTCAGGCATTTTGGCATTTCCTTCTCCCCAGTCTTCCTCCAGACTCTGGCACCTTGATTTCCGAATGACATGCAAAATTTGCTTTCATCAGAAAAAAGTACTTGGGACCACTTAGCAACAGTCCAGTGCTGCTTCTCTGTAGCTCAAAAGTGGCTTTACCTGGGGAATGCGGCACCTGTAGCCCATTTCCTGCACACGCCTGTGCACGGTGGCTCTGGATGTTTCCACACCAGACTCAGTCCACTGCTTCCTCAGGTTCCCCAAGGTCTGGAATCGGTCCTTCTCCACAATCTTCCTCAGGGTCCGGTCTCCTCTTCTCGTTGTACAGCGTTTTCTGCCACATTGTTTCCTTCCAACAGACTTACCATTGAGGTGCCTTGATACAGCACTCTGGGAACAGCCTATTTGTTGAGAAATTTCTTTCTGGGTCTTACCCTCTTGCTTGAGGGTGTCAATGATGGCCTTCTTGACATCTGTCAGGTCGCTAGTCTTACCCATGATGGGGGTTTTGAGTAATGAACCAGGCAGGGAGTTTATAAAAGCCTCAGGTATCTTTTGCATGTGTTTAGAGTTAATTAGTTGATCCAGAAGATTAGGGTAATAGGTCGTTTAGAGAACCTTTTCTTGATATGCTAATTTATTGAGACAGGTTTTTTGGATTATCAGGAGTTGTATGCCAAAATCATCAGTATTCAAACAATAAAAGACCTGACAAATTTCAGTTGGTGGATAATGAATCTATAATACAGAGGTCCCCAACCTTTCTGACCTTGAGAGCCACATCCAGCTATGAAAGAGGGTCGTGAGCCACATTCAGCTCTGAGAGAGGGTCGCAAGCCACAGCCAGCTCCTCCCCCACTCTCAGTAGTGACAACGAGAGCCTCCATTATCGGTATAATGACAACCAAAGCTTCTCCACTGAAATCACACCAAGGCAGTATGCCAAGCTCCACTGTTTCCTATCTCCCTCCCATTCAAATCTGCTTTTTTGTACAGAGCTACACACAAAAGTAACCATTTAGGGATCTGCTCTTAATAGCTATTTACATCTGGTGATAATGCACCAAGCTGGCAGACAGCCGCGAGCCACACATCATGGGCTCGCGAGCCACATGTGGCTCCCGAGCTACAGGTTGGGGACCCCTGCTATAATATATGAAAGTTTAATTGTAATCATTACATTATGGTAAATAATGAAATTTAACACTATATGCTAATTTTTTGAGAAGGACCTGTATATAATGCTACGAGTACAGACATCAGGTATTTGACCATCACATACAATATTATCTACTATATAACATCTGATGTCTGTACACATAGTATAAGGGTATGTTTCCATGGTCAGGAAACGTAGCGCTTTGGATGCAGCCGATACCCCGCTCCGCCCAAAGTGCTGTCCCCCTTTGTACGCATGGTGATTCCGCCTGTGTTCATTGAGCACATGCGCATGAGGAATCACCGCATCCTGTACATAGAGTGGGTTATTTATCTTGCGGAGACGGAGCGTCTTCTCCGCAAGATAGACATGCTGCGGTCTAGAAAGACGCGCCGCATGTGCGTAAATGCAGGGCCGCCAGATGCGTCCCTGCACGCATAGTTGAGATGGAATTTCATAAAATCTCCTCCACTATGCTGTAATATCTGGACACTGCGGATATACACAGTGTCCAATCCGCAGCAAATCCTGATGTATTATGCCACGTGGAAACATGCCCTTACACATACAGGATAATATATTACTTGCATGTGAAACATTGTCATACAAACATCAGATGTTGTACGGTATACACATGTGTATGTATGAAGATACGTATACATGACAGTGTGTATACTGTATAACATCTCATGTCTGTACGCAAAGTATAAGGCCATGTTCACACTTGTGCATATTTGCCATGTTTTTTTTCTGCGCAGATTTGTTAACAAAACCTGATGCCAGCAAAGTGAATGAGAAACGTGAAGTGTCCTGCAGATGTTGAGTATTTCTTGACTTAGTTCACACAGGGCGTTTTTGCAATGTATGTTATTGTTGATGCTTTTCTTATGCAAATTTTCAGCTGCATTTTACAGAACCGGCAAAGTCTATGAGATTTCAGAAATCTCATGCACACATTGTTTTTTTTGTCATCAGGATTTTGTGCTTTGCATGTCTTTTTGCACAATGGAGCATGTCACTTTCACCATTTGTTTACCCACTGAAATGAATGGGTGGTGAAAAAATGCTGACAAAACACACCAAAAACTCAGGTATCAGGTTTTGCTGCGTTTTTGTGCTAAAACCCTGATTCTATAGAATAGGACTTTTTTTTTTCAACACTAAACTTCATCAGCATGCACAAGAGACAAATCTAGCATGCCAAAACCGCAGCAAAAACCTCATTAAAAGCGCAGCAAAAAACGCAAGAAAAACAAACGTTTTTCTGCAGCTTCTTTCCTGCCAAGAGATCAGGTTTTGCTGCAGAAAAACCGCATAGTGTGAACTTACCCTTTCAGATTTGGTGCAGAGAATAATCTGCAGCATGTCAATCGTCTGTGCATTTTTCCCTGCGTTTTTCACCATTGATTTCACAATCAGTTAAAAGCACAGGGATAAAAAATACTGGTTTTGTAGCTGCGTGTTTCCTGGCAAGAAAGGCTGAAATTTTACTTTGTGCACATTCCCCAAGGGTATGTCCACAGACATTTCTGCCCCATTTCTGTCTTTCTTTGCACGAAAAAGGCTGCCTATAGTAGTTTTTGAGGTGTTTTTTACATGCAATTTTATTGCAGATTTGTCCCCACTTATTATGCCGGGATCACACACAGTGAGCTATGGCCGAGTCTCGCAGGTTAAAAGCAAGCTCTGGCACGGACACTCCAGAGCGGAGCGTGCGGCCGCACAGCAATACATGGAGCCGCACGCTCTGGAGTGCCGGTGCCAGAGCTTGGTTTTAACCTGCGAGACTCGGCCGTATCTGTAGTGTGACTCCGGCCTAAAGGTACCGTCACATTAAGCGACGCTGCAGCGATATAGACAACGATGCCAATCGCTGCAGCGTCGCTGTTTAGTCGTTGTGTGGTCGCTGGAGAGCTTTTTACATTTACAATGGTAACCAGGGTAAATATTGGGTTACTAAGCGCGGCCCTGCGCTTAGTAACCCGATGTTTACCCTGGTTACAAGTGAACACATCGCTGGATCGGCATCACACACAGGGAGGCGCAGGGCCACGCTTAGTAACCCGATGCTTACCCTGGTTACCATTGTAAATGTAAAAAAAAAAACACTACATACTTACATTCCGGTGTCTGTCTGTCCCCCGGCGTCACCTTCCCTGCACTGTGTAAGCGCCGGCTGTAAAGCAGAGCGGTGACGTCACCGCTGTGCTCTGCTTTACAGCCGGCCGGCGCTGACACAGTGCAGGGAAGCTGACGCCGGGGGACGCGACAGACACCGGAATGGAAGTATGTAGTGTTTTTTTTTTTTTACATTTACAATGGTAACCAGGGTAAACATCGGGTTACTAAGTGGGGCCCTGCGCTTAGTAACCCGATATTTACCCTGGTTACAAGTGAACACATCGCTGGATCGGCGTCACACACGTCGATTCAGTGATGTCAGCGGGTGATCCAGCGACAAAATAAAGTTCCGGACTTCTAGCTCCGACCAGCGATGTCACAGCAGGATCCAGATCGCTGCTGAGTGTCAAACACAACGATATCACTATCCAGGACGCTGCAACGTCACGGATCGCTATCGTTATCATTCTAAAGTTGCTCAGTGTGAAGGTACCTTTAGTCTGAGTGAAATCTGCAGCAAAAGCACTGATAAAAGTGATATGCTGAAGATTTACATCTCTACCAAATCTGCAAGGAAAAAACATAAGGAATGTTTGCACGAGACATCAGGATTCTCAGTCACTTGATGGCATTAGGAATCCCTTTAGGTTTGGTGACAAATCTGTGCAGAAAAATCTGCGACAATCTGCAGCGTGTGCACAGGCCCTAACACATACAACATAACATATAACTGGCATTTGATATACTGTTAGGCCGGGTTCACATTAGTGTTTGAGTCCCCAGCGTGGTGCTGTGGACTTGTTTCCTTAAGCTCTGCCTACTTCCACATGCGTCCTGTCTACCTATCTTTAACATTGTGTACGCAGAGACATGTGTTGTATGAGGTGCGACGTTTTGATGTGCCTGCCGAACGCAACATGTTGCATTTTCTTGTGTTCTAAGGGGACGTCAAAATGATGCACGTGGATGCATCCACATACAATGCATGTCCCTGCGTACACAATGTTAAAGATAGGTACGCAGGACGCATGCAGAGTAGGTGGAACTTAAGGAGAGAAGTCCGCAGCACCACGCTGGGGACTCAAACGCTAATGTGAACTTAGCCTTATACAGTATATGCATTTTTGTATGTATAATACAGATCTAAGATAGTGTGTACACGATATAACCTCTGATCTCTGTATTATTCTTTGTACCAGGCTCCGGCTGGATCAGTCCAGGGCAGGATTCAGTATTGTGTCTCTGGTCACTCTGAGGTACAGGGATGGAGATTTATTGCAGGAGATTGAACTTTCCTGCAGATCTGGTGACCCTGGAGCTGATAACCTGTCACTGACAGGGCGACCCTGAAAGTTCACTTTCCTGCAATAAATCTCGGTGATCAGCAGAGCAGCCGCTGACTATATACAGAAGTGGCCCTGGACTTATCAGCGTCCCCTCCTCACCACACAGAAGCTCTACAACTCACCGTCCGGCCTCCTGTCTGAGCCGCCCACAAGCTCCTCTCCGGCCGGAAGAAGATATACAGCCGCGCTCCCCCACTCCAGCAGAGCAGACAGCCGCACACAGGGAGCTGTGCCTGGGTCTGTGTCTCCTCCACTGTGATGCCGCCTGCACAGCTAAAATAAGGCGGCCCCCTGGCGGCCTTAATCAGCTGCTTAGTGACCGGCCCAGGGGGCAAATGCCCCTCTTCCACCTGGGCCAGTCCGCCCCTGGAGCCACTGGAATATTGGGGACCGCTGCCATGCCGATATTGTTGTGACCCATCGGCTCTGGGAGCAAGTGAGCAGAAGGTAAATATTACCCACCCCATTTAATAAAAAATGTTTACATGTCTAACACTTTTTTGGGGTTTCAGCCAGGTCTAAGCAATATCAATATTAATATTAATATTAATTTCATTTTTTTTTCTTTGTTCGTCAGCACCGTCTGCAGCATTCGGGAGCCTACAGAGTTGAACCCTTCTGGGGCAATCCCTCAGGAATCCGCCACTGAGGGACACTTCAACAGTCCTGGCCCATCTGCATCTTCCAAGCCTTCTGTCACATCTGATCCCTCGGTCCCATCCACCAGCGCTGAGGCATTGTGGCCGACTTTGTTACATGAAGCTGCTGATGAGGATATAGCTTTTCCTTTACCCCACCCCTCTGACACTGCTGCCACCTCTAGAACACCTGTGGGTTCTGGGGGGCAGCGCCAGAGCGGGTCACGAAAAGAGCTATGCGCTCGAGTTCTTGCATCTGAATGCAGCCTTCCAGAACAGTGACGACGTAAAGGGTTGCAGGCCTTTCAAGGAGGATGACATGACAGGGTTGAGAGGGACGGTAGGGAGTGAACAAAAGAAGGGGGTTAACAGAATGAGGGGTATAAGATTTGAATTGCAGGGCTGGGATTGGGCTGTGGAGAAGTAGGTGGGAATTGGGGCGGAGCTGGGGGGACTGGTATAAACGGGTTCATCCATCTTAGGGGAGCAACCATTTTGGTGCCCCCAAAGCAGAGAAGCAAGCTAGCTTACTTGGAGGGTATTTTAGGCATGGAGGTTGAAGCAATACTGCAGCATCTTAGGGACGCTGCTAGGACCAGAGGAGCGGGCTGGTTGCAGGCATCATTACAGGGCCTGCTAAATGATGGGGGAGCCGGGCCTTCTTAGCCGCAGAACGAGGGGTGCCGGCCTCGGAGATCCAGACCTCCGGAGCGTCTTAGCCCCGAGGTTACTCCCCCGGCCCGGCGCCGTATGAAGAGCCCCTCTGGGGACCCTCCGGCTGAGGCTGCGTGCCGCAGGCCTATGGCGCGTAGTCAGGGAGCCGGGAGGAATCCACCATCTTGGTGGGGCCCACAGCGGGGGAGGTGTCGGCCTCCCCTTCATCTGGAGCAGCTAGACTGGAGAGGGAGCTAGGGACGGGTGCGGCCGGTTCCCAGCCTGAAACGGGCCCGGCTCAGCAGCAAGGCGCAGCGCGAGGGACCAGACGAGGGCCTGCACGTCGGGTGCCTTCAGCTCCGGCACGGCGGGGAAGATCCGCCTACTCACTGAGATCGTCGGGTGCGCAGGAACCAGGTACTGGAGCGGCGGGGGCCCTGTCCGACCAGGCCTCTGCTTGGCATGATTCAGGAGATTAGCAGGCGGCAGCAGCACAGGCCCCTGAACGCAGGGCGGCTGATGATGGGTGCCGCCATAGCTCCGCCCACTCGTTAGCCGCTGCTGCTATGTGTGCAAGCTGCAGCAGCCAGCCTGATGCGGCATCCTCATCGGCCAGTAGGGGAGGCGATGGGGGGATGGCCATTCTAGGGTTCCTTGGGCAGCAAATGCGGTGACCAGGACAGATTTAGGGGGGGACGGTTTTATTAGCAGGGGTTGGTCGCCCACTCAACTTGGGGTACCCGTACGGCCGGGATCACCGGGGGGCTATGTTACGGCCCAGGACAATACAATGGACTGCGGCGGTTTCTCAAGACCGGCTCGATGGGGCTTATGGAATCATGAGCCCACATCGCCACGGAAGACTACAGACGGGTGGGTCGCTTCTGGATCCTGGATCGGCGGCTGCTGGGGACATAGCACCCAGGCAGCTAGGTGAGATAAGCATTATTACTCCTTTATTGCCATCACTAGCTCCTAGCGTTAATGTGGGGATAGGGGACTGTTGTGAATTCTGTGGCAGAGCTCCCTCCTGTGGTCACAAGTGGTACTGCGGCTTCTGAGTTTCCTTCCTCAGGTGATGTGGTGAAGTCGTTAGGTGCTGCTCTATTTAACTCCACCTAGTGCTTTGCTCCTGGCCTCCAGTCAATGTTCTAGTATTGGTCTTGCTTCCTCCTGGATCGTTCCTGTGGCCTGTCTGCTCTGCATAAGCTAAGTTTTGCTTGTGTTATTTTTGTTTGCTATTTTTTCTGTCCAGCTTGCTTAATTGGTTTTTCTGGCTTGCTGGAAGCTCTGGGACGCAGAGGGAGCACCTCCGTACCGTTAGTCGGTGCGGAGGGTCTTTTTGCCCCTCTGCGTGGTTGTTTGTAGGGTTTTGTGTTGACCGCAAAGTTATCTTTCCTATCTTCGGTCTGTTCAGTAAGTTGGGCCTCACTTTGCTAAATCTATTTCATCTCTGTGTTTGTATTTTCATCTCTACTCACAGTCATTATATGTGGGGGGCTGCCTTTTCCTTTGGGGTATTTCTCTGAGGTAAGGTAGGCTTATTTTTCTATCTTAGGCCTAGCTAGTTTCTCAGGCTGTGCCGAGTTGCATAGGGAGCGTTAGGCGCAATCCACGGCTGCCTCTAGTGTGGTTGGTGTTGTGAATTCTGTGGCTGAGTTCACTTCTGTGGTCACAAGTGGTATTGCAGTCTCTGGGCTTCCTCCCTCAGGTGTTTTGGTGAGCTCGTTGGCTGCCTTGCTATTTAGCTCCACCTGAGTCTGTCTTCCTTGCTCCTTGTCAATGTTCCAGTGTTGGATCTGAGCTACTGCATCTTTCCTTGGGCCTGCTGCTCTGCTAGATAAGTGCTTCTAGTTTGTTTTCTGTTTTTTTTCTGTCCAGCTTGCTATTGTCTTTTGCTGGAAGCTCTGAGAAGCAGAGGGGTGCACCGCCGTGCTGTTAGTTCGGCACGGTGGGTCTTTTTGCCCCTTTGCGTGGTTTTCGTTTTAGGGTTTTTTGTAGACTGCATAGTTCTCTTTGCTATCCTCGCTCTGTCTAGAATATCGGGCCTCACTTTGCTGAATCTATTTCATTCCTACGTTTGTCTTTTCATCTTGCTAACAGTCATTATATGTGGGGGGCTGCCTATTCCTTTGGGGTATTTCTCTGAGGTAAGTCAGGCTTGTATTTCTATCTTCAGGCTAGTCAGCTCCTCAGGCAGTGCCGAGTTGCATAGGTAGTTGTTAGGCGCAATCCACTGCTGCTTATAGTTGTGTGAGGATAGATCAGGTACTGCAGTCTACAGAGATTCCACGTCTCAGAGCTCGTCCTATTGTTTTTGGTTATTGCCAGATCTCTGTATGTGCGCTGATTACTGCACGCTGTGTTGCCTGATTGCCAGCCATAACAGTACAAGGAGCCCCACCAATGATTCCCAATAGAGGGAAAAAAGAAATCCTGACATCATTTTTTTTTCTTAGCTCTGTCTTCAGTCTTTTTTTTCCCCTAGACATTAGAGTGCTTCAGGACACAGCTGTGGACATGGATATTCAGGCTCTGTGCTCCTCAATGGATAATCTCGTTGTAAATGTACAAAAGATTCAAGATACTATTGATCAGAAATCGATGCTAGAACCAAGAATTCCGATTCCTGATTTGTTTTTTGGTGACAGAACTAAGTTCCTGAGCTTCAGAAATAATTGTAAGCTATTTTTGGCCTTGAAACCTCATTCTTCTGGTAATCCTATTCAACAGGTTTTGATTATTATTTCTTTTTTGCGCGGCGACCCACAGGACTGGGCGTTTTCTCTTGCACCAGGAGATTCTGCATTGAGTAATGTTGATGCATTTTTCCTGGCGCTCGGATTGCTTTACGATGAGCCTAATTCAGTGGATCAGGCTGAGAAAAATCTGCTGGCTTTATGCCAGGGTCAGGATGATGTAGAAGTATATTGTCAGAAGTTTAGGAAATGGTCAGTACTCACTCTGTGGAATGAATCTGCACTAGCGGCTTTGTTCAGAAAGGGTCTCTCTGAAGCTCTTAAGGATGTAATGGTGGGATTTCCTATGCCTGCTGGTTTGAATGAGTCTATGTCCTTGGCCATTCAGATCGGTCGTCGCTTGCGCGAGCGTAAATCTGTGCACCATCTGGCGGTACTGCCTGGGGATAAACCTGAGCCTATGCAGTGCGACAGGACTATGACTAAAGTAGAACGGCAAGAACACAGACGTCTGAACAGACTGTGTTTCTATTGTGGTGATTCTACTCATGCTATTTCTAATTGTCCTAAACGCACTAGGCGGTTCGATAGCTCTGCCGTTATTGGTACTGTACAGTCCAAATTCCTTTTGTCCATTACCTTAATGTGCTCTTTGTCATCGTATTCTGTCATGGCGTTTGTGGATTCAGGCGCTGCCCTGAATCTGATGGATTTGGATTATGCTAAACGTTGTGGATTTTTCTTGGAGCCTTTGCGGTGTCCTATTCCGTTGAGAGGAATTGATGCTACACCTTTGGCCAAGAATAAGCCTCAGTACTGGGCCCAGCTGACCATGTGCATGGCTCCTGCACATCAGGAAGTTATTCGCTTTCTGGTACTGCATAATTTGCATGATGTGGTCGTGTTGGGGTTGCCATGGCTACAAACCCATAATCCAGTATTGGATTGGAACTCTATGTCGGTAACCAGCTGGGGTTGTCAGGGAGTACATGGTGATGTTCCATTTTTGTCTATTTCGTCATCCATTCCTTCTGACATCCCAGAGTTCTTGTCGGACTTTCAGGATGTATTTGAAGAGTCCAAGTCTGATGCCCTACCTCCGCATAGGAATTGTGATTGTGCTATCGATTTGATTCCTGGTAGTAAATTCCCTAAGGGTCGTTTATTTAATTTGTCCGTACCTGAACACACCGCTATGTGCAGTTATGTGAAGGAGTCCCTGGAGAAGGGACATATTCGCCCATCGTCGTCACCATTGGGAGCAGGGTTCTTTTTTGTAGCCAAGAAGGATGGTTCGCTAAGACCGTGTATTGATTACCGCCTTCTTAATAAGATCACTGTTAAGTTTCAGTATCCCTTGCCATTGATTTCTGACTTGTTTGCTCGGATTAAGGGGGCTAGTTGGTTTACTAAGATTGATCTTCGTGGTGCGTATAATCTGGTGAGAATCAGGCAGGGAGATGAATGGAAAACGGCATTTAATACGCCCGAGGGTCATTTTGAGTATCTGGTGATGCCGTTCGGACTTGCCAATGCTCCATCTGTTTTTCAGTCTTTTATGCATGACATTTTCCGTGAGTATCTGGATAAATTCTTGATTGTTTACTTGGATGACATTTTGATCTTCTCAGATGATTGGGAGTCTCATGTGAAGCAAGTCAGAATGGTTTTCCAGGTACTGCGTGCTAATTCCTTGTTCGTGAAGGGATCAAAGTGTCTCTTCGGTGTGCAGAAAGTTTCATTTTTGGGGTTCATCTTTTCCCCTTCTACTATCGAGATGGATCCGGTTAAGGTTCAGGCCATCCAGGATTGGACTCAGCCGACATCTCTAAAAAGTCTGCAGAAATTCCTGGGCTTTGCTAATTTTTATCGTCGCTTCATCTGTAATTTTTCTAGCATTGCCAGACCATTGACCGATTTGACCAAGAAGGGTGCTGATTTGGTTAATTGGTCTTCTGCTGCCGTGGAAGCTTTTCAGGAGTTGAAGCGTCGTTTTTGCTGTGCCCCTGTGTTGTGTCAACCTGATGTTTCTCTTCCGTTCCAGGTCGAGGTTGATGCTTCTGAGATTGGTGCAGGGGCGGTTTTGTCACAGAGAGGTTCTGGTTGCTCAGTGTTCAAACCATGTGCTTTCTTTTCCAGGAAATTTTCTGCTGCTGAGCGTAATTATGATGTGGGCAACCGAGAGTTGCTGGCCATGAAGTGGGCATTCGAGGAGTGGCGTCATTGGCTTGAGGGTGCTAAGCATCGCGTGGTGGTATTGACTGATCATAAGAACTTGACTTATCTCGAGTCTGCCAAGCGCTTGAATCCTAGACAGGCCCGTTGGTCGTTATTTTTTGCTCGTTTTGATTTTGTGATTTCATACCTTCCGGGCTCTAAAAATGTGAAGGCGGATGCTCTGTCTAGGAGTTTTGTGCCCGACTCTCCGGGGTTATCTGAGCCGGCGAGTATCCTCAAGGAAGGAGTCATTGTGTCTGCCATCTCCCCTGATTTGCGGAGAGTGTTGCAGAAATTTCAGGCTAATAAACCTGATCGTTGTCCGGCCGAGAAACTGTTCGTCCCTGATAGGTGGACTAGTAAAGTTATCTCTGAACTTCATTGTTCGGTGCTGGCCGGTCATCCAGGAATCTTTGGTACCAGGGAGTTGGTTGCTAGATCCTTCTGGTGGCCATCTCTGTCACGGGATGTGCGTGCTTTTGTGCAGTCCTGTGGAATTTGTGCTAGGGCTAAGCCCTGCTGTTCACGTGCCAGTGGGTTGCTTTTGCCCTTGCCGGTCCCGAAGAGGCCTTGGACACATATTTCGATGGATTTCATTTCTGACCTTCCCGTTTCTCAAAAAATGTCGGTCATTTGGGTGGTCTGTGATCGCTTTTCTAAAATGGTCCATCTGGTGCCCTTGGTTAAATTGCCTTCCTCCTCTGATTTGGTGCCTTTGTTCTTCCAGCATGTGGTTCGTTTACATGGCATTCCTGAGAATATTGTTTCTGACAGAGGTTCCCAGTTTGTCTCGAGGTTCTGGCGAGCCTTTTGTGGTAGGATGGGCATTGACCTATCTTTCTCCTTGGCCTTCCATCCTCAGACTAATGGCCAGACCGAACGAACCAATCAGACCTTGGAAACATATCTGAGATGTTTTGTTTCCGCTGACCAGGATGATTGGGTGTCATTTTTGCCGTTGGCTGAGTTCGCCCTTAATAATCGGGCCAGCTCGGCTACCTTGGTCTCTCCATTTTTCTGCAATTCTGGGTTCCATCCTCGTTTCTCTTCAGGACAGGTTGAGTCTTCGGACTGTCCTGGTGTGGATTCTGTGGTGGACAGGTTGCAGCAGATCTGGACTCAGGTAGTGGACAATTTGACCTTGTCCCAGGAGAAGGCTCAGCTTTTCGCTAATCGCAGACGCCGTGTGGGACCCCGACTTCGTGTTGGGGATTTGGTTTGGTTATCTTCTCGTCATATTCCTATGAAGGTTTCCTCTCCTAAATTTAAACCTCGTTTTATTGGTCCGTATAGGATTTCTGAGATTCTCAATCCGGTGTCTTTTCGTCTGACCCTCCCAGACTCCTTTTCCATACATAATGTATTCCATAGGTCGTTGTTGAGGAGATACGTGGCACCTATGGTTCCATCTGTGGAGCCTCCTGCCCCTGTTTTGGTGGAGGGGGAATTGGAGTATATTGTGGAGAAGATTTTGGATTCTCGTGTCTCTAGACGGAAACTCCAGTATCTGGTCAAATGGAAGGGTTATGCTCAGGAAGATAATTCCTGGGTTTTTGCCTCTGATGTCCATGCCCCAGATCTTGTTCGTGCCTTTCATGTGGCTCATCCTGGTCGGCCTGGGGGTTCTGGTGAGGGTTCGGTGACCCCTCCTCAAGGGGGGGGTACTGTTGTGAATTCTGTGGCTGAGTTCACTTCTGTGGTCACAAGTGGTATTGCAGTCTCTGGGCTTCCTCCCTCAGGTGTTTTGGTGAGCTCGTTGGCTGCCTTGCTATTTAGCTCCACCTGAGTCTGTCTTCCTTGCTCCTTGTCAATGTTCCAGTGTTGGATCTGAGCTACTGCATCTTTCCTTGGGCCTGCTGCTCTGCTAGATAAGTGCTTCTAGTTTGTTTTCTGTTTTTTTCTGTCCAGCTTGCTATTGTCTTTTGCTGGAAGCTCTGAGAAGCAGAGGGGTGCACCGCCGTGCTGTTAGTTCGGCACGGTGGGTCTTTTTGCCCCTTTGCGTGGTTTTCGTTTTAGGGTTTTTTGTAGACTGCATAGTTCTCTTTGCTATCCTCGCTCTGTCTAGAATATCGGGCCTCACTTTGCTGAATCTATTTCATTCCTACGTTTGTCTTTTCATCTTGCTAACAGTCATTATATGTGGGGGGCTGCCTATTCCTTTGGGGTATTTCTCTGAGGTAAGTCAGGCTTGTATTTCTATCTTCAGGCTAGTCAGCTCCTCAGGCAGTGCCGAGTTGCATAGGTAGTTGTTAGGCGCAATCCACTGCTGCTTATAGTTGTGTGAGGATAGATCAGGTACTGCAGTCTACAGAGATTCCACGTCTCAGAGCTCGTCCTATTGTTTTTGGTTATTGCCAGATCTCTGTATGTGCGCTGATTACTGCACGCTGTGTTGCCTGATTGCCAGCCATAACAGGTTGGATAGGATTAGGGATTGCGGTCAGCAGAGTTCCCACGTCTCAGAGCTCGTCCTATGTCTTTTGGTTATTGCCAGGTCACTTTGTGTGCTCTGAACTTCAAGGTCCATTGTGGTTCTGAATTACCTAATCATAACAGTACTGGAGGCCAAAAGTACTATTGCTTCTCATTAGAGGGAAAAAAGAAGTTCTGAGACCATTTTTTTTTCTTTGCACTGTGTTTTGCCTTTTTTTTCCCCTAGACATTTGGGTGGTTCAGGACACAGGTGTAGTGATGGACATTAAAGGTCTGTCTTCATGTGTGGATCATCTCACTGCAAGAGTACAAAATATTCAAGACTTTGTGGTTCAGAATTCTATGTTAGAACCAAGAATTCCTATTCCTGATTTGTTTTCTGGAGATAGAGCTAAATTTCTGAGTTTCAAAAATAATTGTAAACTGTTTCTGGCTTTGAAACCTCGCTCCTCTGGTGACCCAGTTCAACAAGTTAGGATCATTATTTCTTTATTACGTGGCGACCCTCAAGACTGGGCATTTTCCCTTGCGCCAGGAGATCCTGCATTATGTAATATTGATGCGTTTTTCCTGGCGCTCGGATTGCTGTACGATGAACCTAATTCGGTGGATCAGGCAGAGAAAAATTTGCTGGCTCTGTGTCAGGGTCAGGATGAGATAGAGATTTATTGTCAGAAGTTTAGAAAGTGGTCCGTGCTCACTCAATGGAATGAAGGTGCGCTGGCAGCTATTTTCAGAAAGGGTCTCTCTGAAGCCCTTAAGGATGTCATGGTGGGATTTCCCATGCCTGCTGGTCTGAATGAGTCTATGTCTTTGGCCATTCAGATCGGTCGACGCTTGCGTGAGCGTAAATCTGTGCACCATTTGGCGGTATTATCCGAGCATAAACCTGAGCCTATGCAGTGCGATAGGACTTTGACCAGAGTTGAACGGAAAGAACACAGACGTCAGAATGGGCTGTGTTTCTACTGTGGTGATTCCACTCATGCTATCTCCGATTGTCCTAAGCGCACTAAGCGGTTCGCTAGGTCTGCCACCATTGGTACGGTACAGTCAAAATTTCTTTTGTCCGTTACTTTGATCTGCTCTTTGTCATCTTATTCTGTCATGGCATTTGTGGATTCAGGCGCTGCCCTGAATTTGATGGACTTGGAGTATGCTAGGTGTTGTGGGTTTTTCTTGGAGCCCTTGCAGTGTCCTATTCCATTGAGAGGAATTGATGCTACGCCTTTGGCCAAGAATAAGCCTCAGTACTGGACCCAGCTGACCATGTGCATGGCTCCTGCACATCAGGAGGATATTCGCTTTCTGGTGTTGCATAATCTGCATGATGTGGTCGTGTTGGGGTTGCCATGGCTACAAGTCCATAACCCAGTATTAGATTGGAAATCAATGTCTGTGTCCAGCTGGGGTTGTCAGGGGGTACATGGTGATGTTCCATTTCTGTCTATTTCATCATCCACCCCTTCTGAGGTCCCAGAGTTCTTGTCTGATTACCGGGATGTATTTGATGAGCCCAAGTCCAATGCCCTACCTCCGCATAGGGATTGTGATTGTGCTATCGATTTGATTCCTGGTAGTAAGTTTCCTAAAGGTCGACTGTTTAATTTATCTGTACCTGAGCACGCCGCTATGCGGAGTTACGTGAAGGAGTCCTTGGAGAAAGGTCATATTCGCCCGTCATCGTCGCCATTGGGAGCGGGGTTCTTTTTTGTGGCCAAGAAGGATGGTTCGCTGAGACCTTGTATAGATTACCGCCTTCTAAATAAAATCACGGTCAAATTTCAGTACCCCTTGCCGCTGCTATCTGATTTGTTTGCTCGGATCAAGGGGGCTAGTTGGTTCACCAAGATAGATCTTCGTGGTGCGTATAATCTTGTGCGTATTAAGCGGGGCGATGAATGGAAAACTGCATTTAATACGCCCGAGGGCCATTTTGAGTACCTAGTTATTCCTTTCGGACTTGCCAATGCTCCATCGGTGTTTCAGTCCTTTATGCATGACATCTTCCGAGAGTACCTGGATAAATTCCTGATTGTATACTTGGATGATATTTTGGTCTTCTCGGATGATTGGGAGTCTCATGTGAAGCAGGTCAGAATGGTGTTCCAGGTCCTGCGTGCTAATTCTTTGTTTGTGAAGGGATCAAAGTGTCTCTTTGGTGTTCAGAAGGTTTCATTTTTGGGGTTCATTTTTTCCCCTTCTACTATCGAGATGGACCCTGTTAAGGTCCAGGCCATCCATGATTGGACTCAGTCGACATCTCTGAAGAGTCTGCAAAAGTTCCTGGGCTTTGCTAATTTTTATCGTCGCTTCATCTGTAATTTTTCTAGTATTGCTAAACCATTGACCGATTTGACCAAGAAGGGTGCTGATGTGGTCAATTGGTCTTCTGCTGCTGTGGAAGCTTTTCAAGAGTTAAAGCGTCGTTTTTCTTCTGCCCCTGTGTTGTGTCAACCAGATGTTTCGCTTCCGTTCCAGGTCGAGGTTGATGCTTCTGAAATTAGAGCGGGGGCTGTTTTGTCGCAGAGAAGTTCTGATTGCTCGGTGATGAAACCATGCGCCTTCTTTTCCAGGAAGTTTTCGCCTGCTGAGCGAAATTATGATGTTGGCAATCGAGAGTTGCTGGCCATGAAGTGGGCATTCGAGGAGTGGCGTCATTGGCTTGAAGGAGCTAAGCATCGCGTGGTGGTCTTGACTGATCACAAGAACTTGACTTATCTCGAGTCTGCCAAACGGTTGAATCCTAGACAGGCTCGTTGGTCGCTGTTTTTCTCCCGTTTTGACTTTGTGGTTTCGTACCTTCCGGGCTCTAAAAATGTGAAGGCGGATGCCCTGTCTAGGAGTTTTGTGCCCGACTCTCCGGGTTTGTCTGAGCCGGCGGGTATTCTCAAAGAGGGAGTAATTTTGTCTGCCATCTCCCCTGATTTGCGGCGGGTGCTGCAAAAATTTCAGGCTAATAAACCTGATCGTTGCCCAGCGGAGAAACTGTTTGTCCCTGATAGGTGGACGAATAAAGTTATCTCTGAGGTTCATTGTTCGGTGTTGGCTGGTCATCCTGGAATCTTTGGTACCAGAGATTTAGTGGCTAGATCCTTTTGGTGGCCGTCTCTGTCGCGGGATGTGCGTTCTTTTGTGCAGTCCTGTGGGATTTGTGCTCGGGCTAAGCCCTGCTGTTCTCGTGCCAGTGGGTTGCTTTTGCCCTTGCCGGTCCCGAAGAGGCCTTGGACACATATCTCTATGGATTTTATTTCGGATCTCCCCGTCTCTCAAAAAATGTTGGTCATTTGGGTGGTTTGTGATCGCTTCTCTAAGATGATCCATTTGGTACCCTTGTCTAAATTACCTTCCTCCTCTGATTTGGTGCCATTGTTCTTCCAGCATGTGGTTCGTTTACATGGCATTCCAGAGAACATCGTTTCTGACAGAGGTTCCCAGTTTGTTTTGAGGTTTTGGCGAGCTTTTTGTGCTAGGATGGGCATTGATTTGTCTTTTTCCTCGGCTTTCCATCCTCAGACTAATGGCCAGACCGAACGAACCAATCAGACCTTGGAAACATATCTGAGATGCTTTGTTTCTGCTGATCAGGATGATTGGGTGTCCTTCTTGCCTTTGGCTGAGTTCGCCCTTAATAATCGGGCCAGCTCGGCTACCTTGGTTTCGCCATTTTTCTGCAACTCTGGGTTCCATCCTCGTTTCTCTTCAGGGCAGGTTGAGTCTTCGGACTGTCCTGGTGTGGATACGGTGGTGGACAGGTTACAGCAGATTTGACCTTGTCCCAGGAGAAGGCTCAACGTTTCGCTAATCGCAGACGCTGTGTGGGTCCCCGACTTCGTGTTGGGGATTTGGTTTGGTTGTCGTCTCGTCACATTCCTATGAAGGTTTCCTCTCCTAAGTTTAAGCCTCGTTTCATTGGTCCGTATAGGATTTCTGAGGTTCTTAATCCTGTGTCTTTTCGTTTGACCCTTCCAGATTCTTTTTCCATCCACAACATATTCCATAGGTCATTGTTGCGGAGATACGTGGCACCTATGGTTCCATCTGTTGATCCTCCTGCCCCAGTTTTGGTGGAGGGGGAGTTGGAGTATATTGTGGAGAAGATTTTGGATTCTCGTGTTTCGAGACGGAAACTCCAGTATCTGGTTAAGTGGAAGGGTTATGGTCAGGAAGATAATTCCTGGGTCTTTGCCTCTGATGTCCATGCTGCCGATCTTGTTCGTGCCTTTCATATGGCTCATCCTGGTCGGCCTGGGGGCTCTGGTGAGGGTTCGGTGACCCCTCCTCAAGGGGGGGGTACTGTTGTGAATTCTGTGGCAGAGCTCCCTCCTGTGGTCACAAGTGGTACTGCGGCTTCTGAGTTTCCTTCCTCAGGTGATGTGGTGAAGTCGTTAGGTGCTGCTCTATTTAACTCTACCTAGTGCTTTGCTCCTGGCCTCCAGTCAATGTTCTAGTATTGGTCTTGCTTCCTCCTGGATCGTTCCTGTGGCCTGTCTGCTCTGCATAAGCTAAGTTTTGCTTGTGTTATTTTTGTTTGCTATTTTTTCTGTCCAGCTTGCTTAATTGGTTTTTCTGGCTTGCTGGAAGCTCTGGGACGCAGAGGGAGCACCTCCGTACCGTTAGTCGGTGCGGAGGGTCTTTTTGCCCCTCTGCGTGGTTGTTTGTAGGGTTTTGTGTTGACCGCAAAGTTATCTTTCCTATCTTCGGTCTGTTCAGTAAGTTGGGCCTCACTTTGCTAAATCTATTTCATCTCTGCGTTTGTATTTTCATCTCTACTCACAGTCATTATATGTTGGGGGCTGCCTTTTCCTTTGGGGTATTTCTCTGAGGCAAGGTAGGCTTATTTTTCTATCTTAGGCCTAGCTAGTTTCTCAGGCTGTGCCGAGTTGCATAGGGAGCGTTAGGCGCAATCCACGGCTGCCTCTAGTGTGGTTGGATAGGATTAGGGATTGCGGTCAGCAGAGTTCCCACGTCTCAGAGCTCGTCCTATGTCTTTTGGTTATTGTCAGGTCACTTTGTGTGCTCTGAACTTCAAGGTCCATTGTGGTTCTGAATTACCTAATCATAACAGGGGACGTTTCCGTGGGGGGGCTAGTTCTGTGGCGTCTTATTGCAGGGGCTGAAGGATTTGATTAGGCTTTGGGATTTGAGAGGTAGTCAGAGTGACATGTCACCGCTGTCTGCTTGGTTGGGTAATGCGAGAGATAGAGGGGTGTTAGATGCTGATGGGGCTATGGGTTCTGGTAGGTTAGTGCAAAGTCCATTGCCGGGGGTTCCAATGGCTGCTGGGGACGTAGTGGCGGTGGGCAGCGAGGTAACAAACCAGGGATCTTCGGCGTTAGGAGACGGGGAAAAGGATAAGGACGAGTCGGTACGGGTAGATGATGCGGCAAAGCAGGGGGAGGTATTCGATTGCTTTGAGGGGCCTTTAGGGGCTCATTTGAAACAAGAGGTAAAGGAAAGAATATGGAAAGGGGAGTATGTCGAAATATTTTCGCTACTCCCGCTAGAACGTTTCAATTTGGATAAAGCTCGTAAGGAAGATTCTAAAAAGGAGGACGAGGACAGGAGAAGGTTTAGGATGATTTCCCGTACTTTCTCCAATTGGTTACAGGCATTTGCTATTTTAGCAAGTGTCGTAGGAAAAAGTCACCAGAAATTTGTGCCCCCTTATTTTGTTATATGGATACTATTGGTGAAGCATATAGAGTTTATGGGGGTCAGGGCTGGCTTAGATATGATGAGCAATTCCGACAATGTAAGGCGGTCCGTCGGAGCATCTGCTGGGATCATAAAGATATTGCGTTAGGGATGAGAGTATCAGCTCCGGGTAGGTCAGGACAGGGAGCTCAGACATTGCCCGGGGGCACCAGGGGTTCAGGACAGTCGGGGTACTCGGTGGTCATGTGGTTTTGCCTTTAACAAGGGGGCTTGCAGGTTTGGGGCAAAATGTAAATTAAAACACGAATGCTCATCGTGCGGAGGTAATCATGGGGCATCGAGATGTTTCAGAGGTGGAAAGCAGAAAGGGTCCGATGGGTCTGACAAAAGGAGTGACACGGTTTTAGGATTCCTTTTGTGGATGTTAACGTGCAGTTATCGACAAAATATTTAAAATCAGCCTACAAGTTTCCAGAGGTGGTCACTAAAAAATTGAGCAAAGAAGTGGCTTTAGGGAGAATGGCTGGTCCATTTCGGTCAATCCCCATTGAGAATTTGAGGGTCTCACCTTTGGGGGGTAGCTCCAAAAAAGAGGCTAATAAATTTAGGTTGATTCACCACCTTTCATTTCCAAAATGTTTATCGGTTAATGATGGCATTGACCCACAACTGTGTTCGGTTTTATACACGTCATTTGATGCGGCTATGAATTGGATTTGACAGTGTGGGCAGGGGGCTTGGTTGGCAAAAATAGACATTGAGGCGGCGTTCCGTTTGCTACCAGTTAACACTGATAGCTTGCATTTGTTGATATGTTTTTGGGACGAGGGTTTTTACGTTGATCATTGCTTGCCAATGGGGTGTTCTTTGTCATGTGCATATTTCGAAATGTTTAGCACGTTTTTGGAGTGGACTGTGAGAGACATATCTGGACTTCGGTCTTGTATTCATTATATCAATGATTTTTTGTTTGTTGGCGCAGTCCGCAGATTGTTCGGTTTTGCTTCACACGATGGAGGGTGTAGCGAAGAAGTTCGGCGTTCCGTTGGCAGCGGAAAAAAACGTGGGTCCGGTAACGTCATTGTGCTTTCTGGGTATCGAGATAGATACGGTCCCGATGGAGTGTAGGTTGCCAGAAGACAAATTGGTCGATATGAGAATGGAAGTGAAGCGTGCTATTGGGCTGAAGAAGGTGACGTTGCGTGAGATTCAATCGTTCCTGGGAAAGCTGAATTTCGAATGCTGGATCATGCCAGTGGGCAGAGCATTTTGTCGAAGACTGCCCTTGGCTACGGCAGGGATTCAAGCACTGTCACATTTTATTAGACTTCGGAAGGCTTTGAAAGATGACTTGAAGGTGTGGGCACTTTTCTTGGACTCATACAATGGGAAGTCATTGTGGATTGCACCAGTGGTGCTAGCCAAGTCCTTGGGCATTCTGGTTGGTCGGGCTGGCTTGTAAGGTTTTAGTTTGTTTTTTAAGAACAAGTGGATGGTGTGCCACTGGCCGCGTTTATGGGTTGAGAGAGGTTTATCATCCATTCAGGTGTTGTGTGCGGTGTTCCCTATGTGGCGCTATCATTTTGGGGAGGGGAGGTTCAGAATAAAAAGATTTGCTTTGGTTGTGGAACAGAAGGGGCTGTGAAGGCCATAAATTCACTGTCATCATCTGATCCGGCGCTGCTGAGAGTTTTACAGCACTTGGTGTGGGTAGGCTTGCGGTGTAACTTATGGGTCACGGCAGAATTCCGGCCTAATACCAATTACCCTGTTCTTGATGCTCTTTCTTGTTCGCAGTGGGATCGTGTTCGGGAATTCGTGCCTCAAGCAGAACTCACGGGATTGGTGTGCCCAGAGAACTTGTGGAACCTTCCATTGGGGCAGTAAGAGATCTATTATCCAGGTCCCTAGCAGCAGGGACATGGGCACATTTTAACAGGTCATGGAACATATGGGAGGATTGGGCGGCAAAATTGGGGCCGGGTTTGGAGGATGAGAGCAAGTTGTTGCTGCTAATAGGGCATAATTGGGAATCCGGATGGTCGGTCCCAAAAGTCAATAATTTTCTATCAGGTTTAGCTTTTGGTTTCAAGTTTAGAGGGTTGCTAGATTTGACCAAGTCGTTTATGGTCCTTCAAGTGATTAGAGGGTGGCGAAAGGGTTGGAAGGTCATGGATGGGAGGCGCCCTGTGTCTTATGAAGTGCTATTGAGTTTAGGGGAGCAATTGTCGGAGGTTTGGTCTACGCCGTCGGAGGTGATTTTGTTCAAACTGGCGTTTTCTTTGGCATGTTTTTGCGCATTTCGTTTGGGCAAGTTGGTTAGCCCCTCCAGAAATTGTAAAGGAGGTCTGCTTAGACAGGATGTGGATATGTTTGGGGACAGGTTGGAGATAATTTTACGGTATTCCAAAACAGATACGGTTGGAAAGGGTTGTAAGGCTACGTTCACATTTGCGTTGTTGTGTGCTGCGTCGGCGATGCAACACACAACGCACGCAAAAACGCATGCAAAACGCAGCCAAACGCTGCGTTTTGTGATGCATGCGTTCATTTTTATAGCGCAAAAAAATGCAACAAGCAGCGTCCTCTGCGCCCTGACGCTTGCGCCCAAAAAACGCATGCGTCACAAAACGCAACAAAACGCATGTCCATGTGCCCCCCATGTTAAATATAGGGGCGCATGGCGCATGCGTCGCCGCGGTTGCGCCCGACGCACCGCAAATGTGAACGTAGCCTAAGGTTGTTCTTTTTGAGGTGCCCGGTTCTCCTCTATGCCCTTTTCTCTGTTTTAAACAATTCTTGGGGGGATCGGTTTTGGGGAATGATCCGTTGTTGATACACGAGGATGGTTCATTTTTATCTCGGTATCAATTCATAACGGTATTCAAGTGCTGTCTAGCTCGTGAGGGTATTTCGACAAATAATTTTAGTGGGCATTCATTTCGAATTGGGGCGGCTACGGAGGCAGCCAGACGAGGTCTGCGTGATGAGTTAGTGCAGAAGATTGGACGTTGGGAATCCATGAGATTCCGATCGTACATTCGCCCGTCTTTGATTTAAGGGGCGTTGTTTTGGTTGCTGTTGGGATAACGATTTTCGATTGTTATGGTTGTGGTGTTTTTTGTTTATTCCTTCTATTTCAGTGACGAGGTCATTGCTCACGTGGATCATGGGTCACTCGTTCGTCTTTTGGGCAGCACTGCGAGCGGACATTCGTCCAGATGGGAGACAACTGGGTGTGAGGAAGACATCGGCAGTCTTGAGGTGGATCGGAAAGCGTCGAATGTCATGGAAGCAGCTGTTGCCCGAGTTTCACAGATTTAGTCGTTTGGATCGGGAGCCAGACTTGTTGGTGGTCCATTTAGGCGGCAATCACTTGGGAAAGTGTCCATGTAGGGAATTAATTAATGATATCAAGTTTGATTTGCTGAGGTTGTGGTCTATGTTTCCGCGTCTGCTGGTGATCTGGTCTGATATCGTCCCCAGAAAAGTGTGGTATGGGGCACGGTCCCTGCAAGGTTTAAACAAGGCTAGGATAAAGGTGAATAGAGCGATTTCCCGTTTTATGGCTAGGAATGGGGCTATCGTGGTCTGGCACATTGATTTGGAATCGGGAAAGGGAGATTTCTGGAGGAAAGACGGTATCCACTTAAATGTCATTGGTCTGGATCTATGGTGCTTGGCAATACAAGAAGGAATTGACAAGGGGTTGTTGGTATGGTGGGACATGTTTGAGGAGTCAGAACATTTATGCTGGTGGCGGGGGGGAAGAGGTCCTCGAAGTTGGTGGTGGTAATAAATGGCTGCTCGGAGGGGGGGGGGAATTTAAAAATCCTGGACTCCCCCTGGTGTGGTTTGAAATGGAAGGGAACATAGTGGTCACACGGATGAGATGACTGGGTCCATGGGTACTTTGGCGGATATTGGCCGGGCGAGTCTCTTAGCGTCTCTGAGCTGGTGCCTAGCGGCTAGAGGCAAGACGCGACCTGGAGGCCAAGTTTATGGATATTATGACCTGAGTTGGTTACTTATTGGGGCTTCGAGGACCGCCCTCTTTGTGGTTAATGTTAAACATATAAACTGTTATGTTAAATATTAATAAAGGCTGCTGTGGCCAATTTATCCAATGAATGTATGACGAGTAGTTATTTGGGCTGGGGTGGAGAACTTTGTTCTGGGTGGTTTTTATGAGTTGTCAAGATATGGGGTGTTTATAAGTGAAACTCACAGGCATCATGAATACCCTATGTCACGTCTCAAACTGATGTCTGAGCAAATTACTGAAGGATTTAATTTGCACAGCAACAGTATTCTTGAGTTGCCCACATGTCTGTATAGGATGCATTCAGATGCAAATAAATCGCCAAATCATTCCTTTTTCCAGGCAGTACTCGAGCGCATAGACAAGCTATCTCCTGACCAGCAGATGCATGTAATGCAAGCCTGCCAGTTTGCTCAGTCTAGCGCATGTTAGCTCCCAAGCCCCTACACCCGCCCCGGTAGTTCCTCCCACACCTGCCCCCCTCCAGCCACTGTCCCTCCTCCCCCTCCTATACAATACCAGTTTCCTGCCCTGTACTAGCTTTATGTACCAGGTTCATCCCCCATACCAGCATCCTGCACAGTACCAGTTCACAACCACATCATCTGCACCTCCACTCCCTGCCCAACCTCTACTCCCTGCCCACTACCACCAGTCTCCTTCCACACCCATCATGCCCCAAACACAACCCTCTTCTCCACCCACCACCTCTTCTGCCTCCCAATCCCCACACTCTACCCCTCCAACCTTCCAAATACCCAACACTACTTCAGATTTTATGTCCACACGTTCTCTTTCTTTCTCCACCCCTTCACCTATTGTTTTTCCTCCTGATCTTTCACCACCACAATCCTCTCTCCACACTCCCTCTGTTGAAGTGTCCCAATCTGACAGCCCCTCCAGTATTATCTCCATCCAGTATTATCTCTAAATTTATAAAAAATTTGGTTAAAAATGTATAAATAAAACTGTTTTTGGTTTAAAAATGTTGTCTTTCATTTATTAAATTATAAGGTACAATACTTTGGGTAAAACAGGTACAATACTTTGGGTAAAAAAAAGGTACAATACTTTGGGTAAATCCCAACCAGGTACAATACATTGGGTAAAACATGTACAATACTTTGGGTAAAACCCAACCAGGTACAATACTTTGGGTAAAAAAGGTACAATACTTTGGGTAAAACCCAACCAAGTACAATACTCTGGGTAAAAAAAGGTACAATACTTTAAGTAAAACCCAACCAGGTACAATACTTTGGGTAAAAAAGGTTCAATACTTTGGATGAAACCCAACCAGGTACAATACTTTGGGTAAAACAAGGTCAAATACTTTCGGTAACAAGGTCCAAGACAAATTTTTCAAACTCTCTCGTCCTGCCAGTCTACTCTTCCTTGAGGTGAAATAAAGTATTCAGCAAATTTGTCCCTCATTCTGGAAACTGAAACAGAACTTCTAAAAGTAATGTTCTGATAATCATGCAAGGTGGTTTCTTCAGAGTTGGCATCAATCGAAATCTGTTCCTTGCATATAACAAAATTGTGCAGGACCACACAAGCTTTCACCACCTCGTCAACAGTGTCAGTCTTCAGGTTGATAGCGGTCAACAGAACTCGCCATTTGGCTGTTAGAATCCCAAAAGTGCACTCCACCATTCTTCTTGCTCGTGTTAGGCGGTAATTAAAAACTCTTTTAGTTGCTGTCAATCCACTACTGGAGTATGGTTTCAGCAGGTGTTCCAAGGGTTGGAAGGCTTAATCTCCAACACATACAAATGGCATTGATGGTCTAGAGGTTTTAGGCAGCGGTCTTGGGGCTGGAAATTGGAAGGTGTTTCCATAGACATGATGCCCCATTGCAGACAATTTAAAAACTTGTGAATCATTGGAGCGGCCATAGGCCCCAATATCGACCGCTTAAATTTGTATTCTGCATCTGGGATGGCCATTTACACAATGGAGGAATATTTTTTACAGTTAAAATATTCAGATCCAGATGCAACAGGTTTGACGATGTGGATATGTTTTCCGTCCACTGCACCTAAGCAATTTGGAAACTGGCAAATTTGTTGGAATTTTTCAGCTATTTCCAACCAACTCTCCATTGTGGGATGTGGTATAAATTCGTTATGTAAAGAGTCCCACTATGCATGGCAGGTGAGCTTCACAATTCCCGATATGGTGGAAATTCCAAGTCTAAACTGAAAATGTAGCGACGAAAGGGATTCTCCAGTTGCAAGGAATCTGTGAAAAAAAGCAAGGCAAAAATTAGTACAAAATACCAGCAATAACATTACAGTTATAAGTCAGCTTTAACAGTAAGAGATACAATAAAAATGGCTTACCTAAGAGTCACCATCAGATGCTCCTCTGGTGAAACTGAGAAGCGGCAATATGTATTTTTTCTAGTGATGAGGTGTCCAATCCGTTCCACCAACAAGTCGATGTTCTCCGCTTTCATCCGCACGTAGCTGAAAAACTTCTTGGGGTTTCCTCGTAGCTCCATGTATAAAGTAGAATACACCCCATGCATCATTCTCTGTGCTGTGATTGGGTGTATCCACAAACGCCGTCGGCACAGACGCATGATGAGCTGTCTCTCTCACTCCTTCTCCAGAACAATCGCTTTCAAACGATTCGCCTCAAAAGTAAAATCCACAGAAATCTTCAGAATGTTTGCCATCACGCCTTCCATCTTCGCCACTTGCTCTACAACATGTCAAAGATAGGCTGTAGGAACACTGTATATATAGGTTTTCAGTAGCTCTTCACGTTTGGGAGCCTCCCATGGACGTTTTTAAAAACTGGATCCGTCGTAAACGGATAAAAAACCGGAAAAAACGGATGAAAAACTGATGCAACGGATCCGTTTCTTTGCAGGTTCCGCTAGTCGAATCTGGCAGAAAAACAGATCCGTCCCATCAGCTTTTCACAATTTACGCCGGATCCGTCGCTCCGTCGTACCGCCGGATTCAGCCTGATGGCAAAAACTTGATGTGTGAAAGTAGCCTTAGCTGATCTCCAGCATTATATTTTGCTACAATTTGCTTTACTGTGCAAGATTTCCATCAAAATAAGCCTTGATAGTCTCTTGAGACTCTTGTAAACCTGACTTTTCTTGCATCCAAAGCATCTCCTTACGCCAGATGTTTTTTACTAGATTCCCACTTACTCTTGAGATTGCTGCACAAGAAAACTTCACAAGGTTGGTATAATGTAAGTTTGTAGCCTCGGAAAGTGTAACCACTTTCTAATTTGTGCAAATCACTTAATTTTCCCATCTTAATGTGGATTTACTGA
Organism: Ranitomeya imitator; assembly: GCF_032444005.1. Lineage (NCBI taxonomy): Eukaryota > Metazoa > Chordata > Amphibia > Anura > Dendrobatidae > Ranitomeya > Ranitomeya imitator. The sequence goes on from NC_091282.1 coordinate 657,171,372, forward strand.
TCATCATCCACGGGAAACTTGCTAAGTTGATTTTATTCTGAAGCCCAGTTTCCTAAAAGAAACGGACACTCTGTGGATGACATTGGAGGAGTCATCCACACGAAGCAGAGAAGAAGGACGTCATTGCAAATAGAGAGGAGGCGCCGGATCAAGGCCAGTGACCCCCAACAATCCAGACCATCCAGTATGTGAGTATAAAATAAGTAGAGATGAGCAAACCATTTAAGGTTTGGTTCAGATTCAATGAATGGACCTATGTTCGCCGATAGGTTCATCGAGCGTATCTGAACCTCATTAAATTCAATGGGAGGCAAAACCAAATGCAAAGACAACACTTTATGCCCCATAAAGCTAAAATTAGGGGCACACACCATGAATAGTGCCATCAATTGACCCACTGTAGAAATTTTATAATGGTGCAGCAGTCAGGCATGGGCCATACATGAGACAGGGTTTGAGCCAGCATTTACAGCTTGGAATTGAAGTTTCAATGAAGACCTGGTGGTTAAGAGAGCAGGGAAAGCTTTTTTAGCTGGAAGACCTGATACCTAATGCAACACCTCCAATTTTTTTTTTATTCCAGCCACACTCAGATGGCACAAACATCAGTTTCATACAGTACTACTGGTTGAAAAGTATAAGGAAGGTATCACACGTAGTTGACTGAAAGTAAGTGCAGGCCTGCTTGTCTGGGAGCTCTACCTACACAGGCAACCCACCAGATGGAGACCGAACTTGGAGCCTCCACATTTCTAAAAGCAACTGTCACAAACCACAAAAGTGGCAGCAATTTCCACACAGTAGAAACAGTATAGTAGGCCTCTGACACAACTCAACTACTAGCAACCCACCACATGGAAACCCAACTTGGAGTTTCCACATTTCAAAAAATTGTTTGGAACATCAGCAGCAGTAGCAACAGCAGGCACAGAAGACACCACAAAGATGGCACAGACTGTAATAACACGAGATCAATGCACGACATTAGAAACAACGCCATTGCGTAGCCTGCCGAGTCTGCGACTGGGGTGCAAAAGTCATTGGAGATCCATGAATTGTTCATTTTGATGAAAGTTAGGTGGTCTACACTTTCAAAGAACAGCTGGATGCGCTTATCCATCAGGACACCATCAGCAGTACTGAAGACATTTTCTTAGAGAACACTGGCTGCCGGGCACGACAAAACAGGTAACAGGTGAGCTCAGGCTACTGTTCCATCTTTGAAGACCAAAATGCAAAAGGGTCCAACCCCCCTCATGACATTCATATTGAGCTCCAGATTATCCTGCACCATCCTCTCCTGTTATTCACAACGTGTCAGACTTGTACTCTGTTCTGTTGGTGCACGGGCTGGTCTAAAAAATGTGTGACATGACTCATAGAAATTGCTTATGCCACTCATACAGCTGCTGCCAATGTTTTTGCAATGACTCCTTGACTTTCCCGGGGTTGGACATCTAGAACTGAGATGCACACTGGTTGACTCACTGCTGTCTTGGAGAAAATTACTCTTAAGATTGTCTACAAGCGTGTTTAGATACTCCAGCATGCATGCATCTGGGGAAGCATCTGGCTAAATTTACTCTTGTAACGTGGATCTTACAAAGTGGTAACCCAGTAGTCAGCACTATTTCTAATCCTAAGAATATGAGCATCATGTCGAAGATAATGCAGAAAGAAGGCTCTAAGGTATCGGGAACTTCCATGAGGTCCCAGTCCATGGTGTGTTGGTGGAGAGGTTGCTTCCTCCGTCCCCTCCCGCCAACCACGGGCAACATTATCCTTTTCATCTTCTGACTGTTGAGCATCCATCCCCTCATCGTCCCCCAATTGTTCCTTGGCTCCTGCACCTTCACTAATAGTTTATCTGGTACCATCAGCCCTCCTCGATCGCTGTAAGCCACCTTGCCATAGCACCTGCCTGTTCGACAACAGTCCGGAAATTTGAGATATTATTATCCTTTCCGCATCCAAGCACCTCCTCACGCCAACTATTCAAAGTGTGCTCGAGCATTTAGATGACTGGAATAGTGCTGATAACGACATTGCCAGTGCTATCCATCTTAGCAGCCAATTCAAAACTGTGCAGAAGGGTGCAGAGGTCCTACATTTGTGCCCACTCCGCAAGCGTAATTTGCACCACGTATGTATTGCATTGTACCAGGCTATGCAAAAGAACATACTGCATCAGGGATCGCTGTTGCTGCCACAGTCGCTGAAACATGTGCAGAGTGGACTTCCACCATTTCGGAACATCGCAAATCAAACAGATAACCGCTATGTCAATGACCTGAGTAGTGTGATTGGCGGAAGTGAGCACACAGCGACCATGCTTTCTGCAGCAGCTCATCCAGTGTAGAATAATGGTGGAGAAATTGCTGTACCACCAGGTTGAGGACGTAAGCTATGCAAGGCACATGTGTGAGGTTGGCCCTGGCATAGGGATGCCACCAGGTTTTCACCATTATCGCACACGGCCTTCCATGGATGCAGGTTCAGTGGAGACAGACATTGCTCTATCTCGGCTTAGATAGCTGTCCTCAAATCTTGAGCTTTGTGACTGTGATTTCTAAGGCATATTAATTAGAACACTGCCTCACCCATGGATGTGCAGTACGGAGGTGGGGGGATTCTATCTGCACTGTTGGAACGTTTGTCAGATTAAGGGAGAGGTTGAGGGCGCAGGTAGAGGCACTAGAGGAGGTAGAGGAGGAGGCAGAAGCAGTGGAGGGCGTGTGAAATACAGAGGTTTGTCCTGCAAGCCTTGGGGATTCTAAGACTTCTGGAGCATCCCCTTCCTTGCCTGCCCCGACAGCCACAGGAGTCACCCAGTGCCGAGTCAGAAAGATGTAATGCCCATGTTTCCTCATCCAGGTTTCAGTGATGAAATGCAGCCTGGCAGACATAGATTTTTTTCACGGAATGGATGAAGTTGTCGGTGACATGCTGGTGTAATACAGCTTTCTTAGAGAAGTAATGTTGACTGGGTAATTGGTATTGGGGGACCGCGACGGCCATCAACTTTTTTCTGAAACCATCTGTATCCATCAGGTGGAAAGGCAGCATTTCTGTGGCCAACAGATTGGAGATGGTCGAGATCAAGCTCTTAACTTTGGCATGTGTAGCAGGAAACACACTTTTATGTGACTACAATGGGACCTAGGGCTGGCTGCTGTGCTGAGAGAGGGTGGAGTACGGAGAACAGGACAAACTGCTGGACTGTGAGTGACGTGCAGGCGGAGATGTTATTGTGGATTGAGAAAGATGTGTTGTACTAGGTGACACAAAAGCAGTCATGTCCACTTATATAACAGCTAACGTGCTCTAAATCACCCTGACATTAGGGGATAAACATGTGGGATTTCTGGCGCCAGAGACCGGTGTCAGAAGACTTGGCATGGTGATGGAGGAGGAAGCAGCAGCAGATGGGGTTGATGGCATGGCCGGTGGTTGGTGAGGCCCGCTAGTCTGCATTTTAGCGCTGTGACATTCCCACAGTAAGGCATGTGCCTGTGATTTCATGCATGTAGTTGTCAAATTATTGCAATTTTTCCTTTACTGAGATTTTTTTTGTAAATTTGACAGATAACGTGTCATCCTTTGCGGTCTGAAAAAAGGCCCAGGCTAGGTAACCCTTACTGCCCCTGCAAACTGCAAACTCGCTACCGGTGTTGGCCACAGCCAGAGTCTGGGCTGAGGATGCAGTGCTCGTCTTGGTTTCATCACTTCCTGTTTGTGTGGGGAGCTGCAACATGACCTCCTCATCTTGCTCTTCCTTCACCTTCTTAGCTGAGCTACTCAGCTGCGTACCTCTGAGTTCACACCAAGTGGGATCTACAACCTCATCATCATCCGCTCTATTCTCATACTCCTCACCCTCAACGTCACCCTACTCTTCCTGCCCTGACACCACAGTACAGTCCACGTGCGCCTCTGGTATCTGGGTCTTATCAGGATCACCTCCATCCTTGGTGGTTAACATCTGGTGATGAGGGTCTGGATTCTGCTCAGACCTATTTTGTCTGGCCCTGGATCCAACATATAAAAATTTGGGGTATCGGTGCACATGCTTTGCTTTTCTGGATTTTGTGATTTTTTGGAGCAGACCTCGATGCCCATAAAATAGAATGTGTGAAGAGCTCAGTATCTGTAGAATGGCCCATATGTGGTTCACCACAGTCACTTGGGCATTTGGAAATTTGTGAAGCGGGGTAAACAAGGGTGATTGGGGTGCCACCTCTGAGGATTGTACTGTATGTGATGTGACGGTGGAGGAAAAAGAGGAGAGGCCACATGTGGCAGCACTTGTCATCCACTGGAGCACATGCTCCTTCTGAGCCTCATCTACAAGGCGTTCTGCTGAGCGGCTGCCAAAGAAAGGGAGTCGAGAAGCCCATCCAGTCACAGATGTTGTCAGTGGTCTTTGGATAGAACTAGACTGTGTTTATTCAGCTGACCTTTCAATAACATTAAAGGTACCGTCACATTAAGCGATATAGACAACGATGCCGATCGCTGCAGCGTCGCTATTTAGTCGTTGTGTGGACGCTGGAGAGCTGTCACACAGACAGCTCTCCAGCGACCAACGATGCCGAAGTCCCCGGGTAACCAGGGTAAACATCGGGTTACTAAGCGCAGGGCCGCGCTTAGTAACCCGATGTTTACCCTGGTTACCTTTGTAAAAGAAAAAAAAAAACACTACATACTTACATTCCGGTGTCTGTCACGTCCCTCGCCCTCAGCTTCCCGCACTGACTGTGAGCGCCGGCCGTAAAGCACAGCGGTGATGTCACCGCTGTGCTCTGCTTTACGGCCGGCGCTCACACAGTCAGTGTGGGAAGCTGACGGCGAGGGACGTGACAGACGCCGGAATGTAAGTATGTAGTGTTTTTTTTTTTTTACTTTTACAAAGGTAACCAGGGTAAACATCGGGTTACTAAGCGCGGCCCTGCGCTTAGTAACCCGATGTTTACCCTGTTTACAAGTGAACACATCGTCACACACGCCGATTCAGCGATGTCAGCGGGTGATCCAGCGACGAAATAAAGTTCTGGCCTTCTAGCTCCGACCAGCGATGTCACAGCAGGATCCTGATCGCTGCTGCGTGTCAAACACAACGACGCTGCAACGTCACAGATCGCTATCGTTATCGTTCTAAAGTTGCTCAGTGTGAAGGTACCTTAACACCTAACTCAAAAACATGTCCAATACCAATGCTATTTACCCTTTCAGCACGACCTCGCTTTTTCCCACCCACGTTGTAAGTAGCCTTCCACTTTTGTAACCTGCTGTTTCACAACCTTAGACCCACAGCTGTCAGTCACCTATCACTACATGAACAATCACTATTTATTTTCTCAGATAGTGTGCCTGAATAACACTGTTATACCGAATGATTTTTAAGTGGAAATCTGACCTTCTGATTTGCCACCGAAACACAGTTTTGTCACAAACCGCCCTGCACACGTACCTTATACCTGCAAATCTCCATCCTGTACACGTCTCTTATACTCACTTGTCTCTGTCCTGTACACGTCTCTTATACTCGCACATCTCCATCCTGTACACATCTCTTATACTCACACGTCTCCATCCTGTACACATCTCTTATACTCACACGTCTCCATCCTGTACACATCTCTTATACTCACACGTCTCTATCCTGTACACGTCTCTTATACTCACACATCTCCTTCCTCTACACTTCTCCTATACTCACACGTCTCCATCCTGTACACATCTCTTATACTCACACGTCTCCATACTGTACACGTCACTTATACTCACACGTCTCCGTCCTGTACACGTCTCATACTCACACATCTCCATCCTGTACACGTCTCTTATACTCGCACGTCTCCGTCCTGTACACGTCTCTTATACTCAAACATCTCCATCCTGTACACATCTCTTATACTCGCACGTCTCCGTCCTGTACACGTCTCTTATACTAACACGTCTCCGTCCTGTACACGTCTCTTATACTCACACGTCTCAGTCCTGTACACGTCTCTTATACTCGCACGTCTCCATCCTGTACACGTCTCTTATACTCACACATCTCCGTCCTGTACACGTCTCTTATACTCACATGTCTCCGTCCTGTACACGTCTCTTATACTCACACGTCTCCGTCCTGTACACGTCTCTTATACTCACACGTCTCCGTCCTGTACACGTCTCTTATACTCACACGTCTCCATCCTGTACACGTCTCTTATAGTCACACGTCTCCATCCTGTACACGTCTCTTATACTCGCACGTCTCCATCCTGTACACGTCTCTTATAGTCACACGTCTCCATCCTGTACACGTCTCTTATACTCGCACGTCTCCATCCTGTACACGTCTCTTATACTCATACGTCTCCGTCCTGGACACATCTCTTATACTCACACATCTCCATCCTGTACACATCTCTTATACTCACACGTCTCCATCCTGTACACATCTCTTATACTCACACGTCTCTATCCTGTACACGTCTCTTATACTCACACATCTCCGTCCTGTACACTTCTCCTATACTCACACGTCTCCATCCTGTACACATCTCTTATACTCACACGTCTCCATCCTGTACACGTCACTTATACTCACACGTCTCCGTCCTGTACACGTCTCATACTCACACGTCTCCATCCTGTACACGTCTCTTATACTCGCACGTCTCCGTCCTGTACACGTCTCTTATACTCAAACATCTCCATCCTGTACACATCTCTTATACTCGCACGTCTCCGTCCTGTACACGTCTCTTATACTAACACGTCTCCGTCCTGTACACGTCTCTTATACTCACACGTCTCCGTCCTGTACACGTCTCTTATACTCGCACGTCTCCATCCTGTACACGTCGCTTATACTCACACATCTCCGTCCTGTACACGTCTCTTATACTCACACGTCTCCGTCCTGTACACGTCTCTTATACTCACACGTCTCCGTCCTGTACACGTCTCTTATACTCACACGTCTCCGTCCTGTACACGTCTCTTATACTCACACGTCTCCATCCTGTACACGTCTCTTATAGTCACACGTCTCCATCCTGTACACGTCTCTTATACTCGCACGTCTCCATCCTGTACACGTCTCTTATACTCGCACGTCTCCATCCTGTACACGTCTCTTATACTCATACGTCTCGGTCCTGGACACATCTCTTATAATCACACATCTCCATACTGTACACGTCTCTTATACTCGCACATCTCCATCCTGTACACATCTCTTATACTCACACGTCTCCATCCTGTACACGTCTCTTATACTCACACGTCTCCGTCCTGTACACGTCTCTTATACTCACACGTCTCCATCCTGTACACATCTCTTATACTCACACTCTCCATCCTGTACACATCTCTTATACTCGCAAGTCTCCATCCTGTACACGTCTCTTATACTCGCACGTCTCCATCCTGTACACGTCTCTTATACTCATACGTCTCCATCCTGGACACATCTCTTATACTCACACGTCTCCATCCTGTACACATCTCTTATACTCACACGTCTCCATCCTGTACACATCTCTTATACTCACACGTCTCCATCCTGTACACATCTCTTATACTCACACGTCTCTATCCAGTACACGTCTCTTATACTCACACATCTCCGTCCTGTACACTTCTCCTATACTCACACGTCTCCATCCTGTACACATCTCTTATACTCACACGTCTCCATCCTGTACACATCTCTTATACTCAAACATCTCCATCCTGTACACATCTCTTATACTCGCACGTCTCCGTCCTGTACACGTCTCTTATACTAACACGTCTCCGTCCTGTACACGTCTCTTATACTCACACGTCTCCGTCCTGTACACGTCTCTTATACTCGCACGTCTCCATCCTGTACACGTCTCTTATACTCACACATCTCCGTCCTGTACACGTCTCTTATACTCACACGTCTCCGTCCTGTACACGTCTCTTATACTCACACGTCTCCATCCTGTACACATCTCTTATACTCACACGTCTCCATCCTGTACACATCTCTTATACTCACACGTCTCTATCCTGTACACGTCACTTATACTCACACGTCTCCGTCCTGTACACGTCTCATACTCACACGTCTCCATCCTGTACACGTCTCTTATACTCGCACGTCTCTGTCCTGTACACGTCTCTTATACTCAAACATCTCCATCCTGTACACATCTCTTATACTCGCACGTCTCCGTCCTGTACACGTCTCTTATACTAACACGTCTCCGTCCTGTACACGTCTCTTATACTCACACGTCTCCGTCCTGTACACGTCTCTTATACTAGCACGTCTCCATCCTGTACACGTCTCTTATACTCACACATCTCCGTCCTGTACACGTCTCTTATACTCACACGTCTCCGTCCTGTACACGTCTCTTATACTCACACGTCTCCGTCCTGTACACGTCTCTTATACTCACACGTCTCCGTCCTCTACACGTCTCTTATACTCATACGTCTCCGTCCTGGACACATCTCTTATACTCACACATCTCCATACTGTACACGTCTCTTATACTCGCACATCTCCATCCTGTACACATCTCTTATACTCACACGTCTCCATCCTGTACACGTCTCTTATACTCACATGTCTCCGTCCTGTACACGTCTCTTATACTCACACGTCTCCATCCTGTACACATCTCTTATACTCACACTCTCCATCCTGTACACGTCTCTTATACTCGCAAGTCTCCATCCTGTACACGTCTCTTATGCTCGCACGTCTCCATCCTGTACACGTCTCTTATACTCGCACATCTCCATCCTGGACACATCTCTTATACTCACACGTCTCCGTCCTATACACGTCTCTTATACTCGCACATCTCCATCCTGTACACATCTCTTATACTCACACGTCTCCGTCCTGTACACGTCTCTTATACTCGCACGTCTCCATCCTGTACACGTCTCTTATACTCACACGTCTCCATCCTGTACACGTCTCTTATACTCACACGTCTCCGTCCTGTACACGTCTCTTATACTCACACGTCTCCGTCCTGTACACGTCTCTTATACTCACACGTCTCCGTCCTGTACACGTCTCTTATACTCACACGTCTCCGTCCTGTACACGTCTCTTATACTCACACGTCTCCATCCTGTACACGTCACTTATAGTCACACGTCTCCATCCTGTACACGTCTCTTATACTCGCACGTCTCCATCCTGTACACGTCTCTTATACTCATACGTCTCCGTCCTGGACACATCTCTTATACTCACACGTCTCCATCCTGTACACGTCTCTTATACTCACACGTCTCCATCCTGTACACGTCTCTTATACTCACACGTCTCCATCCTGTACACGTCTCTTATACTCACACGTCTCCGTCCTGTACACGTCTCTTATACTCACACGTCTCCGTCCTGTACACGTCTCTTATACTCACACGTCTCCGTCCTGTACACGTCTCTTATACTCACACGTCTCCGTCCTGTACACGTCTCTTATACTCACACGTCTCCATCCTGTACACGTCACTTATAGTCACACGTCTCCATCCTGTACACGTCTCTTATACTCGCACGTCTCCATCCTGTACACGTCACTTATAGTCACACGTCTCCATCCTGTACACGTCTCTTATACCCACACGTCTCCATCCTGTACACGTCTCTTATACTCACACGTCTCCGTCCTGTACACGTCTCTTATACTCACACGTCTCCGTCCTGTACACGTCTCTTATACTCACACATCTCCATCCTGTACATGTCTCTTACACTCGCACATCTCCATCCTGTACACGTCTCTTATACTCACACATCTCCATCCTGTACATGTCTCTTATACTCACACGTCTCCGTCCTGTACATGTCTCTTATACTCGCACGTCTCCATCCTGTACAGGTCTCTTATACTCGCACGTCTCCATCCTGTACACGTCTCTTATACTCGCACATCTCCGTCCTGTACACGTCTCTTATACTCGCACGTCTCCGTCCTGTACACATCTTTTATACTCACACATCTCCATCCTGTACATGTCTCTTATACTCACACGTCTCCATCCTGTACACGTCTCTTATACTCACACATCTCCATCCTGTACATGTCTCTTATACTCACACGTCTCCATCCTGTACACGACTCTTATACTCGCACATCTCTGTCCTGTACATGTCTCTTATACTCACACGTCTCCATCCTGTACACGTCTCTTATACTCGCACATCTCCGTCCTGTACACGTCTCTTATACTCACACGTCTCCATCCTGTACACGTCTCTTATACTCACACATCTCCATCCTGTACATGTCTCTTATACTCACACGTCTCCATCCTGTACACGTCTCTTATACTCGCACATCTCTGTCCTGTACACGTCTCTTATACTCGCACGTCTCCGTCCTGTACATGTCTCTTATACTCACACGTCTCCATCCTGTACACGTCTCTTATACTCGCACATCTCTGTCCTGTACACATCTCTTATACTCATACGTCTCCGTCCTGGACACATCTCTTATACTCACACATCTCCGTACTGTACACGTCTCTTATACTCGCACATCTCCATCCTGTACACATCTCTTATACTCACACGTCTCCATCCTGTACACGTCTCTTATACTCACACGTCTCCGTCCTGTACACGTCTCTTATACTCACACGTCTCCATCCTGTACACATCTCTTATACTCACACTCTCCATCCTGTACACGTCTCTTATACTCGCACGTCTCCATCCTGTACACGTCTCTTATACTCGCACGTCTCCATCCTGTACACGTCTCTTATACTCATACGTCTCCATCCTGGACACATCTCTTATACTGACACGTCTCCGTCCTGTACACGTCCCTTATACTCACACATCTCCATCCTGTACACATCTCTTATACTCACACGTCTCCGTCCTGTACACGTCTCTTATACTCGCACGTCTCCATCCTGTACACGTCTCTTATACTCGCACGTCTCCATCCTGTACACGTCTCTTATACTCACACGTCTCCATCCTGTACACGTCTCTTATACTCACACGTCTCCGTCCTGTACACGTCTCTTATACTCACACGTCTCCGTCCTGTACACGTCTCTTATACTCACACGTCTCCGTCCTGTACACGTCTCTTATACTCACACGTCTCCATCCTGTACACGTCTCTTATACTCACACGTCTCCATCCTGTACACGTCTCTTATACTCACACGTCTCCATCCTGTACACGTCTCTTATACTCACACATCTCCATCCTGTACATGTCTCTTATACTCACACGTCTCCATCCTGTACACGTCTCTTATACTCGCACATCTCCGTCCTGTACACATCTCTTATACTCGCAAGTCTCCGTCCTGTACACATCTTTTATACTCACACGTCTCCATCCTGTACACGTCTCTTATACTCACATGTCTCCATCCTGTACACGTCTCTTATACTCACACGTCTCCATCCTGTACACGTCTCTTATACTCGCACATCTCCGTCCTGTACACATCTTTTATACTCACACATCTCCATCCTGTACATGTCTCTTATACTCACACGTCTCCATCCTGTACACGTCTCTTATACTCGCACATCTCTGTCCTGTACACGTCTCTTATACTCGCACGTCTCCGTCCTGTACATGTCTCTTATACTCACACGTCTCCGTCCTGTACATGTCTCTTATACTCACACGTCTCCATCCTGTACACGTCTCTTATACTCGCACATCTCTGTCCTGTACACATCTCTTATACTCACACGTCTCCGTCCTGTACACGTCTCTTATACTCACACGTCTCCGTCCTGTACACGTCTCTTATACTCGCACATCTCCATCCTGTACACGTCTCTTATACTCACAAATCTCCATCCTGTACATGTCTCTTATACTCACACGTCTCCATCCTGTACACGTCTCTTATACTCGCACGTCTCCGTCCTGTACATGTCTCTTATACTCACACGTCTCCATCCTGTACACGTCTCTTATACTCGCACATCTCTGTCCTGTACACATCTCTTATACTCACACGTCTCCGTCCTGTACACGTCTCTTATACTCACACGTCTCCGTCCTGTACACGTCTCTTATACTCACACGTCTCCGTCCTGTACACGTCTCTTATACTCACACGTCTCCGTCCTGTACACGTCTCTCATACTCACACGTCTCCGTCCTGTACACGTCTCTTATACTCGCACATCTCCGTCCTGTACACGTCTCTTATACTCACACGTCTCCGTCCTGTACACGTCTCTTATACTCGCACATCTCCATCCTGTACACGTCTCTTATACTCACACATCTCCATCCTGTACATGTCTCTTATATTCACACGTCTCCGTCCTGTACACGTCTCTTATACTCACACGTCTCCGTCCTGTACACGTCTCTTATACTCGCACATCTCCATCCTGTACACGTCTCTTATACTCACACATCTCCATCCTGTACATGTCTCTTATACTCACACGTCTCCATCCTGTACACGTCTCTTATACTCGCACATCTCCGTCCTGTACACCAGTGTTTTTCAACCAGTGTGCCGCGGCACACTAGTGTGCCGCGACACATGGTCGGGTGCGCCGCGGGGAATGGGAGTCAGCTGTTCTCTGTGCCGACTGTCAAGCTGACAGCCGGCACAGAGAAGCTGCAGCGCACCGGCTCCTGGAGATCAATTGTACTCGCAGACATCTACCAGCTGCGAGTACAATTGAGGCTCTGACCGCTGGGTCAGAGCGACGCCAGCAGCGTGATCAAGTCATGTGATCACGCTGCTGACGTCACTATCCGGCGCGCAGGAGACAGAAGAGACTTGGTGGTAAGTGCTCCTGTGCTGTGGAGCTGAAGACACCGAAGAATCAGCGTGGGGTGGGTTTATGGGGAGTATGTGGGGGGATTTATTAAGTGTGCGGGGGGATTTATTAAGTGTGTGGGGGGATTTATTAAGTGTGTGGGGGGATTTATTAAGTGTGGGGGGATTTATTCAGTGTGTGGGGGGGATTTATTCGGTGTGTGGGGGGGATTTATTCAGTGTGTACGTGGGGGGGGGGGGCTGGAATTTATTTAGCATGTGTGGGGCAGGGTGCATTTATTCTGTGGAAGGGGATGGATTTATTCTATTGGAAGGGCAGTGGATATATTCTGTGGGGGTGAGTGGGGAGATGGGGGTAGACACAGTAGCGAGGGGAAAAATGTGTGCTGACAGTACTGGGAGCAACGGTGATGGGATGTGTGAGAACAGTATGGGGAGTCGGGGGAATGTGTGAGGGGGGAATGTGTGAGGAGGAAATATGGAGAGAGCAAAGGGGTATGTTAGCAGGGGGGGGGGATGTACAGGAGGAGGCTATTAGAAATGTGTGCAGACAGTATGGGGGGATGAAAGTGTGAGTGGACACAGAATAGATACTGAGTAGTGTGAGAGTAACAGCCAGGAGGAGACAGTATGCCAAGTAGGAGGAGTGTAATGAAGGGGCACAGTAGAGAGACTGGGCTCTCTATGAGGGACACCGTATGAGAAGGCAGTGTGAAGTATGGAAAAGAGAGAGAGGGTAGTGTGGATGGCATGTACCATAAGAGGGACAGTGAGGGTCATATTATGTGCTGGGAATAAAGTGAGGGGCAATTATTTACTCAGGGGCTCAGCCTAGGGCAGATATTGTTATTCCGGAGCATTATAATAACACTGCTATCTTTAAGGGTGTTGTGTCGGGATGTGCTGCAGAAGACAGGAGAAGATGGAAGTCTGCAGAAACGAGCTCTGCCGGTGGATGAGAAGAGTCATCATGGCATCTGGACAAGGTGAAGATGAAAAGAAAAACAACGTCATCTATCAGGTACCTGGATGTAAATGTGTTTTTTTTGTGATACTAATTCTCATTTTTATTTGTTAGGAACATTAAAGGGGATGTCCAAGGTTGTGATGAGTTTGCAGTCATACTATGTGACTGCAGACTTCTGAATTCTCACAGTGCACACTGCTATCATAATTCTCTGATGTTGGTGATTTACATACATGCGGTCACGTGCTGACTAGACATGTGTGGCCTCATTCAATGAAAATGAATTGACTGAGGCCGGACACGTCTAGTTAGAATGTGACCAGAAGTATCCAAATCACATACTTGTGCTGTCATGACCGTCCACTCTGGCCACCGGCAAGGGAGAATCCTGAAAGTGTGCAGTGCTTGCGCTGTGAGAATTCAGAAGCCTGCAGTCACATAGAATGACTGCAGACTTTCATCTCAAACCTGGACGCACCATTTTGTGCCATTTTGGTTGGTGGTGTGCCTCGGGATTTTTTAAGTATAAAAAGTGTGCCGCGGCTCAAAAAAGGTTGAAAATCACTGCTGTACACGTCTCTTATACTCGCACGTCTCCGTCCTGTACACATCTTTTATACTCACATGTCTCCATCCTGTACACGTCTCTTATACTCACACGTCTCCATCCTGTACACATCTCTTATACTCACACGTCTCCGTCCTGTACACGTCTCTTATACTCACACGTCTCCATCCTGTACACATCTCTTATACTCACACGTCTCCATCCTGTACACGTCTCTTATACTCACATGTCTCCATCCTGTACACGTCTCTTATACTCACACGTCTCCATCCTGTACACATCTCTTATACTCACACGTCTCCGTCCTGTACACGTCTCTTATACTCGCACATCTCCATCCTGTACACGTGTCTTATACTCACACATCTACGTCCTGTATACATCTCTTATACTCGCACGTCTCCGTCCTGTAGACGTCTCTTATAGTCACACGTCTCTGTCCTGTACACGTCTCTTATACTCGCACATCTCCATCCTGTACACGTCTCTTATACTCACATGTCTCCATCCTGTACACGTGTCTTATACACACATGTCTCCATCCTGTACACGTCTCTTATACTCACACGTCTCCGTCCTGTACACGTCTCTTATACTCGCACGTCTCCATCCTGTACACGTCTCTTATACTCACACGTCTCCGTCCTGTACACGTCTCTTATACACACACGTCTCCGTCCTGTACATGTCTCTTATACTCGCACATCTCCATCCTGTACACGTCTCTTATACTCACATGTCTCCATCCTATACACGTCTCTTATACTCGCACATCTCCATCCTGTACACGTCTCTTATACTCACACATCTCCATCCTGTACACGTCTCTTATACTCACACGTCTCCGTCCTGTACATGTCTCTTATACTCACACATTTCTTTCCTGTACACATCTCTTATACCCACACGTCTCCGTCCTTCACATGTCTCTTATATTCGCATGTCTATGTTCTGTACATGTCTCTTAAACTCACATGTCTCCGTCCTGTACATGACTCTTATACTTACACGTATCCATTCTGTACATGTCTCTTATACTCACAGTAATTCTTCTATCCTGCACTCTGGACTGGACAGAGCCTCCGTCAAGTATTTGAAGTGAGGACCAAACAGACGGTTATTGGTCAGGTCAAGTATTTTAAGAGACTGGTTATTCTTTATTCCAGATGCCAGCTGGATGCAGGCAGTGTCAGATAGATCATTATTAACCAATCTATAAGAAGAAGAAGATGAAATGTTGGTTAGGAGTCCACAGAACGTTAGTATAAAATTTGTAATTTGTTAATGTGGAGAGAAAATGTCCCCGGCTTTTAGTAAAATTCATAAATATTAAAGTGTTTATTAATGTTGTTGCTATTTTTTCTTCATTTTTATAAAACCATTTATGGGGTGTGACCATATTTAAAGCACAGTTTCTTGTTTTGTCTATATAGACAGTTCAACATGGTGCTTCGTGGAAGAGTCATAGACAGAGAAATGTCTTAGCTATTATGGCAGTCTTCAGAACTGATGGAGTCATGACTGCACTATACAGCGGGGAAAATGTCAGGAACACCGCACTAAACTTGCTCACTGAGCCATTGCGCGTGTCCTGTGTAAAACAGCAGTTATTTTGGCTAAAGGTTGTGCAACCAATTATTAGGCTGAGGGTGCCAATACTTTTGTCTGGCCCATTTTTGGAGTTTTGTGTGAAATGATCAATGTTTTGCTTTTTGCTTCATTCTTTTTTGTGTTTTTTCATTTAAGACAAATTAAATGAAGATAATAATACCAAATAATTTGTGTTTGCAATCATTTTCAGGAAGAAAATGAGTATTATCTGACAGAATTGCAGGGGTGTCAATACCTTTGGCCATGACTGTATGTATATATATTACGTAGATACAATTTTCGTAAGCAGAAGAGGGAAAGCCGATGGCTGGGGGCAGATATTTATAGCCTGGGAAAGGGGTAATACCCATGGAGCTTCCCAGGCTATTAATATCAGCTCACAGCTGTATAATTAGCCTTTACTGGCTGTTAAAATGGGGACCCCAAAAAAAGACGTAGGGTCCCCCTATGATTTAGAACCAGCAAAGTCTATGCAGAAAGCTGTGGGTTGATATTAATAGCCTAGGAAGGGGCCATGGATACTGCTCCCCCCAGGCTCAAAACATTGGCTCTCAGCCATCCCAGAAAAGGAGCATCTCTAAGAGCCTCACTGTTCCCACTTGTAGCCCCTGTAGCGGTGGCAAGTGGGGTAATAGTTGAGGGGGGGTTGATGTCACCTTTGTATTGTCCAGTGACATCAAACCCCGAGGTTAGTAATGGAGAGGTGTCAATAAGATGCCCCCATTGCTAACCTCATAGTCACATTGTAAGAAAACACAGACACCCAGAATAAAGTCTTTTAATTGAAAAAATGACAGACTCCTTTAATAATCTTAATTATACCATACTTACGACCTCACCTAATTACCCCGAAGCCCTCAATCTCCTGTTAGAAACCAAAAATAAAAAAACAACAATATACCATAACTGTCCTTCGTTGTGTCCCACGCTGTAATCCATGTCTGGGGGAGAAACAGTTTTGAATGAGTGACTACCAGTGACATCACTGAGACTCAGCTCCCAGCCAGGCTGAACTGCGGTGACCTTGGTGAGATCCCAGCTAGCACCGTGAGAAAGTCGCATGGTGCAGAGGTGAGTTCTCTGCAGTGAAATTTTCCCAGTGAACTTCCCTCTGCTGCGTAGCTACAGGGGGCAGAGGGGACGGTAACCCCAGGCCCCTCGCTCTGAGGGGTCCCACCCAGAGCTACGCTACTGTAGCTGCATTGGCATGCGCAGCGTGCCTATACAGTTACATTCTGCGGCAGAGCAGGGAGAATCGATCTCCCTGCACTGCGGCTGCATGCCGACACTGCTGACCGCTTTGATGAGAGAGGAAGCGCTACACTCCCTCTCCCATCATCCCCCTCTCAGCTTCTGATGTCACAGACGCAGGGGGTCATGATTGTTGCATAGTTTGTTTGCCGTAAAAAGCTTGTGAGCGTAGATTATATGGGGTAATTCAACTTTTATCTACACAGAACATGAGATACATGCATCAGCTTCTTAATACAGCTTAACAGGAAGTCTGAAGGACCTTTTATCAGAGAGAAAGTGAAACCAAAGTACAACAAGTATATGCATTACAACATCGCCATCTACTGTCAGAAAAGTGTAAACTCCCGCACACAAATAAGTCTCGATCTGTTGCATATCTGCCAAAAGCGATGATGTCACTACCTGACGCCCACTGTCCAGAGATGAGCGGGAGCTTGGAGCAGTGGAGGAACCAGGAGGAGAGGTGACTCAGGTGAGTATTGTTTTTTTTATTTTTATGGGAGATGCTTTATACTATAAAGTCTGCCTATGGGGGCTGCCATATACTATAGAGTCTGCCTATGGGGGGTGCATTATACTATAGAGTCTGCCTAGGGGCTGCATTATACTATAGAGTCTGCCTATGGGGGCTGCCTTATACTATAGTGTCTACCTATGGGGGCTGCATTATACTACAGAGTCTGCCTATCGGGGGTGCATTATACAATATAGAGTCTGCTTATGGGGAATGCATTATACAATATAGAGTCGGCCTATGTGGAGTACATTATACTATATGGAGGCCTATGGGGAATGCATCATACAATATAGTCTGTCTATGGGGAATTCATTTTACTATATGAAGGGGAAGAGTCCTGAGGAGAGAATTTGCATATTCCCAGTGCCTTCTGGAATAAGTGAAGAGTCTCCATGAGCTCAAAGAACACTGGATTTTGGCCATTGCAGCTGAAAGGAGGACATTGGTAAACCAGGGGAAGAGTCCTGAGGAGAGAATTTGCATATTCCCAGTGCCTTCTGGGATAGGTGAACAGTCTCCGCAGGCTCAAAGAACACTGTATTTTGGCTGAACGTAGCTGAAAGGAGGATATCCGTAAACCAGGGGAAGAGTCCTGAGGAGAGAATTTGCATATTCCCAGTGCCTTCTGGGATAATTGAACAGTCTCCGCAAGCTCAAACAACACTGGATTTTGGCCATTGCAGCTGAAAGGAGGACATCGCTAAACCGCGTGACGGCAGGCATATTTTTCACCACTTTGAAATCTTTTTAACAGTAAGAACATGGAAGAGGCCAGGAGCCATTTGGTGAGCTGCATTTCTTGCTACATGTTCACAGACTTACCAGTGGAAAAGCCAAACCTCACATGCCAGAAATGCAAGCTTGTGTCCCTGTTGGAGGAAAAGTTGCAAAATCTAGGAGAGAGGTTAAGTACATTGAAAATCATTAAGGAAGGTGAAGAGTTCTTAGACAGAGCAGAATTATCTCCTCATGTTACAGAAAGAGAAGAAATTCCAAGTGCACCTAAAGAAACAGAGGAATGGAAGCATGTGACACAGAGAAGCATGAGGATCAAGAGGCAGTCAGCACCCATTCTGCCCAGGAACCAATAACAAGCTCTCACACAGGAGAACTACTGAGAAATACATCAAGATAAGACTTTACCCACAAAGAACAACCTTGGATGCCCTCAGAGTCCTCCTGAATGGAGAAAGAAAAATGTTGTGAAGAAGAAACGGGGAGTTGTGGTCATGGGGGATTACCTGTTGAGAGGAACAGAGGCTGCAATCTGCAGAGATATAACCTCAAGAGAAATGTGCTGTCTTCCAGGTGCAAAAATTAAAGATGTGTCTGACAGGGTATCAGGACTCTTCAGACCTACAGATTACTACCCATTTCTGCTAATACATGTGGGGACAAATGACACTGCAAGAAACGACCCGGAAACCATCTGCAGTGACTTTGAAAACATAGGTAAGAAAGTGAAAGAACCGGGAGCGCATGTGGTCTTCTCTGACCCTAGGAGGTAACGTACAAGGTATTTTAGAATTTTGGATAACTAGCGGAGGAAGACCTGCGAAGACTCAGACATCAAGGTTAGATTTCAGAAAGGCAGATTTTAAGGGACTCCGAAAGAGAATCGGAGGGATCCAATGGCTGGATATCTTTAAGGACAAAAATGTCCAGGAAGGATGGGAAATCTTGAAAACCTTGAAAAATTAGATTCTCAAAGCACAATCATTAACAATTCCGAAAAGAGGAGGCATATCTAAAGAAGAATATAATGCTGTCTGCAGAACCTGCAGGGCACGAATCAGATTATCTAAAGCTGACAATGAATTAAGGCTTGCAAGATACGTCAAAAGCAATAAAAAAGGATTTTAGCGATATGTCAAAAGTAAAAGAAAAGTCAAAGATGCTAAGGATTTTTACAGGATGGAAATGATGAAATGGTAAAAAAAGATGTTGAGAATGCCGAACTTTTAAATTCCTATTTTGCATGTTTTCTCTCAGAAAGGAAATGTAACATCAACTGATTTTCACTGTCCTATTAAGGGAATAGAAGAATCCAGGATATCTATGAACAGAAGATAGTGAGGAAACACTTAGCTAACATAAATTAATTCAAGTCTCCAGGTCCAGATGAATTACACCCCAGAGAACTGAAGGAGATAGCAGAAGAAATTTTTGAACCACTCTCCATAATCTTTGAAAATTCTTGGAGAACAGGAGAAGTCCCAGAAGACTGGAGAAGAGCAAATGTTGTTCCTATCTTCAAAAATGGGAAGAAGGTGGACCCAGGGAACTTAGGCTGGTGAGTCTGATGTCTATACCAGGAAAAATCTTTGAACAAATTATTAAACAACATGTATGTAAGTACCTGGATAAGAATATGATTAAACAGATTCAGCATGGGTTTGTAACTAATAAGTCATGTCAGACTAACTTAATTTCCTTCTATGACAGAATCACTGACTGGGTTGATCAGGGAAATGCTGTAGATATAGTATATCTTGACTTCAGCAAAGCATTTGACAAAGTATCTCACACAATCCTTATTGAAAAAATTACTAAATATGGAATGGACAAGTGGACAAGGCAACTGTTAGGTGGATTCAAAACTGGCTTAGTGATCGGACCCAAAGAGTGGTCGTAAATGGCTGCACATCCAGTTGGAAGAATGTCTCAAGTGGGGTGCCACAGGGCTCTGTCCTGGGCCTTGTATTGTTCAACATCTTTATCAATGATTAAGATGAAGGAATTGAGGGTACACTGATTAAATTTGCTGATGACACAAAGCGAGGAGGGATAGCTAATACTAGAGATGAGAGAGAGATGAGAGAGAGACCATTCAAAAAGATATAAATAAACTGGAGTAATGGGCCGCAACTAACAGAATGATTTTTAACAGGGAAAAATGCAAAGTACTACATCTGAGCAATAAAAATGAAAAAAGCATATACAGAACGGGAGGAATAGGGCTAAGCAACAGCACATGTGAAAAAGACTTGGGTATACTAACAGATCACAGACTGAACATGAGTCAACAGTGTGATGCAGCAGCAAAAATTGCCCTCTATTCCTCTTTGGTAAGACCTCATCTGGAATACTGTGTCCAGATTTGGGCACCACATTTCAAAAAAGACATCAACAAACTGGAGCAAGTTCAGAGAAGAGCGACCAGAATGGTGACCGGTCTGCAAACCATGTCCTATGAAGAACGTTTACAGGATTTGAGAGTGTTTAGCCTGCAAAAACGGAGACTGAGAGGAGACTTAATAGCTGTCTTCAAATATCTCAAGGGCTGCCACATTGTAGAAGGATCATCTTTATTCTCATTTGCACAAGGAAAGACTGGAAGCAATGGGATGAAACTGAATGGGAGGAGACATGGATTAGATATTAGAAAAAACTTTTTTACCGTTAGGGTGATCAATGAGTGGAACAGGTTGCCACGAGAGGTGGTGACTGAGTTCTCCTTCCATGGAAGTTTTCAATCAGATGCTGGGCAAACATCTGTCTGGGATGATTTAGTGAATTTTGCTTTGAGCAGGGGGTTGGACCAGATGACCCCGGAGGTCCCTTCCAACTCTACCATTCAGTGATTATATGATTCTAAGGCATATGGGGTGCATTATACAATATATAGTATGTCTATGGGGAGCACATTATACTATATGAAGACCTATGGGGATTGCATTTTACTATATAGAGTATGTCTATGGGGAATGCATTATACTATAGAGGCCTATGAGGACTACATTATAGTATATGGAGGCCTATGGAGGGTGCATTATACTATATTGAGTCTGCCTATGGGGGTGCATTGTACTATATATAGTCTGCCTATGATGAGTGCATTATACTATATGGAGGCCTATGGGGAGTGCATTATACTATATGGAGGCCTATGATGAGTGCATTATACTATATGGTGGCCTATGAGGAGTGCATTACATTTTGTTGAGGACTATGGGGAGTACATTATACTATATGGAGACAATCTAGGGGGCCATCATACAGTGTGGAGATTATAGTGATTGAGCCATCATGCAGTGTTGGAGCCATCAGTTTGCGGGCTACTAAGGGGTCAGTATGCTGTGTAGGTGGTACTATACAGTGAAGCAGCATTATACTGTGTATAAGACAGCATCATACTGTTTATAGGGGAGCTGTACAGGAGGGAGACTCGGGACATTATTAAATGTAAAGTGGACACTTATTGTTAAAGGGGAAGTCAGGTTACTGTGACTATCAAAGGGGCACACGGAAGGCAATATTACTTTCTACGAGGCAAAATATGGGCACTGTTTTCTAGGACACTTGCACCCAGCATTACTATATTATAAAGAGTTGCTTTAGAATTTAGAGGGCACAGAAAACCACACAGCATGTGCAGTAATAGGGTCACATATGGCAGCAGCGGCTCAGTATTGGGATATCAGCAGGGTGAGGAGTTTGTGCAAGTTGTGAATAGTCCCATGAGGGATGGTGCTGAAAATATGAGACTTGAAATGTGTCTTTGTTGTAATTTCTGCAGTCAATTCCTGGCTGGAAGTAGTTGTCATTTTGGTCTGGGCCAGATGGAATAGCTGTGAAAAGTGAACGATTCCATCTGAAAGAACGACAGCTGTAAGTCACCATCTATAACTGTGCTTTAATCTCTTATATGTTCTGTAGGACTGATACCTACCACTGACCATATGGCGGCAATATCAGTGTTGGTCTTTATATAGAGATTATTTTCAGAAACAGGGCTGTCATTTGCTGATGTTCTCCTACATCCACTATTAGGGTGCGTCACCCAGTTGTAATCAAGGTTACCTGGTTAGGGGCCCACTCAGAAGTTTCACCACCCCAAACCAAAACCCTAGCTACGCCTCTGTCACTGACCAAACCTGGGAAGCTGGCATGCAGAGTGAGGCCAGCAGCACTGAGATGGAAAGATATGCAGTACCAAAACAGACACTGCTGAATTTCTCGGCCAAAGAGTTAGGTGTTTCCCAGTCTGAAACTTTTTTTATGAGAGTTCTGAGACAAAGAAAATGGCCATTTGAAACCTGTGCCATGCCAAGATCAGCAGGGGGCTGACCACTAAGAACATAACCACCACTAGCATGATCAGTCACATGCCATCTAAGCACCCGACTCAGTGGGTCGAACACCTGGTCCACAGTTCATGCCACCAGGTGACACCACTGCCTATTACCCTTTGCTATGTGCTTTCCAATTCCCTGTGCAAAACACTGGCGCAGATGCCTCCTGCCCTGCACCAAGCCTTGCACATTCTTGCTTACCATCATTAGGCACTTCCAAATCCTTGTCCCATTCCAAGCTTTGGAACGAAAAAGAAAGTTCCCAGCCACCCATCCACTGGCCCAAATGCTAAACTGCCACATTTCAAGGCTGCTTGCCATAGAAATATTGCCACTTAGGCTGGTAGACGCGGAGGATTTCCGCCGAGAAATGGCGGCAGTCATCCCTCAGTACTCAGTCCCTAGCAGACACTTTTTCTCCCAGTGTGGCATCCCTGCTTTGCACAACCAGGCATGGTCGTGTGTGATAATGGGAGTAACCTAGTGGCGCCTGTGAAGCTTTGCAAGCTCACACACGTACCATGCTTGCCACATGGGCTCAAGACTTTGAGGACTTCTCAAAGATGGTGAGCTGTGATGGCGCCATAGTCAGTGCAACTATCCTCCTTCTGTGGCTTAAACATTTGATGCTCATAATTAAACATGAAGCTTTGCCTGCAGCCCAGATGGGGATAGAGGAAGACATAACACAGAGAGATTGTAGCCAGCCTAACCTAATCTCATCTGCTCAGCGCGGATTGGGAAACAATGAGGATGAGGAGGAAGAGAAGGAACAAGAGCTGGTGGCTAGCACAACAGAGCCTAGTAGCCACACAATCTTCATCTTGTCTCTCCTATGTGGATGGGCTGAGGATGGGAATGAGGAGGAAGGGAGGGAGGAGGAGGAGGAGGAGATGGAATTTCGTCATCATGATGGAGACAGAGAAGTGTTGCCTGTATGGAGCTTGGCACATATGGCTGACTTTATATACCACTGCTTTTCCCATGACCCTCGCACAACATTCATCTTTGCCAAAAAAGTACCCCGTATATACTTGAGTATAAGCCGACCCGAGTATAAGCCGACCCCCCTAATTTTGCCACAAAAAACTGGGAAATGTTATTGACTCGAGTATAAGCCTAGGGTGGAAATGCAGCATTTACCGGTGAATTTCAAAAATAAAAATAGATCATTATTTCCCCATAGCTGTGCCATATAGTGCTCTGCACCGTTCATATTTCCCCATAGCTGTGCCCCATACAGTGCTCTGCACTTTTCATTTTGTCCCATAGCTGTGCCATATAGTTCTCTGCACCGTTCATTTTGTCCCATAGCTCTGCCCCATACTGTGTTCTGCACCATTCATTTTGTCCCATAGCTGTGCCCCATATATGCTCTGCACCGTTCATTTTGTCCCATAGCTCTGCCCCATACTGTGCTCTGCACCGTTCATTTTGTCCCATAGCTGTGCCCCATACTGTGCTCAGCACCGTTCATTATTGCCCCATATCTGTGCCCCATATGCAATGCTCTGCACCGTTCATTTTGTCCCATAGCTCTGCCCCATATATGCTCTGCACCGTTCATTATTGCCCCATATCTGTGCCCCATATATGCTCTGCACCGTTCATTTTCTCCCATAGCTGTGCCCCATACAGTGCTCTGCACCGTTCATTATTGCCCCATATCTGTGACCCATATATGCTCTGCACCGTTCATTTTCTCCCATATCTGTGCCCCATATATGCTCTGCACCGTTCATTTTCTCCCATATCTGTGCCGCCGCCGCTGCTGCAATAAAAAAAAAAAACACATACTCACCTCTCTTGCTTGCAGCTCCCAGCGTCCGGTCCCGGCACCTCCATCTTCCCGGCGTCTCTGCTCTGACTGATCAGGCAGAGGGCGCCGCGCACACTATACGCGTCATCGCGCCCTCTGACCTGAACAGTCAGAGCGCAGACGCCGGGAAGATGGAGGCGCCGGGAAGATGGAGCGACGCCCGGCGGCTGGAACGCGGACAGGTGAATATAAAATACTTACCTAGTCCCAGCGATCCTGACGCTCACTCTGCCTGTCACAGCTGTCTTCGGTGCCGCAGCCTCTTTCTCTATCAGCGGTCACCGGCACCGCTGATTAGAGAAATGAATACGCGGCTCCACCCCTATGGGAGGTGGAGCCGCCTATTCATTTTTCTAATGAGCGGTCCCACGTGACCGCTGAAGAGGGGAAGAAGCTGCAGCACAGAAGACCGTGGGATGGCATGGACAGTGCCAGGATCGCTGGGACTAGGTAAGTATGCCTCAGCGCCCTCACCCCCTCACCCGCCGACCCTGCCACCCACCTTGACTCGAGTATAAGCCGAGAGGGGCACTTTCAGCCCAAAAATTTGGGCTGAAAATCTCGGCTTATACTCGAGTATATACGGTAATTCTTCTTGAGATAGAGAGGTCTTCTAAAATGGTGCTATACCAAAAGGCCATTGTGGAAAAAATTCCCATCAGACAACGCTAGCAGCAGGGGGCAAGCTTCCCTGCCCAACCAAGGAGGACAGGTTAGGAAGACCCAAAGTAGAGGCAGGGATACACTGTCAAAGGCATGGGCCAAATTCACGACACAAGCCCAGCCTGATGACCTGGTATTTTTGACAATGAGGGAAAAGTTTTTAAACATGGTCAAGCAATACCTGGCGGACCAAACCAGCGTACTCTCTAACAGAGAAGAGTCAATATGTTTGAAAAACGATCGCTAAACATAAATTAGGCTTGAATATGGCACAATTGCATTCGTGTTCGGAAACACGAACAAATCTTCATAAATTCATAAGAAAATCAGTAACGTTCAGTAAAAAATGAGGGAAAATATTTGCCTTGCCACTAAAGTATTTTGAGCACTATGGCTAGGATAGTGGTGGTGTATGATGAGCGTGGGATACATGTTTGATGAGGTTGGGGGTGGGGACAGCTCAGAGAAGCGGCATACTTGTAGCTTTTTTTTCTTTCTAACTTTATGTGCGCATATTGCAGCTAGCCAATTAGGGTGCAGAAAACATCCATAATGTCCAGACACAACGGCTTGTGTTACTGCTGAAATAACATGTCCCTCTCTCTATAAAAAGCGGACATCTTGTTTAAGTGCCATTTTGTCACTATAACAGCGCAGAGAGGCTGCTCCTGATGCTGAGCATGGATTCTGATAGATTTTAGCTGGGTAGCTAGGTGGTTGTTTCTAAGTCAGATAGCTTAGATAGCTAGTGTCCTGTGTGGCTGTGAAAATGACCTTCCAGCAGAATTTTTTTTGTGTGCCATTAGTGAAGTCCACAGACAAAGACAGCAGGGCACATTTCATAGAAGTGTGTTGTGCACTGCTCCTATTGAGCTCCATGCATGATCAGACCTGTCTAAATCTTATTCTTTCAGTATCTAAACGTGCTACAGCACATCATATCCCACTTTGTCATTTAGTGGCGGTGAAATTTTTCTGTGATTTGAGCTGTTGCACAGTAAAAGGAAATGTTTGCAGTTGCTAACGTGATTCAGCACACCATATCTCACATATCATTTAGTGTCGATGAAATTTTTCTGTGATTTGAGCTTGCACAGTAAAAAAAAATCTTTGCAGCTGCTAAAGTGTTTTAGCACGCTATATTATACCTTGTCATTTAGTGGTGGTGAAATTGTTCTGTGGTTTGAGCTGCTGCACAGTAAAAAATATATTTTTTGCAGCTGCTGAAACAATTCTTTCTTCTGTGACTAACATGATACAGTAGGAGAGATCTTGGCTTGAAATTGTTTGGAGCATACCTTCTTTGTCATACAGGCCTCATCCACACTAAAACAATTCTTTCTTCTGTGACTAACGTGATTCAGCATGCCGTATTTCACCTTGTCATTGAGCTTGTGCAGAGTAAATAATCTATTTTTTTTGTTGCTAATAATGTCCTCCTACCACACTATCTGAACGCATGACTGGGAAAAAGCGAGGTTGTGGTGGAAGGGAGATTAGGCTTGGTGTTCAAGGTGTACGTGGGGTAGGTGGTAACATTATTGAAAGCACTAGTGAACCAACAACATCATGTCCTATACAAACACAACTGACAACTTCTGTTACTGGACAGGCAACACCACCACTTTTCTTTGGCAGCCGCACAGTGGTACGCCTTGTTGATGAGGCCCAGAAAGAGCATGTGCATGAGTGGATGGCAAGCGCAGCTTCATGTGGCCTCTCCTCTTCTTCCTTCACCTTAACATCACATCCAGTACAGTCCACAGAGGGTGACTCTCAGGGCAAGGAATGTGTAGGTCATCTGAGGAGGTGAAGAAGGAGGAAAATGAGGAGGTTATGTTGCACCATGCGGCGCAGACATGGTGTGATGCAGCCATGACGAGCACCGCATACTCAGCCACAACTGTGGCTGTGGCCAGCAGCATTTATGGGTCTACAGCTCACAGAGGAGGCAAGCGTTCCCTAGCCTGGGCCTTTTTTGATGACACAAAGGATCAGCCAACTCACGTTAACTGCCAACTTTGCAAAAAACTGAATAGAGGGAAAAAGTGCAATAATTTGACTACAACATGTTTGAACCTTCACATGCGTAATCAACGTGTGTTACTCTAGCAATCCTACTGTGATAAAATGCAGACCAGTGGGCCTCAATAACCATCAGACGCCCCATCAATCACATCTGCTGCTTCTTCCTCCTCTGTTACCGTGACAACTATTGAGACGCAGGTCTTCAACTGCAGAACCTCAGTTTATTTACCTATTCCGGTCACGCTAAAGATTGTTTCTGGTGAAGGAGTTCTTCTGGGAAAAGGGTTTTCATTGAATATCTCAAGCAAAGACACATGGAACACAGGGTGAAATTTCAGGCTGCTGGGAAGTTTTAAACGGAAAGCAACTGAGTTAATTTGTGCAGAAATTTGAAAAGGTCTTAGGAATTTTTGACCTAAGTTAGAAGATGGTATGTTTGTCTTCAGATTTTTGGTAGAAAGTCAAGCCTTGTCACCAACCCAAAAGGTAGGAGGGGCT
The DNA here is from genome assembly GCF_032444005.1 of Ranitomeya imitator. NCBI lineage: Eukaryota > Metazoa > Chordata > Amphibia > Anura > Dendrobatidae > Ranitomeya > Ranitomeya imitator. The sequence goes on from NC_091282.1 coordinate 657,199,158, forward strand.
TTGCGATGTTTATCTGCTGTTTCTTTATAATCTTCTTGGGCCTTTTGTAACATCTCAGTTATTTTTGAGCTTTCTACAACTCTGTAAGTCTGTTTGAAACAGCAGGAACTGAGGTATTGAAAGGAAGATTGTAAATAAATATTGGATGCAAGCCATAGATAGCCAAAAAATGGGCTTTGGGTTGTAGAACTGTGTTTGGAGTTATTATATGCAAATTCTGCTGTTGGTAGATAATCTGCCCAGTCATCCTGTAGGTAACAAATAAAACAGCGCAAGTATTGTTCAAGGGTTTGGTTAGTTCTTTCAGTCTGTCCATTGGATTGTGGGTGGAAGGAAGTAGATAAATTGACAGTAACTCCTAATGCTGTACAGAAGGTTTTCCAAAATCTTGATGTAAACTGAACACCTCTATCAGAAACAACATTGTCAGGAATTCCATGCAGTCTGAATACCTCTTTGACCAATAATTCTGCGGTTTGATCAGCGGTAGGAATTCTTTTAGTTGGAATAAAATGGGCCATTTTTGGGAGCCGATTCACCACAACAAGGATAACAGTCATTTCCTTTGAGGGAGGAAGGTCCATGATAACATTCATTGATATTAATCCCCAAGACCTAGATGGAACTGGAGGAGGTTGAAGAAGTCCTAGAGGAGAAGATCATGGCGTCTTGTTCCGTGCACATGTTAAGCAGGAAGAAACATATTTTCTTACATCCTTCCTACAATTAGGCCACCAAAAAGAACAAAGTAGTAGTTCTTGTGTTTTCCTTGCTCCAGGGTGTCCCACAAGTTTAGAATCATGGACATGTTTCTGAACTTCAAGTCGAGCAGATTCGGGGACATATATTTGGTGGTTCTGCATCCAAAATTCCTCCTTAAAGGAAAGATCAATCTCTTACAGATAAACCCTATATTTTTTTGGTCAGCAAGAACAGTCACCGGATGATTGGCCCTTTCCAAATGATGTCTCCATTCAGAGAAGGCAACTTTAATGGCTAACAGTTCCTTATTTCCAATATCATAGTTCTTTTCTGCAGCTGACATGGTATGAGAAAGAAATGCACATGGATGAAGCTGCATTTTGTTTCCAACTCGCTGTGATAAAACGGCTCCCACCGCAGAGTCTAAGGCATCTACTTCAACAAAATGGCAGTTCAGGGTTTGGATGGACAAGTAATGGTGCAGATCCATTTGTGCCTCAAGAGACCAAAAAACACTCTGGTTTTCTTTCTGAGTGAAGTAATTGGTAAGATTATTTTTGAAAAGTTTTTAATGAATCTTCTATAGAAATGTTAAACCAAAGAAAAGAGTGGGCCTTAGAGCAATTCTTAAAAAATATATATATAAATGTTATTTGAAATTCTGACAAGACAATGCTAAGATCATAAAAACAGGTGATACAAAGAATAACAGAGTGTAGTGACATCATAGTGCCACGTCCGCTGTTGTGAATTCTGTGGCTGAATTCACTCCTGTGGTCACAAGTGGTACTGCAGCTTCTGAGCTTCCTCCCTCAGGTATTCTGGTGAGCTCGTTGGCTTCTTTGTTATTTAACTCCGCCTGATTCTGTCTTCCTTGCTCCTAGTCAATGTTCCAGTGTTGGATCTGAGCTTCTGGATCTTTCCTGTGGCCTGCTGCTCTGCTTAGATAAGTGCTTCTTTGCTTTTGTTGCTACTTTTTCTGTCCAGCTTGTCTTTTCGTTTTGCTGGAAGCTCTGAGACGCAAAGGGTGTACCGCCGTGCCGTTAGTTCGGCACGGTGGGTCTTTTTGCCCCCTTTGCGTGGTTTTTTGCTTTAGGGTTTTTTGTAGACTGCAAAGTTCTCTTTGCTATCCTCGCTCTATCTAGAATATCGGGCCTCACTTTGCTGAATCTATTTCATCCCTACGTTTGTCTTTTCATCTTGCTAACAGTCATTATATGTGGGGGGCTGCCTTTTCCTTTGGGGTATTTCTCTGAGGCAAGTCAGGCTTGTTTTTCTATCTTCAGGCTAGTCAGCTCCTTAGGCTGTGCCGAGTTGCATAGGTAGTGTCAGGCGCAATCCACAGCCACCTTTAGTTGTGTTTAGGATAGGTTCAGGTTTGCAGTCTACAGAGATTCCACGTCTCAGAGCTCGTTCTATTGTTTTTGGGTTATTGTCAGATCACTGTATGTGCTCTGATTGCTGGCACACTGTGTCACTGGATTGCCTTCATAACAGTCCGCAAGACAGTTTATGGGATTGCAGTCAAGAGAATGGTAGTACAAATATGCACGTATAGTTCCGGTGCAAAGAGCAACATACTAATTGCACTAAAAAGACATGTGGTAATGCCCGTAGGATATTCCTATTCACAAATTAATACAAAGACCCAAAGTGTAAAAAGTATATATAACTGCGTAATGCAGGTAAACACCTGGGTCACGATAATAATACAAAGAGAATAATGATAGAATCCAACACACACGTATTATGGATAGATAAGGCATATGCCAATAAGACTATACTTGTTGTGAATTCTGTTATCGAACTCCCTCCTGTGGTCATGAATGGTACTTCGGCGACTTCTGTCCATGGACTCCCTCTGGTGGCTGTGAGTGGAGCTGCTGCTTCTGAGGTTCCTTCCACAGGTGACGTAGGTTATTCTTTGGCTGGCAGCTCTATTTAACTCCACTCAGATCGTTACTCCATGCCAGCTAGCAATGTTCTTGTACTGGTTCAGTTCGCTCTTGGATCTTTCTGGTGACCTGTCTACTCCAGCAGAAGCTAAGTCTCTGCTAGTTAATTATTTGTTCATTGTTTCCTTGTCCAGCTGGCTATCATGATTTTTCCTTGCTAGCTGGAAGCTCTGGGATGCAGAGTGGCACCTCCGCACCGTGAGTCGGTGCGGAGGTCTTTTAGCACACTCTGCGTGGTCTTTTTGTAGTTTTTTGTGCTGACCGCAAAGATACCTTTCCTATCCTCAGTCTGTTTAGTAAGTCTGGCCTCCCTTTGCTGAAACCTGTTTCATTTCTGTGTTTGTGACTTTCATCTTAACTCACAGTCAATATATGTGGGGGGGCTGCCTTTTCCTTTGGGGAATTTCTCTGAGGCAAGGTAGGCTTTATTTTCTATCTTTAGGGCTAGGTAGCTCTTAGGCTGTGAAGAGGCGTCTAGGTCGTGTTAGGTACGCTCCACGGCTATTTCTAGTTGCGTGATAGGATTAGGGGTTGCGGTCAGCAGAGCTCCCACTTCCCAGAGCTTGTCCTGTATGAGTTTAACCATCAGGTCGTTCCGGGTGCTACTAACCACCAGGTCATAACATATACTGAGGCAAAAGTCCGTGAGTGACATGCAATGAATAACATCAAAGGTAATAAGGGGAGAAAGAAATGCCCATAGCAAACCAACCTGGATGCAGGATGTGGAAAAGAGGACCCCAACGTGCGTTTCGCAATGCTGCTTCCTCGGGGAAGAAATTTCTATAGAAATGTGCAAATTCTATAAAGCGCTGAACTTATTTTTAAATTTCTTGGGATAGGCCAGTCAACTACCGCTCTGATCTTACTGGGATCCATGCTCAGATCTTCTGGGGACATGATATATCTCAGAAATTGAGTTCTGGTTTGTTCAAACCAGGGATTGAAGCTTGAGGAGGACAATTTGCATATTCCAGGTGCCTTCTGGGAAAAGCGAAGAGTCTCCCTCAGCAAGAAAATCATTGGGTACAGCCAGGACCAGCTGCTTGGAAAGCATTGCCAAACCAGAGATTGAAGCTTGAGGAGGACAATTTGCATATTCCAGGTGCCTTCTGGGAAAAGTGAAGAGTCTCTCTCAGCAAGAAGATCGTTGTGTACAGCAGGGACCAGTTGCTTGTAAAGCATTGCCAAATCAGGGATTGAAGCTTGAGGAGGACAATTTGCATATTCCAGGTGCCTTCTGGGAAAAGCGAAGAGTCTCCCTCAGCAAGAAGATCATTGGGTACAGCCGGGACCAGCTGCTTGGAAAGCATTGCAAAACAGCGCGCCTTACAGCACGCAAATTTTTACCTCTAGGACATTATTGCAAGAAAGCTTGGCTGATTGAGTAGATTACAAAAGAAGAAATAACACAGCAGACTGCACAAGAAGGTTACACACAGTAGATAACACAAGAAGGTAAACACACAGCAAGTCAGCAGGATCTAGGAGCAACATAGCAGATGTGACAACCTACATGGTGAGCTGCAACATGTGCTACATGTTCACAGATCGACCAGAAGAAGAATCCAACTTCACCTGCCAGAAGTGTAGACTACTGGCCTTTTTAGAAGAAAAGCTGCAGGGTCTAAAAGAAAGAATTGCAACTTTGAAACTCATCAAAAAAAAATGAAGACTTCCTAAATAAAACAGAAACATCTGTACTGGTCACAGAAGGGGAAGAAAGTGTCAGAGAACCTCCAAAAGCAGATGAGTGGAAGCATGTGACCAAAAGAAGCAAGAAGACCATGGAGACATCACCAACCACAAAACTGAGAAACCGATTCCAAGTCCTTGAAGAGGACGAAGACGACACACCTAAGGATGAGGCACTACCAGCAAGCAAAGAAGAAAAGGGCACACTGCAACACCCAGAATTGAGAACAAAAAGTACAGCCAAGAAAGAAGAGTGGTAGTGGAGGGAGACTCACTTCTGAGAGGCACAGAAGCAGCCATCTGCAGACCAGATATAACTGCAAGAGAAGTACAGTATGCTGTCTCCCACCCATTTCTTCTGATACATGTTGGCACCAATGACAAGCCAAGGAAGGATCTACTGACAATCTGCAAGGACTTTGAAGAGTTGGGGAACAAAGCAGGTACGGACTGGGGCTAAAATTCAGCTCTGGCATTTGCAATCACACAGGCCCATGTTGTCCCATTTCCAAGCAACAGATGGGGATATATTAACAATATCGTGGATGGAGGAAAGCAAGATTTACTACAAGACCAATATTTCTAATGATACCCGTGGCCTGCTGGGGTAAGTGATGGAGTCAGCGACTTTGTGCTCCAACACAACTGTTAACAATATGGGAGTCTTAAGAACACTGATTCTGCTAACAGCGCAGCAGACAACAAGGCAGCCCATGTCCAGACAGGCCCTTCTGGCATTTGCCAGAATTGCCCAATGGCCAGTCCGGCCCTGGAACAAAGTAAAGGAACTAGATGCACAGGTAGTTTTTTCTACTATCCTTCCACTAGACAGGCAGGGCACCAGGAGATGGAAAAGGATCCTTGATGCGAACAACTGCCTAAGACAATGGTGCAGACAACAAGGATTTGGATTTCTGGACCACAGTATGAATTACCTGTATGACGGACTCCTCGCCAGAGATGGACTACACCTCCACAAACCTGGGAAACACATATTTGCCAGAAGAGTTGCTACACTCATCAGGAGGGCGTTAAACTAGAAGAAGAAGGGACTGGAAGAAAATTGTTGGGCACGAACATGAAGCCAGAAAATATACTGATGAAGGATATGATGTGTGGCAAAGAAGACCCAAGACAACATACTCAGAAGGGAGGTAAGACAATTTCTAAAACAATCCACAGGGAGGAGATTGGAACAAAACAAAATCCTCTAAAATGTATGCTCTCAAATGCCAGAAAAGCAAGATGGAAGAACTAGAAGCAGAAATATCTACAAGTAACTTTGGCATAGTGGGAATAACCGAGACATGGTTAGATGAAAGTTATGATTGGGCAGTTAACTTACAGGGTCACAGTCTGTTTAGAAAGGATTGAAAAAATCAGAGAGGTGGAGGGTTTGTCTTTATGTAAAGTCTTGTCTAAAGTCCAATTTAAAGGAGGATATTAACAAAGGGAATGGGGATGTTGAGTCCATACAGGTTGAAATACATGGAGGGAAAAATAGTAACAAAATTCTCAATGAGGTCTGTTAAAAACTCTCAAATATAACAGAAATAATGGAAAGTCTCCTATTAAGGCAGATAGATAATGAGGTCCTGGTTATGGGGGATTTTAACTACCTGGATATTAACTGAGAAAACAGAGACCTGCAAAACCCATAAAGGCAACAGGTTTCTGCTAATAACCAAGAAAAATTATCTTTCACAATTGGTGCAGAATCCAACCAGAGGAGCAGCACTTTTGGACCTAATACTATCTAATAGACCTGACAGAATAACAAATCTGCAGGTGGTCGGGCATCTAGGAAATAGCGACCATAATATTGTACAGTTTCACTTGTCTTTCGCTAGGGGAACTTGTCAGGGAGTCACAAAAACAATGAACTTTAGGAAGGCAAAGTTTGACCAGCTTAGAGATGCCCTTAATCTGGTAGTCTGGGACAATATCCTCAGAAATAAGAATACAGATATTAAATGGGAAATGTTTAAAAGCATCCTAACATCCTGTAAGCTGTTTATACCTTGTGGGAATAATAGGAGAAGAAATAGGAAAAACCCAATGTGGCTAAACAAAGAAGTACGAGGGGCAATTAACGCTAAAAAGAAAGCATTTAAACTACTAAAGCAGGATGGCACTGTTAAAGCTGTAAAAAAAACTAGAGGAAGAAAAATACTTTATCTAAAAACTAATTAAAGCTGCCAAAAAGGAAACAGAGAGGCACATTGCTAAGGAGAGTAAAACTAATCCCAAACTGTTCTTCAACTATATCAATAGTAAAAGAATCATAAGTGAGAGTGTAGGCCTCTTAAAAAATTGTGAGGAAAGAATGGTTGTAGATGACGAGGAAAAAGCTAATGTATTAAACACATTCTTATCCACGGTATTCACAGTGGAAAATGAAATGCTATGTGAAATGCTAAGAGACAAAGAAAACCCTATATTAACGGTCACCAATCTAACCCAAGAAGAGGTGCAAAACCAGCTAAATAAGATTAATATCCCCTTCATGACCCAGCCTATTTTGACCTTAATGACCTGGCCGTTTTTTGCAATTCTGACCAGTGTCCCTTTATGAGGTAATAACTCAGGGACGCTTCAACGAATCCTAGCGGTTCTGAGATTGTTTTTTTGTGACATATTGGGCTTCATGTTAGTTTTAAATTTAGGTTGATAATCTTTGTGTTTATTTGTGAAAAAAATGGAAATTTTGCTAAAATTTTGAAAATTTCGCAATTTTCAAATTTTGAATTTTTATTCTGTTAAACGAGAGAGTTATGTGACACAAAATAGTTAATAAATAACATTACCCACATGTCTACTTTACATCAGCACAATTTTGGAAACAAAATTTTTTTTTGCTACGAAGTTGTAAGGGTTAAAAGTTGACCAGCGATTTCTCATTTTTACAGCAAAATTTACAAAACCATTTTTTTTTAGGGACCACCTCACATTTGAAGTGAGGTGACACCAAAAGTGACACCATTCTAAAAACTGCACCCCTCACGGTGCTCAAAACCACATTCAAGAAGTTTATTAACCCTTCAGGTGCTTCACAGCAGCAGAAGCAACATGGAAGGAAAAAAATGAACATTTAACTTTTTAGTCACAAAAATTATCTTTTAGCAACAATTTTTTTATTTTCCCAAGAGTAAAAAGAGAAACTGAACACCAAACGTTATTGTACAATTTGTCCTGAGTACGCCGATACCCCATATGTGGGGGAGAACTACTGTTTGGGCGCACGACAGGGCTCAGAAGGGAAGGAGCGCCATTTGACTTTTTCAATGAAAAATTGGCTCCAATCTTTAGCGGACACCATGTCGCGTTTGGAGAGCCCCTGTGTGCCTAAACATTGGAGCTCCCCCACAAGTGACCCCATTTTGGAAACTAGACCCCCCCATGGAACTTATCTAGGTGCATAGTGAGCACTTTGAATGCCCAGGTGCTTCACAAATTGATCCGTAAAAATGAAAAAGTACTTTTTTTTTACAAAAAATTTCTTTTAGCCTCTATTTGTTCATTTCCACATGGGCAACAGGATAAAATGGATCCTAAAATGTGTTGGGCAATTTCTCCTGAGTACACCGATACCTCATATGTGGTCACAAACCACTGTTTGTGCACACGGCAAGGCTCGGAAGGGAAGTAGCGCCATTTGACTTTTGAATGAAAAATTAGCTCCAATCGTTAGCGGACACCATGTCGCGTTTGGAGAGCCCCTGTATGCCTAACCATTGGAGCTCCCCCACATGTGACCCCATTTTGGAAACTAGACCCCCCAAGGAACTTATCTAGATGATTAGTGAGCACTTTAAACCCACAGGTGCTTCACAAATTGATCCATAAAAATGAAAAAGTACTTTTTTTTCACAAAAAAATTCTTTTAGCCTCAATTTGTTCATTTCCACATGGGCAACAAGATAAGATGGATCCTAAAATTTATTGGGCAATTTCTCCTGAGTACACTGATACATCACATGTGGGGGTAAACCACTGTTTGGGCACACAGCAGGGCTTGGAAGGGAAGGAGCGCCATTTGACTTTTGAATGAAAAATTAGCTCCAATCGTTAGCGGACACCATGTCGCATTTGGAGAGCCCCTGTGTCATTAAACATTGGAGCTCCCCCACATGTGACCCCATTTTGGAAACTAGACCTCCCATGGAACTAACCTAGATGTGCGGTGACCACTTTAAACCCGCAAGTGCTTCACAGAAGTTTATAACGCAGAGCCGTGAAAATAAAAAATCATTTTTCTTTCCTCAAAAATTATTTTTTAGCCCGCAATTTTTTATTTTCACAAGAGTAACAGGAGAAATTGGACCCCAAAAGTTGTTGTCCAGTTTGTCCTGAGTACGCTGATACCCATATGTGGGGGGTAACCACTGTTTGGGCACACGTCGGGGCTCAGAAGGGAAGTAGTGACGCTTTGAAATGCAGACTTTGATGGAATGGTCTGCGGGAGTCATGTTGCATTTGCAGAGCCCCTGATGTGCCTAAACAGTAGAAACCCCCCACAAGTGACCCCGTTTTGGAAACTAGACCCCCCAAGGAACTTATCTAGATATGTGGTGAGCACTTTGAACCCCCAAGTGCTTCACAGAAGTTTACAATGCAGAGCCGTGAAAATAAAAAAATCATTTTTCTTTCCTCAAAAATGATGTTTTAGCAAGCAATTTTTTATTTTCACAAGGGTAACAGGAGAAATTGGACCCCAATAATTATTGCCCAGTTTGTCCTGAGTACGCTGATACCCAAAATGTGGGGGTAAACTACTGATTGGGCACACGTCGGGGCTCGGATAGGAAGTAGTGGCATTTTGAAATGCAGACTTTGATGGAATGGTCTGCGGGCGTCACGTTGCATTTGCAGAGCCCCTGATGTACCTAAACAGTAAACCCCCCACAAGTAACCCTATTTTGGAAACTAGACCCCCAAAGGAACGTATCTAGATATGTGGTGAGCACTTTGAACCCCCAAGTGCTTCACAGAAGTTTATAACGCAGAGCCGTGAAAATAAAAAAATAATTTTTCTTTCCTCAAAAATGATATTTTAGCAAGCAGTTTTTTATTTTCACAAGGGTAGCAGGAGGAATTGGACCCAAATAGTTGTTGCCCAGTTTGTCCCGAGTATGCTGGTACCCCATATGTGGGGGTAAACCACTGTTTTGGCGCACGTCGGGGCTCGGAAGGGAGGGAGCACCAATTTACTTTTTGAACGCAAGATTGGCTGGAATCAATGGTGGCGCCATGTTGCGTTTGGAGACCCCTGATGTGCCTAAACAGTGGAAACCCCTCAATTCTAACTCCAGCACTAACCCCAACACACCCCTAACCCTAATCTCAACTCTAGCCATAACCCTAATCACAACCCTAACCCCAACACACCCCTAACCCCAACACACCCCTAACCCTAATCCTAACCCTAATCCAACCCTAACCCCAACACACCCCTAACCACAACCCTAACCCCAACACACCCCTAACCATAACCCTAACCACGAGCCTAATCTTAACCCTATTTCCAACCCTAGCCCTAATTCCAACCCTAACTCTAATTCCAACCCTAACCCTAAGGCTTTGTGCCCACGTTGCGGAATCGTGTGAGATTTTTCCGCACCATTTTTGAAAAATCCGCGGGTAAAAGGCACTGCGTTTTACCTGCGGATTTACCGTGGATTTCCAGTGTTTTTTTGTGCAGATTTCACCTGCAGATTCCTATTGAGGAACAGGTGTAAAACGCTGCGGAATCCACACAAAGAATTGACATGCTGCGGAAAATACAACACAGCGTTCCCGCGCGGTATTTTCCCCACCATGGGCCAAATCCGCACCGTGTGCACATAGCTTAATTCTAAGGTTATGTGCACACGATGTGGAAAACGCTGCGGATCCACAGCGTTTCCGCCCCTGCGGGTCCGCAGCAGTTTCCCATAAGTTTACAAAAAACGCTGCTCACATGCTGCAGAAAAAACTGCGCGAAAACGCAGCAGTTTACATTCCACACATTTCACTTCTTTCTGCGGATTCCGCAGCGGTTTTACAACTGCTCCAATAGAAAACCGCAGTGAAATCCGCAGAAAAACCGCGGTAAATCCGCGATAAATCCGCAGCGGTTTTGCACTGTGGATTTATAAAAACCGCTCCGGAAAAATCCGCAGAGGACCAGAATACATGTGCACATTCCTAACCCTAACCCTAACCGTAGTGGAAAAAAATTTTTTCTTTATTTTATTATTGTCCCTACCTATGGGGGTGATAAAGGGGGGGGGTCATTTACTTTTTTTTTATTTTGATCACTGTGATAGGTTTTATCACATTGATCAAAATGTACAGGGAACGAATCTGCCGGCCGGCAGATTCGGCGGGCGCACTGCGCATGCGCCCGCCATTTTGGAAAATGGCGGCGCCCAGGGAGAAGACGGACGGACACCGGGAGGCCCGGTAAGTATAAGGGGGGGAGATCAGGGCACGGGGGCGTCGGAGCACGGGGGGTGGCATCGGAGCACGGGGGGAGCGGGCAGGAGGACGGGGGAGCGGAGCACAGGATGGAGGGGAGCGGAACATAGATCGGAGGGCGATCGGTGGTGGTGGGGGGGTACAGCAGTGTTTCCAGCCATGGCCGATGATATTGCAGAATCGGCCATGGCTGGATTGTAAAATTTCACCAGTTTTTTAGGTGAAATATTACAAATCGCTCTGATTGGCAGTTTCACTTTCAACAGCCAATCAGAGCGATCATAGCCACGGGGGGGTGAAGCCACCCCCCCTGGGCTAAACTACTACTCCCCCTGTCCCTGCAGATCGGGTGAAATTGGAGTTAACCCTTTCACCCGATCTGCAGGGACGCGATCTTTCCATGACGCCACATAGGCGTCATGGGTCGGATTGGCACCGACTTTCATGACGCCTACGTGGTGTCAAAGGTCGGGATGGGGATATAGATAAATCTCCGGGTCTGGATGGCATACACACACGAGTACTAAGAGAACTAAGTAATGTAATAGATAAACCATTATTTCTTATTTTTAGGGACTCTATAGCGACGGGGTCTGTTCCGCAGGACTGGCACATAGCAAATGTGGTACCAATATTCAAAAAGGGCTCTAAAGTGAACCTGGAAATTATAGGCCAGTAAGTCTAACCTCTATTGTTGGTAAAATATTTGAAGGGTTTCTGAGGGATGTTATTCTGGATTATCTCAATGAGAATAACTGTTTAACTCCATATCAGCATGCGTTTATTATGAGGAATCGCCCCTGTCAAACCAATCTAATCAGTTTTTATGAGGAGGTAAGCTATAGACTGGACCAAGATGAGTCATTGGACGTGGTATATCTTGATTTTTCCAAAGCGTTTGATACAGTGCGATACAAGAGGTTGGTACACAAAATGAGAATGCTGGGTCTGGGGGGAAATGTGTGTAAATGGGTAAGTAACTGGGTCATCCACCGGTGCCAAACCGACTTGATACAGCAAAACCCTTGATTTTGACCCCCTTTGGGCACTATCGGGATAGAAAATCTCAGAATCGGAAATCGGCTTCGGAGGAATGGAAGCTCACAATTCCCAGACCCGAGGAAGAGACTGGAGTCGTTTTTCCCCCAAAAAACGAAAAAAATTTAAAAAATTTTTTTGAACATCTAACTATTGGACTGTCTTCGGGTGGCCTGGTCCCCGGCCCCTCTCTTTCCTGGGATTCTACCAATTCGGACTTGTGTATTTTTTGTATTTTTTTATGTCTTTTTGTTTACTCTCTGAGTATCAGGTCCTGGTGAGATCTGACACGTCGTGGTTGGTCGTGTTCATGTCTCTTGGTCCAACCTAAGTGCGTAGATCCGTTTATTTCACTAGTATTTCTCACCTCATTGAGCATGCACTACCCTGCCCATTTACATATTTTGGTTTGGGGGCAGAAGTTTGTGCATGCATCGTGGGTGAGATTGAACATTATTTCTTGTTGACTAATAGCCCAAATAGGTGATATATTCTGTCATAATGTAATATAGTCCCTCCCTCGTACCAGCATTTCTTGGTGGGCTTGGTTATGTATGTCTGTGTGGGTGTCTGTGCCCTGGCCAGGGTTGATATTTGCTGGCATGTATGGGATACTTCAACTTGTGGGTTATATGTGGTTTAGAGGTGTTATAACGGTGGATGGGATAAAATGGGCCCCTGCTTTGTGCGTAATGGGTTAATTACCCTTGCAGCCAAATATGGGCTTTGTTGTGGGACATGTGGAATCCAATGATGGATCCTCATCTGATCCACACTTGTGGTATAGTGTGAAACCCTATTGGGATTCGATATAGACATATATGTCTCTCTTTTTTTGTATATATATCGCCATGCCGTTGGATGCCGGTTATGTGGGGAGATTATTCCTAAATCCTGAGCGCTTGCACAACCTGTGGTTATTTCAAATTTGCAAAAATCCCCCTCCAGTGGGGTGGGAGGGTTGCGCGTGTGCCCAGGAACTGTACCGATAGTGTGACACCTGTACAAGGTGTCACTGCCTGGATAAATCATGGCCGGCAAGCGCGGGTGGTCTCCATGGCAACCTCATCTGAATCGGAGGGGTACTGCGCATGTCAGGTTTATTGCGCACAGCCCTCTGGGTCCTCTTCCATTCAGCGCCTGCGCAGTCTATCGGCCAGGACGCCGGTTTGAACCCCCGACGCCGCCATGCCACTTCACAGCTGAGAGGCGCTTCCTGTGTGATTTGTTTACTATAAGTACTGGGGAACAACGTAAGTAACTTCAGAGCGATCTTGAGGAAGACGCCTTGAGCGTCGATACGCGTGGGTCTGAGTACCCACACAGCTTCATTATTTTGACACGCTTGCTGTCTATGGTTATTGGCATAGGTTACCGCACTAGGGCTAGGTAAGACCCCTTAAAGTATCCCTTGGAGGTGGATGTAGTGGGATTAGTGTCTGTATATCTAGTTTCTTCCCTACCCACCTTTACTTGGGCATTAGTTCTTATATGGTACCAGGCTCCTAGGCCTTTTTTTGGAGTGTATATATGGGGTGGGTAAGAACTGTCAGTAATAGGTGTGTTCTTATGCCTAATTATGGTAAAATTCTAGATTAAGCTGTGTGGGATATTGGCATATTTGCAGTATTTATGCTATATATTGTATTTATGGACCCTTTAAGTCCTTTCTGTTTTTAGATGTTTTTAAATGTTTTGTTTGCGTTGTTCTTTGAATAAAAGATTTATTATATTGCTATAACATGTTGTGGTGATCCCAATTTCTGTGCATACGCTTGCTCTTCTTGTTGTATTATATGGCTTAGTGATAGAAAGGTGGTTATAAATGGTATATTCTCTAACTGGGTCTCTGTGACCAGTGGGGTACCACAGGGGTCAGTGTTGGGACCTATTCTCTTCAACATATTTATTAACAATCTGGTAGAGGGTTTACACAGTAAAATATTGATATTTGCCGTTGATACAAAACTAAATAAAGCAGTCAATACAAGAGAAGATAGTATTCTGCTACAGATGGATCTGGATAAGTTGGAAACTTGGGCTGAAAGGTGGCAGATGAGGTTTAACAATGATAAATGTAAGGTTATACACATGGGAAGAAGAAATCAATATCACCATTACACACTGAATGGGAAACCACTGGGTAAATCTGATATGGAGAAGGACTTGAGGATCCTAGTTAATGATAAACTTACCTGGAGCAGCCAGTGCCAGGCAGCGGCTGCCAATGCAAACAGGATCATGGGGTGGATTAAAAGAGGTCTGGATACACATGATGAGAGCATTATACTGCCTCTGTACAAATCCCTAGTTAGACCACACATGGAGTACTGTGTGTTTGAGAACCGGTGCTCAGAAAGGATATAATGGAACTAGAGCGAGTACAAAGGAGGGCAACATAATTAATAAAGGTGATGGGGGCACTACAATACCCAGAGAGATTAGCAAAATTAGGATTATTTAGTCTAGAAAAAAGACGACTGAGGGGCGATCTAATAACCATGTATAAGTATATAAGGGGACAATACAAATATCTCTCCGAGGATCTGTTTATACCAAGGAAGGTGACGGTCACAAGGGTGCATTCTCTGCATCTAGAGGAGAGAAGGTTTTTCCACTAACATAGAGGAGGATTCTTTACTGTTAGGGCAGGGAGAATCTGGAATTCCTTGCCTGAGGAGGTGGTGATGGCGAACTCAGTCGGGGGGTTCAAGAGAGGCCTGGATGTCTTCATGGAGCATAACAATATTATATCTTACAGTTATTAGGTTCTTTAGAATGACGTAGATCTGGGGATTTATTCAGATGGAATATAGGCTGAAATGGATGGACAAATGTTTTTTTTGGCCTTGTTAACTATGTTACTATGTTACTATGAATTCACATTTTTTCGAGTTTAACACAGAGATCGTTTTCTAGTAGGCATTACAGGACTAACTGGAAATGTATGCGATTTTCCTCCAGGGTATCTGAAAATATAAGAATGTCATCAAGATAAACAACAACAAATTGGTCCAAAAAATCTCGAAAAAACATCATTGATGAAGTGCTGAAAGGTGGGAGGAGCATTGCTAAGGCAGAACCAGATATTCAAAATGTCCGTATCGAGTTCTAAAGTCGGTCTTCCACTCATCTCCCGGGCGGATTCGTATGAGATTGTAAGCCCCTCTGAGATCGAGTTTGGTAAAATGTGTGGCAGAACGTAGTCTCTCCAGCAACTTAGGGATTAGGGGGAGTGGATAGCGATTCTTAATGGTAGTTTTATTGATTTCTCTATAATCAATACATGGCCGCAGGGTTGAGTCCTTCTACAAAAAATAAGGGTGCTCCAGCTGGCGAAGAAGAAGGTTGAATAAAGCCTTTCTCTAAATTTTCGTCTAGGTATTCCTTTAATACTTTTAATTCTGGCTCAGAAAGATTGTAAATTCGTCCAAAAGGAATTGACGCTCTAGGAAGTAATTCAATGGGACAGTCATAAGGACGATGAGGAGGCAGATGATCGGCTTTCTTCTTACTGCAGACCTTACTGAACTGCTGGTACTGAGGTGGTAGTTTATCATCACTCTGATGAGAAATCTCAGAAATTTGAATTTGGTTGGAAGCAGATACATTAGCATGGCAATTGTTCTTACAGTACTGAGAGGGAAATGAATTGGTCCTTGATGCCCAGTTGATAGATGGGTTATGAATTGAAAACCAGGGAATTCGTAGAATAACTGGAAATTTTGGAGGTGAAATAAGATGAAAACTAACCGCTTCATGATGATTCGGCTCCATACAGATTTCCAGTTCGATTGTCTTGTGAGTAACAGGTCCAGAAAATAAAGGTGATCCATCCACCATTTCCATATCAATGGGCATGGATTTAGTCTTACTTGCAATATTATTGTCAAGTGTGAATTGTAAGTCCATGAAATCCCCTCCGGCTCCAGAATCTAACAAGGCAGGGCATTGTATTTTTTGGCACCCAATTATGATCTGTATGGGAACGACAAAATGAGATCATGGTGACTGCTCTTTGCCTTTATCTTGCAATATGGACTAGATGGTCTGCAGAACTGGGTCTGGCCATTCAAAGAGGTCTAAATCACTTTCAGCCCTGGCATTTGTGATGGCTATGGTCCTTTTGTTAGGACAGTTGATGGCAAAATGTCCAGTGCCCCCACAATAGAGACATAGATTCTCTGTACACTGCCTCTCCTTCTCTACTGCAGAGAGAGGTTTACGGATTACATTGATTTGCATAAGTTCAGGAACAGTTTCCTTTTCCTGTTGCTTTTTTAATGCTGATTGAGTAAAGGAGTAGTTAGGGGTGTTTCCAAGCACTCGTAGTCTTTCCTTTCTTCGTTCAGTGAGTCTCTGATCAATTCAGATGCATAGCTGAATAAGGCTAGATTCACACTGCATTGTGTGAACCCGTTTAACGGACTACGTTACACCGCGGCATAACGCGGTGTAATGTAGTCCGTTAATGCCGCCATTGCTTGTAATGGCGAACGCATCGCTAGCGCACGCCCACATAGAGCGTGCACTAGCGATGTGCCGTCATTTGAGTGACGGACCTCGAACGCTGCTTGCAGCGTTCGCGGTCCGTTCCTCACTAGTGGAGATCGGGCATCTGTGCTAGCGGGATCGGCAAACGCGATCCCTTTTGGGACATTGCGTTAGCGCAGTCCGTAGCGCTATGCGCTAAACGGACTGCCCTAACGCAATGTGAACCTAGCCTAAAGCCCTCCAAATTATCAGAAGTCTCAACCCTTGCCAGTTCATCTTTCATTAGCTCTGATAATCCTCGTCAAAATTGACTTCTCTGGGCATCCAAATTCCATGTGGTGTCTGCCACCCAGCGGCGGAATTCGGAGGTATATTCAGCTACAGAGTGCTGCCCTTAAAGTAGGTTATGCAATTTGGTTTCAGCTGTAGCACAACGATTTGGATCATCAAACACTTGGTCCATAGCAGTAACGAAAGTTATGTGGCGTTCTTCTCCACATAAGGTGAGGCCCATGCAAGAGCCTCTTCAGTCAGGAGATTAATGATAAACAGAAACCTTTTCCTGTCACTGGTAAATGGAGAAGGATGCATCTGGAAATAGATACGGCATTGATTTAGGAATCCACGGTAGTGATAATGATCTCCACTGAACTTTGCAGGCAGCAGCTGTGTTTGATTCCGGGCCTCATACTGGCATCAGTTCTATATGCGGTACCGCTGGAGCGTGGCTCCGCTCCATGGTGGATGCGGGGTGAGGAGTCGGTATGCTCTGGCCCAGTCACCTGTTCTCGGCTAGGCCGCACTCATGCAACAGTCACTGGTCTCGCATGCAAGTCACCTCCCGGAACGGAGGTTGTCGGGTGCTGATGGCGTGCTGAGACGCTGAGGGAGCGTGACTCCCTCAGCATCTCGGCACGCCATCAGTGCTCCAGGCAACATAACGTGCACAGTGTGGGCACATCGTATGCCCAAGCAGCTTACTCTGCTCCCAGTCACGGTCTCCATTACTGCCTCTGAAATTTGCCTCTACATATATTATCAGCATACTCATGCATCTGATTAAATGTCCAGATCCTACGCTCCAGATAAACTTGCTCTGAGGAAGGTCCACAAAGGACCGAAAACGTTAAGCAAGATACGAGCTACAGCTGATCTGTTTGTCCAGATGCAAAATAAATGACTTTATTTTCTACAAGCATTATTGAGTGCCAAACTTTTTGATACAGTTGATTTAAGGGGCTGGAAACCCTACTTGAGCACCTCTACTCCCAAATCTATAGAGTGCCGTGTATCTTGTTCTAATTGCATAGGTCAGTCCGGGCTAGAAAGCTCTCCCCAATGCACCAATGGTGACAGTTCCAACAGTTCCGGAACCAGTGCAAGACAGGTACCCCTGATCCAGTTTATCTTCTTACACATCGACTGTGGCAGCAGCAAAGAGCACTGATGCAGTATGTCATGTCATATAGCCCGAGCTAACGCTGTACGGTCGTGGCGCATAACATGTTTATAGAGTAGGGACAGATTAAGGACCTCTGCACCCTTCTGCACAGTTTTGAAATGGCTACTAAGATAGTCAGCACTGATGATGCCGTCATCAGCATCATTATTACGGTCATCTATATGGAGCAGACTTTGAATAACCTACGGGAGAAGGTGCTGGTCCCAGAGGAAGGGGAGGAAGCAGAGGAGGATGCAGACAGGATAACATTGTATTAAAGTTCCAGACTGTTGTCACATAGGTGGGTGCCATGGGAGGGTGGATTACTGCAAATGAGGGGGGCTGGTGATACCAGGCAAACTGTTAGTGAAGGTGCAAGAGCCAAGAAACAAATGGAGAAGGAATAGATGATGGGCAAGCAACTGTCAGGAGATGAAGAGGATAATCATCCCCTCTCTGTTGTTCGTGGTTGGCGGGAGTGGACAGAGGTTTGGACCTCATGAAGGAGCCCGACATATGAGTGCTATGAGTACATAATAAAAATCAAGTGTCAATCACTGTAAAGTCAACTTATTACATTATTTTGCACAAATTTAAAAAAAAGGTTGGAAATTTGGTGTAACAGAATTATGCAAATGAACAATGGCTATTCTAATCTGATGCAATTTATGGCATCATGTACTGTATAGTACATGGCGTAATATACATACAGGAATTATTGTACTAGTCAATAATATATGTTCTATAACTGTTGTGAGAGGTTTATCTGAGTCTTTAATCTATTATACCTGACAAATAATAGTATTATAAATGCCAACGTCTTCCACCAGTGGCTCCTTGTACCATTTCTATACTGCAGGTTGCATGTTTCATCTGATAAATGTCCCCAATGTGTTTTCATGTTATTTTTCTTTATTAAAAATCCCAGAATAGTAATAATATTGGCAGATGATATTTCTTACAACCTCCATTTCATGACATGGAGAGAAGTGAAATGAGGAGATAAGACAATTAGTAGTAGAGATATTACATATCAAGGTACAGTCATCACTTAAACAATGGTACGGGGCATAAAATAAAATACATTCATATCTTCTTCCCCATACATCTTCGTTCTGTACACGTCTCGTCTTCTACTCACCGTAATTCCTCTATGCTGCAAGCTGGACTAGACAGAGCCTCCATCAAGTCACTGAAGTGCGGACCAGACAGATCATTATCAGACAAGTCAAGTTTCTTTAGGGAACAGTTATTTCTTATTACATAAGCCAAATGGATGCAGGCAGTGTCTGACAGATTATTACCATCCAATCTGTAGGAATAAAAAGATTTAAGTGACAAGTCCCTGAAAGTGTTAGAAAAACAATCTTTAGATTTTGACGGTGGATAGAACATATGTCACAACTCTGTTCTTGGGTGTCCCGAGACAAGGTAATACGAACAGGGATAGTGAAAGATACCAATCATACAAATGTGCACACACAAACAACAGAGAAATGCACTGGGGAGTGGAGGATGTGGTTAAAACAAAGTAGAAGAAGAAAGGGAATTACACACCCAAAACCTAGCAACAGTCACAGCTAAATACACCAAATGCCTTCCCAAATAACCACCAACAACATCCAGCCATGCAGCAAAAGCTTGCTCTGACAATGAATGCTTGCCAGGGCCCAGATTATATAGGAGATGGGAGTTGCTAGCAGTGAACAGTTGAGTGCCTTAATGTCACGCACAGTGTAGGAAAGACTAAGTGCAACATGAAGGGTTAAGGGGAAGGGAACCCAACACTAGGGACCGGGGTGTGGAGTCCCCTAGGCAGATGTCACTTCACCCTGTCTGCCCTAAGCATCTCTATAGAGGTTCCGCACCTATAAAAACTCTAGGCATTCGCAGATGTCTAAATGTCTAAATGAAGTCGTGTGCACATATCCTGACAGTGTCCATACCCTTCAGCTACTAGTTAAGACCCCCATTCATATTAGACTAAATTTGGCCAAACTCGCCAATGTCAATAGGTTCTGCTGACAGTTTAATGTATATGGGGTTATGACTAATGATTATCAGGGAAGATAAGAATCCAGCATGTCCAATTTCAGACTGTAAATCCTTTTGTTTTCTAAGTAATAAGCTGCAGCCAGAGATGTCCAACAGCGGATCACAGAGAACAGGAACACTTGGCTGAGCAATCCTGTATATAGGAGAGCTGGGTGACATAGCTGAATGATCGGAAGCTGTTTATAGTGTATGGGGGCTTTAGTCAATTTCTTGTCCAGGTGACAGACATTGAGACAGATGTATTTTTAGTCCAGCACACTAAATGACGCATGTGGAGGCATCCGCATACATTCGCATGGCCTGCGTACCCAATGTTAAAGATAGGTACTCAGGATGCATGCCGACGTAGCTGAATGGAAGAGGTGCTGCAGTGGGCGAGGCTTAATGGAGGAGCTATGTAGCCTAAAACAAAAACAAAACCACCATCAATACAGTAATACATCACCAGAACTACCATCAGTGCAGTAAAGCATAACCAGAACCACCGTCAATAAAGTAATACATCACCAGAATCTCCATCAGTACATGAATACATTACCAAGCTTAATGCAGCAATCAATTGTAGTGTCAGGTCAGCCTAAGTACAATTGTATCGCATTAACCTACAACTTCCAGTATGCCCTTAACAATGGTAAGCAGATGCTTGAAGTTGTTGTTAGCAGCCACATCAGAGTGCAGACCATACTGGAATCACAGTACTGCTTGGTCCTAGGAAGGAGCTTTATTAAACATTTAAAAAGTAACTTAACTTTTGGAAGATATCCTACATGTGTCAGATTCCATTAATTCTCAGCAGATTGGTGAGAGTCTTAAGTTGTCTCAGTGTGGAGAAGTGGCATAATGGGGTGGGACCTGAGACCCCCATCAATTACTCAAAAGACCCTTAGAAAGCAACAGCTCAGTAGACAGGTGCAAACTCGGCTTCATGAAAATGGCCGCCGCGATCTCCATCTGCGCACGCGCGGCATCCCGAGGCCATTTTCCTGAAGCCCCGGGCAGCAGAGGACTCCATATGCGCACGCGCGGCCTCAGGACGATGGCCGCCCCCACAGATCACCAGGGAAATAGCGCAGATCGCGCGTTTTTTCTTCTCCTGCCCAGTGGATTCAGAAGATGGGCATGCACAAACCACTACGCCACCAACGGAAAGATATGCAAGATCTGGGGGAAGAAACAACGATGTCGCTACACCCATATGACCTGACCAGCCTGATTGACAGGCGAAAACAGCGACTTTGGTAAGTTATTTCTGCAGCATAGGTGGGGAATCAGGGTACACAAAATACACTATAGTAACGCACAGCTCAGGCCCTATTTAACAGTATTTTTATCTCGTACTGAAAAAACGGGGTGACAGGTTCCCTTTAAGAGGGAAGTAAGCTGGATATTGTGTCAGTGTAAGAACAAACGGTCATGAAACATGTAAACTTATCAGTCTGATGGTTTCCGGGCTGTGGAAGCTTGAAATCCCATGGTGGCGCTGTAAATGACGCGTGAAGTCTCTGGCCTGATCCTGAAGAAAGTTGATGCACTGTCTCCTAACAGAAGTGCGTATCCTGGCTCTCCGGGGCGAGGTCCTGGGTCACCGAAATAACATCCGTGCTGCAAAGTAGTCTGTGGTACCGCCGGAATATGTCTCAGTTCAATGGTGGAGGCTCTGCATGATTCACCTGGTCAGACTTAGGCCGTGCACTCAGGCAGTCAGCAGAATGGTGCGGGATGGATTCCCAGTGACAAGGGTGAGTAGGCACACAAGTATACATTCCTCACAGTCAATGTGCACAAGGACTGGGGAGCTGCAGAGCAGGCCTGTACTATCGTAAATCAACCTTCTCCTGCTGCCCACTCTGTCTTCCTGACAAGTATACCATCCCTTTTATCCCTGACATGCCCCCTACAGTTAAGTGCAAAGGTCTGTCCAGGTCAGAAAGCTGGTGACAGCCCTGATAGTTCTGGAACCGACATGAGAGAGGCATCACCGGTCTGGTCCATCTTCCTACACTCCCCCTCTCCTTTTGCTCGCCATTCCACTGGCGAGTGTTCTTGTAAAACATGTGGGCAGTCTTCTTTTTCTTGGACAGTTTGCTGCCAAATAAATTGGTCCTGATTGTATTGATTGGGTGGTATTCCAGCTGTTGTTCATTCAGAGTACCGTAAGTCAGAAGGAGAAGTTGAGTAGCCTTGGGTGGTCGAGTCAGGTTGCATAGGCGAGGGCAGTAGTGCGTCCGTTCCCACTGAGGCAAATTTTTCGGGAACTTCAGGTACTTGTTCCTTCCATAGATCTTCAGGTGGCCATTCAGAATTTTCTTCCTCTTCACAATCTACTAAACTGGTGAAGGTACTTCAGGTACATCTTGCATCTCTTCCACTTGATCAGGATCCTTTGACAGACAGGGCCGAAGCATATTCCAGTGAACTATATGAGTAGCAGAGTTTTCTTCCCCTTCAGGCTGAATTTCGTAGACAGGCCCTTCAGAGCTGATACAGCGTTTCACCCGGTATGGGTTTTTCTCCCACCAGTACTCTAGCTTGTCTCGAGGATGTTTTTCTCGTACTAGTACATGGTCCCCAACCTGGAGATCTATCCCCCGCAGCGGAGTTTTTTCTGCATGCTCTAATTCCTGGAATCTGGTCCCCACTAGGTGATGCAAAGTCTGTAAACAATGGCGATGTTCTCGAACCCAGGTGGACACCCCCATCCGCTGGTTGTCCTCCTCTGGATCCTGCTCCAGCTCAGTAATCTATTTCCCTGAATGACTAATTAGCAAGGTATACAGAGTATAACCGGTAGTTCAATGGGTCCGGTTGTTGTACACCCACATTAATTCAGCTACGAACTTGGGCCATCAGGTCTTCCGGTCTTCTTCCAGTGTTGTCAACATTTGAATTAGGGTGTGGTTGAAATGTTCACAGGGTCCATTTCCCTGAGGATGATACTGTGTTGTGCGAGACTTCTCAATCTGGTACAGACGGTGCAATTCTTCCATCACTTTCCCCAGAAAACAGGCTCACTGGTAAGAATGAATTTGCTTTGGGCAGCCGTATACTTGAATTAAATTTTAACAGATGGCATGCCCGGCAGATTCAGCAGTTTGATCACGTGTTGGGGTCAGGACAGCGAACTTCATGAAGTTGTCCATCATCACCAAACAATGCTCGTACCATTGATGAGCTGGCCCAATAGTCAGATAGTCTATCATAAGCACATCCAGAGGGCCAGATGTCACATTGGAGCTCTCTGCTCAGGTGGTTTCACCAACTCACAACTCCTACATCGCCTACAGGTCTCTTCCACTACGGCCTTCAGTCGAAGATGATATATTAATCGCTGTAACCACTGAAAGGTTTTCTTTTGGCCGAAGTGTGCTCCCCCCCTCTCATGCACCACTATAGCCACCTTAGATAACAGCGTCTCTGGAGTTACAACCTTCCAGGTGACACCTAGTTGCCATTCTAGTTGGACCTTCCGATATAGCAGTCCATTTATCATTTGGAGTCTTTCCCATTGTCGAAGAATCCGCACGGTCTCCGGGGACAGGGCATTTCTCTCTCCGTGATTGGGAAGTTGCTTAGACATCACCGAATGTCTTAGTTGGGCAAGTTCCCCATCTTCCTGCTGTAACCGTACCCACTCATAATGGGATCATCCCAGAACACCCTCCCTGGCCAACACTTGCACTTGTTCCTGCTTAGCTCCCACCATCCTGGCAGAATCTCGGAATCTGGGGATCTCCTCATCTTCTAATTCCTCATCCCTGTTTCGACCTGGTCATCCATGTTTCACTCTGGATAAGGCGTCCGCATCAGTATTCTCAGCCCCTCTTTTGTAGGTGATTTTATATCGAAACTTTGCCATTCTAGCCACCCATCATTGCTCCAGAGCTCCTAGTTTTGCATTTTTCAAATGAGCCAAAGGCTTGTTATCGGTACGAACCAATACTTTAGACACGTATAGGTATTCCACGAACTTCTCCGTCATAGCCAACACCAATTCCAGCAGCTCTAGCTTGAAGGAACTGTAATTGTCGGGATTTAGTTCGGAATCATGAAGGGATCGAAGAGCATAGGTGATCACCTTCTCTCTCCCGTCCTGCATCTGTGACAGCACAGCCCCAAGTTCATGCAAGCTTCCGTCGGTGTGGAGAATGAATCGTTGAGAGAAGTCCGCATAAGCCAACACAGGTGCTTCTGTCCAGGGCTGTATTTGCCACTAGGCACTGGAGGGCACGTGCCTAGGGTTACCGGGCTGCAGTGGGCGGCACCAAGACAGGGAAGATTTTTTTTTTTATTTTACCTACTTTTCTTTAACCTCCCCTCCGTTAGATGATCCAGGAAATCTCTGTTGTCTTTTTTTTTTTTTTTTTTTTGGGGGGGGGGCACATTCATCCATATTCACCTCGATGCAGGGACCTGACTGACCCATGAAGTAGTGGCGTCACAATTTCCTGGGTCAGAGAGAGGTCCCTGAATCCAAGGTTCTGCAGCGTCTGTGCATGTGATGATGATGAGATGAGCTCTCACTGCAGACATCACAGCGGAGGAGGAGGAAGACGACATGGGAGGACACAGTAGCAGGTGAGCGCTCACAGAGCTGAAGATGATGGGAGACTGGTGACAGGGCAGGCTGTGTTGTATACTGGTGAACAGGGAAGGCTGGTGAGAAAGGGAGACTGCTGCTATATACTAGTGAACAGGGGAGGCTAATGCTGCTATATACTGGTGACAGGGGAGACTAATGCTGCTATAAACTATTGACAGGGGAGGCTAATGCTGCTATATACTGGTGACAGGGGAGGCTGCTGCTATACACTGGTGACAAGGGAGGCTGGAGCTGCTATATACTCGTGACGAGGGGAGGCTGATGCTATATACTGGTAAAGAGGGAAGGCTGCTGCTGCTATATATTGGTGAAGAGGGGAGGCTGCTCCTATATACTGGTGAAGAGGGCAGGCTGCTGCTGCTATATACTGGTGAACAGGGTAGGCTGCTGCTATATACTGGTGAACAGGGGAGGCTGCTGCTGCTATATACTAGTGACGGGAGGCTGCTGCTGCTATATACTGGTGAACAGGGGAGGCTGGAGCTGCTATATACTGGTGAACAGGGGAGGCTACTGCTGCTTTATATTGGTGAACAGGGGAGGCTGCTGCTGCTGCTTTATACTGGTTAACAGGGAAGGCTGCAGCTGCTATATACTGGTGAACAGGGGAGGTTGCTGCTGCTCTATACTGGTGACGGGAGGCTGCTGCTATATAGTGGTGAACAGGGGAGGCTGATGCTGCTATATACTGGTGAAAAGGGGAGGCTGCAGCTATATACTGGTGAACAGGGGAGTTTGCAGCTGCTATATACTGGTGAACATGGGAGGCTGCTGCTGCTATATACTGGTGTAAAGGGGAGGCTGTAGCTGCTATACAGGTCCTTCTCAAAAAATTAGCATATAGTGTTAAATTTCATTATTTACCATAATGCAATGATTACAATTAAACTTTCATATATTATAGATTCATTATCCACCAACTGAAATTTGTCAGGTCTTTTATTGTTTTAATACTGATGATTTTGGCATACAACTCCTGATAACCCAAAAAACCTGTCTCAATAAATTAGCATATCAAGAAAAGGTTCTCTAAACGACCTATTACCCTAATCTTCTGAATCAACTAATTAACTCTAAACACATGCAAAAGATACCTGAGGCTTATATAAACTCCCTGCCTGGTTCATTACTCAAAACCCCCATCATGGGTAAGACTAGCGACCTGACAGATGTCAAGAAGGCCATCATTGACACCCTCAAGCAAGAGGGTAAGACCCAGAAAGAAATTTCTCAACAAATAGGCTGTTCCCAGAGTGCTGTATCAAGGCACCTCAATGGTAAGTCTGTTGGAAGGAAACAATCTGGCAGAAAACGCTGTACAACGAGAAGAGGAGACCGGACCCTGAGGAAGACTGTGGAGAAGGACCGATTCCAGACCTTGGGGAACCTGAGGAAGCAGTGGACTGAGTCTGGTGTGGAAACATCCAGAGCCACCGTGCACAGGCGTGTGCAGGAAATGGGCTATAGGTGCCGCATTCCCCAGGTAAAGCCACTTTTGAACCATAAACAGCGGCGGAAGCGCCTGACCTGGGCTACAGAGAAGCAGCACTGGACTGTTGCTAAGTGGTCCCAAGTACTTTTTTCTGATGAAAGCAAATTTTGCATGTCATTCGGAAATCAAGGTGCCAGAGTCTGGAGGAAGACTGGGGAGAAGGAAATGCCAAAATGCCTGAAGTCCAGTGTCAAGTACCCACAGTCAGTGATGGTGTGGGGTGCCATGTCAGCTGCTGGTGTTGGTCCACTGTGTTTCATCAAGGGCAGGGTCAATGCTTTATGGTGATGAAGATTTCATTTTTTCAGCACGACCTGGCACCTGCTCACAGTGCCAAAACCACTGGTAAATGGTTTACTGACCATGGTATTACTGTGCTCAATTGGCCTGCCAACTCTCCTGACCTGAACCCCATAGAGAATCTGTGGGATATTGTGAAGAGAAAGTTGAGAGACGCAAGACCCAACACTCTGGATGAGCTTAAGGCCGCTATTGAAGCATCCTGGGCCTCCATAACATCTCAGCAGTGTCACAGGCTGATTGCCTCCATGCCACGCCGCATTGAAGCAGTCATTTCTGCCAAAGGATTCCCGACCAAGTATTGAGTGCATAACTGAACATTATTATTTGATGGTTTTTTTGTTTGTTATTAAAAAACACTTTTATTTGATTGGATGGGTGAAATATGCTAATTTATTGAGACAGGTTTTTTGGGTTATCAGGAGTTGTATGCCAAAATCATCAGTATTAAAACAATAAAAGACCTGACAAATTTCAGTTGGTGGATAATGAATCTATAATATATGAAAGTTTAATTGTAATCATTACATTATGGTAAATAATGAAATTTAACACTATATGCTAATTTTTTGAGAAGGACCTGTATGCTGGTGAACAGGGGAGGCTGGAGCTGCTATATACTGGTGAACAGGGGAGACTGCTGCTGCTGTATACTGGTGAACAGGGAAGGCTGCTGCTGCTCTATACTGGTGACGGGAGGCTGATGTCGGGGTAGGCCAATCCTGTACTGCAGCAATTTTCTCCTGGGACGGTTTCACTCCTTCAGCAGAAATGACGTGACCAAGGTACTCTATTTGAGTGCAAAACAGATTAGATTTCTGAGGTTTTACTTTTAGACCGTATCTTTGAAGGCGACAACACCTGTTCCAGGAATCTCGAACAGTGCAGGC
The DNA here is from genome assembly GCF_032444005.1 of Ranitomeya imitator. Classification (NCBI taxonomy): domain Eukaryota; kingdom Metazoa; phylum Chordata; class Amphibia; order Anura; family Dendrobatidae; genus Ranitomeya; species Ranitomeya imitator. The sequence continues at coordinate 657,226,279 of NC_091282.1, forward strand.
ATTGAGTTTACAGTAGTATACACAGAAATGCAGAGTGCCATCCTTCTTTTGCACCAGCACAATGGGGGCGGCCAACAGACTTTGACTCTCTCTAATGACGCCCTTCTGCAGCATCTGAGTTAGCATACCTTTCATCTCTTGATATAGTTGTGGCGGAATTTGTCGATACTGCTCCGTTATGAGTGCGGCATTACCAGTCGGTATCTTGTGTGTGATTGCCATAGTGCAGCCAAAATCATCCTCATGGCATGCAAACACGTCTTGATATTGCCTCAGTAGAGCTTCCACTTGCTGGATCTGTAGCGGAGTAATGTCTGTCAGCTCAGCCCGCATTTGTTCCAATATTCAACACCCTTCCCGGATATGCTGGGGTTCCCGTGTCAGAGACGTACCTAGAGCGCCCGCTAGGACCGTGGGGTACTCGATACCGGGCTAGTTTATTAAAGGGATGTGTCATGGTGGCAGTGACCTGGTCTGTGGCCCTGGGCGTCCAGTTAAAGGGGATGAATGGAAGTGGAAATAAAGTCTAATGTAGTAGTGTTCATGACGCCACCTGTGGTTAAAGGGGTCCACTGGCTCCTTCCTCGGCTACAACGAGGCTTTTAAGGGGTCTATCATGCCCGTTGATCGCTCCCAATCAAGGGTCTTATCAGGGTGTCCTCTGCTACCGGGGCAGGGTCGGTCTCCATACCTTCCACCGCTGTGTCTCTGGTGCCAGACTCCTCCGTAGTGGGCTGGGATACTGGAAGCTTGATCATCTGCTGCTCCCATATCTTCTCCGCCACGCTGAACCAGGACCGCCGGAGCTGACAGCATAGCTCCTCCACCTCGGTTTCAAGAACCTCTGGGTTCATTGTTGATGGCTGGTCATATCTATTCTCCCATTGGCTGGGGCAGCTTCCTGCTTCCTCCCCATCCTCTGGGTGACCTCCGCTCGCCATCTTGCCGACTGGGTTCTGTGCCGCACATTCCTGTTGTTCCCATGTTCTCTTTTGTGGGCGGTCCCTTCTCATTCACTTTTAGTAGATGGACAGATCTCTCTGACATAGTAGTATCGGTTAGGGGTGATCATGGCTTTCATGCCTTTCCTTCAAACTCCGCCCATGACAACACGCCCTGCTTTTCCTGCACGTCACATGGTGCTGCAATGGTGGCAATTGCCCAGTTCAATGTTTTGTTAAACACAGTCTTTGAGGCGCACAAGACCCATTTTAATGGGCTGGTCCATCCTGTTCGTGACACCAAAATGGAGCGCCCACAAGGACCATGGGGTACTCGGTACCTGGCCAGTTGCTTAAAGGGATGTGTCACAGCGACAGTCACCCAGTTCGTGACCCTGGGCTTCCAGTTAAAGGGGATGAATGGAAGTGGAAATAAAGTCTAATGTAGTAGCGTTTGTGACACCACCTGTGGTATTCGGCCAGGGGTGGCCGACGCTGCTTAAAGGGGTCCACTGGGGATGATGGTATTGCAGCAGAGGTGGTATAGCTCCCCACAGGTAGAGCTTAGTCCCCAGGGCTCCCGATGCAGTTGATAAGGATGATAGTTGGTGAAGTGCAGGAAAGAATTGGAGGACACAAGGTTGCAGTCTCTTCACCTTTCAGGTGGACACTACCGCATGGCAAGCAACTTGAGCTCTTTTACAGGTGTCCCTCTCTCATGGTGACTCCGGGCTCTAATCTGCTGCTGTGCCTTCAGGTGTAATTGTGGCCAGGAGACTTGGAATCTCCTGCCCGCCGGTTTCTGCTGTGGGGCATACAGTTCCCGCACAACCTTGGACTTCCGGCCTCCAGTTTCTGCATTCAATACTGGGGGTGAAGTCACTCGCAGCACCACTCCCAGTATCTCTCTCCTCCTGTGCTCCTTCTCCCTTTACTGTCTCCTACAATCTCCTCTAACTACTCCTCCAGCCAGAATATATATAGGGAAGCTACCCTGAAACCATATCTAGCGCTCTCCCTTCTGGCCTGGAGCCAGAAAAGTGTTGCATGTAAGTGTTACCTGTTAAAGGGGTTCTTTCTCACTTCCAGGCATAGCATCACCCTCCCTGCAAGGAAGGCAATACCACTGTGACAACCGGATTCCTGGGGTGTCACATATCCACAGCCATGGTCCAAGGGTCTCCTCGCTTCACTGTCAACTGCACGGCCTGAGGTGGTATCACTTCTTCTGGCATGCCCATAATTCAAGCCACTTCACTTCTGTGAGTTAGCGTGATGTTACCTTCTCCCAAATTTACACAGCGTACTGGGACGTCCCGTCACGTACAATGGTGTTCATGCCACAAGGAGTCTTGGGGGTAGTTGTTCCATAGTAGCTGGTTCGATCTGGATCTCAACCCCTTCTAACGGGGTACAAGCCCATACAGGCAGGGTAAGCATGGTCTGTCCTGGTGGCAAAACGAGTTTAGCAGAGGCTGGAACAATCACCTTTCCCAACATTGCTCCGCCACTGGAGGATTCCTGAGCTTGAGCCACGTTGTAACAACTCTGCTGGCATCACGGCATGGCCTCACATCTCTCACACAATCTTACCCACTGCTCCAGGCCATGATGTGGTTTCTGTTTCATGCCAGCTCCATGTTCTGTGTCTCTGCTCTGTGCATGCTTCATGGCTATGTGTATAGGGGGCCAGCGCCTGAACTCTCTGGTTCTTATAGGAATCAGGTGCATCTCTCTAATCAGTTCCTGACCAATTACCAAGAGGCCTCCTGTATATAGTGCAGCTCCACCCTGTGGTCTGGCCCTGTGCACCTTACTCCCTCAGTCAGTTCTTAGCTGCTGAGGTGCCAGGTCCTGTCTCTGTTACTCTCTCTTGTCTGCTACCCAGGGGGGCGTTGTACCCTGGTCTGTGTCCTGTGTAGCCACTCAGCGGGGCTTCGTACCCTGGCCTATGTCTGCCACCCAGAGGGGCATCATACCCTGGCTTGTGTCTATGTCTCTGTGTCTTGTCTCGTTCCTGACTCTGTCTTAGTCTAGTCCTATTCCACTGTCTGTTTATATCTGTCTTGGTTTGCCTTTTCTGCTCTGTTCGCCACTGTCTGTGGCTCTGCTTCTCTTTGCTCAGTTCTACCACAACCTGTGCTTCTGTGTCTCTCAGCTTTTCCCTCAGCTCTGCTCTCTGTAACTTTGCACTGCTCTCTGACCTTGCTTTACACTCTATGGCTTTGCTCTCAGCTCTGCACTCAGACCTTGCTCCGCACTCTGTAGCTTTGCTCTGTGGCTCCGCTCTTTGCGGTTCTACCTGGCTCCGCTCTTTGCGGTTCTACCTGGCTCCGCTCTTTGCGGTTCTACCTGGCTCTGCACTTTGCGGTTCTACCTGGCTCCGCCTCCTGCGTTTCTGCATTTGCCTCCGTCTCCGCTCTTGGCTCCGCCTCCAGCGTCTCCGCTCTTGGCGTTACCTCCAGCGTCTCCTCTATTGGCGTTACCTCCAGCGTCTCCGCTCTTGGCGTTACCTCCAGCGTCTCCGCTCTTGGCGTTACCTCCAGCATCTCCGCTCTTGGCTCCGCCTCCAGCGTCTCCACTCTTGGCTCCGCCTCCAGCATCTCCGCTCTTGGCTCTGCCTTCTCCTTCTCTTCTCTTAGTTCCACCTTCTACTCGTACTCAGCCTCCTGCATTTCTGTTCTTGGTTCTAGTTCTTGTGCTTTCGCTCTGCATCCGCTCTTGCAGTCTTTCTCTACTTGTTACTTAGTACTCCTGTCTGAACAGGTTCCTACCTGTTTCACATACCTGCCTGCAGACCGGTCCCTACCGGTTCTTCCTATGTTCCAGCCGTACCCGCCTGCCAACCAGAGAGCCAGCCGTGTCCGCCTGCCCGCCAGTGTCTCTGTTGTACCCGTCTGCCTGCCTGTGTCCCAGCTGTGCCCACCTGTCAGCCAGAGTGCCCGCCGTGCCCGCTCCGTTCCTTAGTGGGATCAGCAGCCACAGCCAGACATCACCCTGTAGTGGCACCTGGTAGCTTCCTATTGCACAAGTCTGACCTCACCATCAGAGGCTCCAGCAAACACCTAGGAAGCTACTTAGTAACACCCCTTCCAGGGAAGTTTGGTCTGTGGTCCAGTGGGGCCACACCCCCGTATGCCCGCACCAAACAGTCTGGGCGCGTGCGTGACACACGTGGATTAGATGTTGGAACACTCTTCTTTGGGGAGTGTGCAGACTCCACTGTTTCAGGGTTACATCGGAGGGCTCATTGACAAGGAGACTCCCGAATTCCTTCAACACATTCATTCCCAGGGTGACGGCAAGTCCATTACCTGCTTCTCCACTGGTCAACACTACTCCTTTCCGACCTAGATCTTTGCCACAAATGGTTATTTGCATCCAGACTACCCCTGCGATCAGGATGGGCAAGTAATTGGCAGTTGTCAGTTTTATCACTGGGCCCCACTCAGGCCGAATTGTTTCAGGAAAGTGTCGCCGGAAGTAAGTTTCAGGCATCGTAGTCACCTGTGAGCCAGTATCCACCAGACAGCATACTGGTCGGCCATCCAGTTCAGCCCAGAAGAGGGGGAACGTATAAACTAGATTTGTGGGACTTCTGTTACTCTTTCCTGACTGTTCAGGCTCCTATCGGCGTCCCCCAGGCTCGGAGCCCTCTAGTTTAACGAACGACATTGAAGAGACCTACCATGTCCCATTTCTCCATAATTGTAACAGGTGAGGGGTCTCTCTTGATGGAACATGCTTGTTTCGCAGCCAGGTTCAGACCCATCTCTGCCCCCTGGCGAGTTCGAAGTTCCTACTGATTTCTTCTTTGCCTCAGCCAACTCTCCTCGAATATCCTGGATTTCCATCTGCAATTCTTCCACCCATTGTGGTTCAGAGATCATGTTTACAGATACCTCTCCGCTCTGGACCTTTCCTACCAGGACTGTTACCCTTTGCTCTTGCTCACATGTGCATGCGTCACTTCCTATCTCAGAAAAGGTCATGTGAGGATTTACCCGCAAGCGCTCCCACAAAGCCTGCTTCGTCAGCGCCTCGAGCAAGCCTGTCACCAACTGATCCCTCAACAATACGTCAGTCGGTCCTATGCCTAGGCCATCTTTTCTAATGATAGCAGTATGAATCTCCTGGAGCGCGTTCATGTACTGAGTCACCGTCTCCTCCTCCTTTTGCATACGGCTTAATAAACGTATTCTTAACTCCCCTACTTCTCGTTCCCTGGGGGTTCGTAACATGACTGAGTCTCTGGCTTCTCCTTCTATAGCCATCATGACCTCAGCCACCAATGCAGGAGTCATGCGATGCATCCTCATGATCCCCTCATGTACTCAGTCCAGCTCCATAACATGGTATTATTCCCAGTAAACTTAGAGAGATTGTTCAACATAGTCCCCAGAGAGATACTGGACCTAGGGCTCACCTCAACTGCTTGGTCTGCCGCCTCCGTGTTGTTAGACTGCATCCTGATGCAGTGACGAGCAGGAGGCAGAGCAAGAGTTAAAGGGTTATTACAGGGATACCACGCAGGGAGAGAAAGGGTTAAGAGGGGAGTAAACTGGATATTGTGTCAGGGTAAGAACAAACGGTTATGAAACAGGTAAACTTATCAGTCTGATAGTTTCCGGGCTGTGGTAGCTTGAAATTCCATGGTGGTGCCGTAAGGGACCCATGAAGTCTCTGGCCTGTTCCTGAAGAATGTTGATGCACCGTCTCCTAACAGAAGCAGCATATCCTGGCTCTCCAGGGCGAGGTCCTAGGTCACCAGAATGACGTCTGTGCTGCGAAGTAGTCTGTAGTACCGCCGGAATATGTCTCAATTCAGTGGCGGCGGCGGGGATGAAGCTACTCAGCCCTGTATGATTCACCTGGTCAGACTTAGGCCGCATGCTCGCAGCAGTCAGCGGAACGGTGCAGGACAGATTCCCAGTGACAGGGGTGAGTGGGCACACAAATATATTCCTCACAGTCAGTGTGCACAAGGACTGGGGAGCTGCAGCGCAAGCCTGTACTATTGAGTCGCCACACAGAGAGTGAATCAACCTTCTCCTGATGCGCGCTCTGTCTTCCCGCCGAGTGTCCCACTTTCCCACACACTGTCTCTTTTATGCCTGACACGCCCCCTACAGATGAGTGCAAAGGTCTGTCCAGGTCAGAAAGCTTTCCCCCAGCAACACTGGTGACAGCCCCGATAGTTCCGGAACCGACACAAGAGAGGCATCTTCGTACAATGACAGTAAAGCTGGTGCGTGCGCACTACCAAACTTTGCTTTGCCCTAGACAAGGCAGAGAGAAGAACACCTGCACAGGAGCGCAATGGGGAACATAGTGATGATGGCGTAGGATGTGTCAAGTTAGAGCAATGGCTGTCTCCACAAAACCTGGAGCCAGGAAAGGCAATGATGCAAGCCTGGTGGCGGCCCTACGACATGGCAACTTCACACACATGCCTTGCATGACTCACATCCTCAACCTGATGGTACAGCAATTTCTCTGCCACTATCCTGGCCTGGATGTGATGCTGCAGAAAGCACAGTCACTGTGTGTTCACTTCCACCGATTGCACACTGCAGGTCATCAACTTGCATCGTTACAGAGGTCTTTCGGCCTACCAGTTAACTGTTTGATTAGCGATGTTCCAACACAGTGGAATTCTACTCTGCACATGTTGCAGCGGCAGCAGCGACAAACCCTGGTGCAGTACATCCTTTTGCATAGCCTGCGCCAACGCAGTCCGGACGTGATGCAAATCATGACTGCCAAGTGAGTACAGGTGAAGAACCTCTGCAACATTCTGCACAACCCAAATGAAAAAAGTGGCCTAGCTATTAATGACACTTCCACAATTAAATATGTACCTACAAATATACAAATATCAATTGACCCCCAAAGAAAGAAGCTACCGCGAAACGCGCGTCGGGGCATATGTATATGCATATCTTTATATTATTAGTAGAGAAAACAGGAGACAAAAAAGCGCAAATAGGGTCTTATCCCCAGGATTGTTTCCAAACAATTGCAAGAGAATTGCTTCCCTGATGGTGCAGAGTAAAGCATATAGATGTCAGCTGCTGCAAATCCACAGATCGACAATGAATAAACCACCGGAGTATTTCACAACTATGTCTGGATTCGTCATTTGTCACAGCAGAGTGGATTTCATCCACATTTATCTATTATAACGGTATATTATGGGATTAATCCCAAATACTATTTGCTGCCACTAACTCCATTTGGACTCCTTGAGCATTGCAAACTGTATTTTTAGCATATTCTGTGTTATGCACAAGGATCCATGTGCATTACCCTTAGTGAGGATTAGGCTGCTCTGTATACCGACTTTATGAGCAATAATTGTGATAATGAAACATGTTTTCCCTGAATACTTATTACAGTATATACTCGAGTATAAGCCGACCCGAGTATAAGCCGACCCCCTTAATTTTGCCACAAAAAACTGGGAAAACTTATTGACTTGAGTATAAGCCTAGGGTGGAAATGCAGCATTTACCGGTGAATTTAAAAATAAAAATAGATCATTATTTCCCCATAGCTGTGCCATATAGTGCTCTGCACCGTTCATTATTTCCCCATATCTGTGCCATATAGTGCTCTGCACCGTTCATATTTCCCCATATCTGTGCCATATAGTTCTCTGCACCGTTCATATTGCCCCATATCTGTGCCATATAGTGCTCTGCACCATTCATATTGCCCCATATCTGTGCCCCATATATGCTCTGCACCGTTCATATTGCCCCATATCTGTGCCATATAGTGCTCTGCACCGTTCATATTTCCCCATATCTGTGCCCCATATAGTGCTCTGCACCGTTCATATTTCCCCATATCTGTGCCCCATATAGTGCTCTGCACCGTTCATATTGCCCCATATCTGTGCCCCATATATGCTCTGCACCGTTCATTTTTGTCCCATAGCTGTGCCCCATACAGTGCTCTGCACCATTCATATTTCCCCATAGATGCTCCACATAAATCTGTGCCGCTGCTGCTGCTGCTGCAATTAAAAAAAAAAAAGCCATACTCACCTCTCTTGATTGCAGCTCCCAGCGTCCGGTCCCGGCGTCTCTCCGCTCTGACTGATCAGGCAGAGGGCGGCGCGCACACTATATGCGTCATTACGCCCTCTGACCTGAACAGTCAGAGCGGAGCGACGCCGGGAAGATGGAGCGGCGCCCGGCGGCTGGAACGCGGACAGGTGAATATTACATACTGGCGCTCCCCGCCTGTCCCACGGTCTTCTGTGCTGCAGCCTCTTCCTCTATCAGCGGTCACCGGCACCGCTGATTTAGAGAAATGAATAGGCGGCTCCACCCCTATGGGAGGTGGAGCCGCCTATTCATTTCTCTAATGAGCGGTCCCACGTGACCGCTGAAGAGGGGAAGAAGCTGCAGCACAGAAGACCGTGGGACGGCAGGGGGAGCGCCAGGATCGCTGGGACTAGGTAAGTATACCTCAGCGCCCTCTCCCCCTCACCCGCCGACCCCACCGCTACCGTGACTCGAGTATAAGCCGAGAGGGGCACTTTCAGCCCAAAAATTTGGGCTGAAAATCTCGGCTTGTACTCGAGTATATACGGTACTTTATCCTTGGTGAACATTATAATTGTGATCTCTCCAACTGGATTTTTGCATTATTACAGTCATGGCCAAAAGTATTGACACCTCTGCAATTCTGTCAGATAATACTCATTTTCTTCCTGAAAATGATTGCAAACACAAATTGTTTGGTATTATTATCTTCATTTAATTTGTCTTAAATGAAAAAAAAACACAAAAAGAATTGTCCTAAAGCCAAATTGGATATAATTCCACACCAAACATAAAAAAGGGGGTGGACAAAAGTATTGGCACTGTTCGAAAAATCATGTGATACTTCACTAATTTGTGTAATTAACAGCACCTGTAACTTACCTGTTGCACCTAACAGGTGTTGGCAATAAGTACATCACACTTGCAGCCAGTTGACATGGATTAAAGTTAACTCAACCTCTGTCTTGTGTCCTTGTGTGTACCACATTGAGCATGGAGAAAAGAAAGAAGACCAAAGAACTGTCTGAGGACTTGAGAAACCAAATTGTGAGTAAGCATGAGCAATCTCAAGGCTACAAGTCCATCTCCAAAGACCTGAATGTTCCTGTGTCTACCGTGTGCAGTGTCATCAAGAAGTTTAAAGCCCATGAAACTGTGGCTAACCTCCCTAGATGTGGACGGAAAAGAAAAATTGACAAGAGATTTCAATGCAATATTGTGCGGATGTTGGTTAAAGAACCTCGACCAGCATCCAAACAAGTTCAAGCTGCCCTGCAGTCCGAGGGTACAACAGTGTCAACCCGTACTATCCGTCGGCGTCTGAATGAAAAGGGACTGCATGATAGGAGACCCAGGAAGACCCCACTTCTTACCCCGAGACATAAAAAAGCCATCGTGGAGTTTGCTAAAACTCACCTGAAAAAGCCTAAAGCGTTTTGGAAGAATGTTCTCTGGTCAGATGAGACAAAAGTAGAGCTTTTTGGGCAAAGGCATCAACAAAGAGTTTACCTACAGTCAAACATGGCGGAGGTTCCCTGATGTTTTGGGGTTTCTTTGCTGCCTCTGGCACTGGACTGCTTGACTGTGTGCATGGCATTATGAAGTCTGAAGACTACCAACAAATTTTGCAGCATAATGTAGGGCCCAGTGTGAGAAAGCTGGGTCTCCCTCAGAGGTCATGGGTCTTCCAGCAGGACAATGACCCAAAACAGACTTCAAAAAGCACTAGAAAATGGTTTGAGAGAAAGCACTGGAGACTTCTATGGTGGTCAGCAATGAGTCCAGACCTGAATCCCATAGAACACCTGTGGAGAGATTTAAAAATGGCAGTTTGGAGAAGGCACCCTTCAAATATCAGGGAGCAGTTTGCCAAAGAAGAATGGTCTAAAATTCCAGCAGAGCATTGTACGAAACTCATTGATGGTTACCGGAAGCGGTTGGTCGTAGTTATTTTTGCTAAAGGTTGTGCAACCAAGTATTAGGCTGAGGGTGCCAATACTTTTGTCTGGCCCATTTTTGGAGTTTTGTGTGAAATGATCAATGTTTTGCTTTTTGCTTCATTCTCTTTTGTGTTTTTTCATTTAAGACTAAATGAAGATAATAATACCAAAGAATGTGTGTTTGCAATCATTTTCAGGAAGAAACTGAGTATAATCTGACAGAATTGCAGGGGTGTCAATACTTTTGGCCATGACTGTATCTATTTGGTGCTTATCTAGGTACATACCATTTGATGTCTAATACATAGTTATTTTTGGATTTCCACTACTCAATCCTAGGCCCTAAAAAGAATCTATAACAGCCCTATAATAATCAAATTGCTTTTTGGATACATTACTTTACAAGGGGGTTATATACGTTGACTCCTACAAGCACCAACTGTGCATATACTGTGCTTTTGAAAAAGTTTAATAACCCCCCTTTCCTTTTCTGAGGAAAAACGGCTCAATTCATACTAGGGAAGTACATAGATATTTCGAACATATTTCTTGTCAGTGTACTTTTTTTGCTCATATTTCTTCATTATCACTTCATCTCTCTCATATAGAGGATATTACTTGTTTAAAGGTGATACTAAACATACCTTAGGTATACTTATCCCGGTTTTTGCAGATCTATTTTGCAATTTGTGTATCCCAATGGTTTTAATTTTATGTACGGTAATTATTTGTTAAAGTTTTTTGTACTTTCTTAAAAATACTTGCCATTTGCTTCTGGATATTTGTAGGAACATTCTGCATAGTTTTAAAATGGCCACTAAGATGTTAGCTCTGACAATGTCGTCATCAGCATCACTATTCTGGTCACCTATATCCTGGATCACACTTTAAATAGTCTGCGTGAGGAGGTGATGGTCCCAGAAAAGTTGGAATCAGAGGAGGATGAGGAAGGGATAACAATATCTCAAATTTCCAAACTGTCCTCGCACAGGCGGGTTCCTTGGGAGTGTGACTTACAGCGATCAAGGGGGGTTCATGGTACCAGACAAACTGTCAGTGCAGATGTAGGAGCTGAGGAACAAATTGAGATGGACAAGCTGATGGATGTACAAAAGTCAGGAGATGAGGAGGACAATGATATGCTCTTTGTTGTCCGTGGTTGGCGGGAGGGGACATAGGAAGCAACCTTGAGTGCTACCCCACCACCAACACAGCATAGACGTGGACCTCATGGAAGCGCCCGACACATGAACGCCTTCTTGCTCCACTATATTCAACACGATGCCTGTATTCGTAGGGTTAGAAATAGTGTTGACTACAGGCTTGACACTCTGTTAGATTCACAGTACACGAGTAAATTAGATGCTTCACCCCCTGGAAAGGGATACGCGCATGCTGGAGTATCGAAATACGCTTGTACACAATCTTAAGAGAGGTTTTTCCCCAAGACAGCAGTGAGGCACACAGTGTATATCCCAGGTGTAGAAGTCCAACTCCAGAAACGTGAAGACATCATCGCCAAAACATTAGCAGCAGCAGCAGCAGTTTAAGTAGCATACTCAATTTCTGTGAGTCGTTTGGACCCTTTTTACATTTTCATCTTCAAAAATGGAACAGTGGCCTGAGCTCGCCTGTCATGCCTTGAAGGTTTTGTCATGCCTGGCAGCCAATGTTCTCTCAGAATACGTCTTCAGCGCTGCTGGGGTGTCCTGATAGATAGAGGCATCCTTCTGTCCCCTCAAAGTGTTGACCGCCTAACTTTCATTAAAATAAACATGCCATGGATCTCCGATGACTTTTGCACCCCAGTCACAGTTTGGGCAGACTAGACGATGGCGTCATTTTTAGTGTCATGAATTGATCTCTCATTATTGCCATCTTTGTGGTGTCTTCTATGCCTGCTGTTGCTACTGCTGGAAGGTGTGTCAGAGACCTATTATACTGTTTCTACTCTGTGGAAATTGATGCCACTTTTGTGCTGTGTGACAATTACTTTTTTAAAATGTGGAGACTCCAAGCTCGCTCTCCATCTGGGTTGCCTGTGCAGCGCCCCAGAGACCTGGTCGTTGCAGTATGACACTCTGCCGCTGAGTGATGGTACATCTGATGGCACTAAAGGAGTTCTTCTGACCAGGTATCACCAGCACACATTACACTTCACACTCCGGCCACTAGGGGGAGAAAAAGGCTTTATTTATTGGGCCACTCCTCACACTGGTAAAACTAGGGGTTGGATAGGAAGTTAGTCAGAAGCTGACTGGGTTGGATTCAGGCAGCATCCCATGGCAGGGGGTGCTGCAGGGAGAAGATTCAGGGGGGTCCCTGTCAGGCGTGGGAACCTGGCAGGTACCTAGCGAATAGAACAGAACATTACGGAACCGCACCTGCACTACCTTGCGGCGGTATCCTAAGAAAGCGACACGAAGCGAAGGATATTGTGGAACAGTGAGAAACGAGATCAAGCACAAAGGAGAGCCAGTAGGAGTCGTGCCCCGAGAACGGCAACATCCTACTGAGGCGCGTAGCCGGTGGCCGGAACACCGAGGAAGTAACTGACTCTATGCCTTACTTCAAACTCCGCAGGACAGTTAATTATAGGTTGGCTGTCTACCTTAAATTTCCTACGCAGACATAGGGGGCAACGCGTGGAGAGGGGCATCTCTAGGGTCCCGGAAGAGGTCCGAGCCTTCCCGTCATACGGGTGCGTCCTAGCCATAACATACCTGGGGAATGAGAAACTAGAAACATCTGGAACGAAAGAGAAAGCACTAGAAAGATAAAACGAACGAGAACAGAAGTTGTGAGGACTATTCCGAATGCTCAGCAGGGTAGCACTACAACACACAGGCGCTAGTGGTATGCAACGATTTCCACCTGTAAAGGGAACTCTGGATGTGCCATCGGACCGGCCGGTCTCAGACAGCCCTGTTAACTGTGCTCTGAATTGAGGATCCTGAAGTCTTCAGTATAGAGGTAAAGAGACTGCAACCCTGTGTCCTCGTTATTGTCTGCACCTCACACCATCACCATCCACCTTACTGGGAAGCCCTGGGGACACACTTCGCCTGTGGGAAGTTACACCATCTAGCTGCCATCACATCACCCCAGTGGACCCCAAGCAGCGTCGGTCACCCTGACCGAACACCACAGGTGGCGTCACGAAACCTTGACAGACTCCTATCACCTTTCATTGGACGTCCCTTAGCAGGGTCACGGACCGGGTCCAGCCACCGTGACAACCCCAGAACTGAGACAGAAAGGACCGGTACTGAGTAACCTGTGGCCCTGTGTCTGGGGGCACTCCAACTGTTTAAGTAGGGATACCAGACAGGCAGGCCTGCACTCACTTTCAGTCAACTACCTGTGTTACTTTACTTACATTTTTCTACCAATAATACTGTATGAAACTGATATTTGTGCCATCTGTGTGGAATAAAAAAGAAAAAAGATTGGAGGTGTTGCATGAGGTGTGAGGTCTCCCAGCTAAGAAGGCTTACACTGCTCCCTTTACCACTAGGTCCTCATTGAAACTTCAATTCCAAGCTGTAAATGCTGGGCCAGACCCTGACACCTCATGCATGTGCAGCACCCCAGGTAGCTGGTTGCTGCAGTGATGTTGCCTGTTGTGAATTCTGTTGTCAAGCTCCCTCCTGTGGTCATGAATGGTACTTCGGCTGGTTCTGTCCATGGGCTTCCTCTGGTGGTTGTGAGTGGAGCTGCGGCTTCTGAATTTCCTTCCACAGGTGACGAGGTTAATTCGTTAGCTGGCTGCTCTATTTAACTCCACTTAGATCATTGCTCCATGCCACCTGTCAATGTTCCAGTATTGGTCTAGTTCTCTCCTGGATCGTTCTTGTGACCTGTCTTCCCAGCAGAAGCTAAGTTCCTGCTTGTTTTTCTCTGGTTTGCTATTTTTCTGTCCAGCTTGCTATTTTGATTTTTGTCTTGCTTGCTGGAAGCTCTGGGACACAGAGGGAGCGCCTCCGCACCGTGAGTCGGTGCGGAGGGTCTTTTTGTGCCCTCTGCGTGGTCTTTTTGTAGTTTTTTGTGCTGACCGCAAAGTTACCTTTCCTATCCTCTGTCTGTTCAGTAAGTCGGGCCTCACTTTGCTAAATCTATTTAATCTCTGTGTTTGTAATTTTCATCTTTACTCACAGTCATTATATGTGGGGGGCTGCCTTTTCCTTTGGGGAATTTCTCTGAGGCAAGTTAGGCTTTATTTTTCTATCTCTAGGGCTAGCTAGTTTCTTAGGCTGTGTCGAGTTGCATAGGGAGCGTTAGGAGCAGTCCACGGCTATTTCTAGTGTGTGTGATAGGATTAGGGATTGCGGTCAGCAGAGTTCCCACGTCTCAGCGCTCTTCCTATATTATTAGTAACTATCAGGTCATTCCGTGTGCTCTTAACCACCAGGTCCATTATTGTCCTTACCACCAGGTCATAACAGTTGCCTTCCCTTCGGGGAGGGTGATGTCACTCTTGGAGGCACGGGGGATTCTTTCAGGTAAGGCACTTACATTCAACACATCTGAATCTAGGCCAAGAGGAGGAGCTCTGAACCCGGATTTAGGGGAGCGTCCCTGAGCGATATGCATCCTGGTCGGGAGGAGGAGCCAGTCAGTCTGAGTGAGTCTGAGACAGTCAGAGAGGAGAGGAGTTTAGAAAGACATCTGGAGCAGACATAGGGGCCAAGCAGCCACGAGGGAGCTGCTTCCCCTGGAAAGAGTGAGAATTAGAAGGAGAGTTGAATTGTGAAGGAGCTGAAAGGGAAGAAGCACAGTGGAGAAAAGGGCTCAGGAGGGGAACAGCGGAAGGACAACCTCAGAGCCAGAGCACAGAAGCCAGGTACCGGGAGCCCGAGGTCGTGTTGTTCTCCAGGACGCGCAACAGAACCGGAGGGTATAGTACTATATGTTAATTGCCTGTAACAAATCTGAGGTGAAGCAGTGACCTTAGGAGCCGTCATCTAAAAGATCCTATAAACAGGCTCAAACTGCCTATCGTACAGACATATATCTTAGGACAGGAGAGAGGGGACCCTGTCAGCAAGCTTTAAGCCGCAGGGACCTCGCCATCTGGCTCAAGTAGGAAAGGCTTACGGACCTTACCTGAATTAGGACCCCTTATTGCCTCCAAGCCGGCCGGACTATAGCTACCCTACACCTGGTACCCTGGACTGAGGACTGCTACCATCAGTAAACCAGGTAAAAGACTGCAAACTCTGTGTCCTCCACTTATTCGTCAGCATATAACATCTTTGCCACACACCTTGGGAGCCCTGGGGACCCCGCTTTACCTGTGGGAAGCGTTACCATCTTGCTGCAACAACATCACCCCAGAGGACCCCTTTAAGCAGCGTCGGTCCCTAATGACCGAACACCACAGGTAGTGTCATGAACAATAGACTTTATTCACTATCCCCTTGAAGACCTTTTCCTTTAATTGGGCACCCAGGGCCACGGAGCGGGTCCCAGTCACTGTGACATCCCCTTTAATAGCGACCGGACCCGGTACCGAGTACCCCGCTGCCCTGGCAGGCATTCCACATGGCTCATGGCTGAATGCTACTGTGACATTTGCGTATTCCTACTGTGGGTTAATTGATGCCATATTTCCTGGTGTCTGCCCCTAAATTTAGCTGTTTGCAATTAATTTTGTCACCCCTTATGGTGTTGTCTATGAATTTGGTTTTGCCTCCCATTGAATCTAATGGGGTGCGGGTACGTTCGATGAACGGATGTTTGTTCGGCGAATCCAAACCGAACCTTGAAAGGTTCGCTCATGTCTAGTTAGGACCACCCACTGGACTTTTATGCTACATACAAGCAGTAGAGATTTCAGTGAATAAAATGCAAGATTAAAGGGAATCTGTCACCCCAAAAATCGTATATGAGCTAAGGCCACCGCCATCAGGGGCTTACCTACAGCATTCTGTAATGCTGTAGATAAGCTCCCGATGTAACCTGAAAGGTAAGAAAAACAGGTTATATTATACTCCCTCAGGGGCGGTCCCGGTTCATTTCGGGTGCGATGGGTGTTGCGGTCCGGCGCTTCCTATGTTCATACGATGACGTCCTCTTCTTGTCTTCCTGCCGCAGCTCCAGCGCATGTGTACTTTGTCTGCCCTGTTGAGGGCAGAACAAAGTACTGCAGTGCGCAGGCGCCGGGTCTCTCTGACCTTTTCTGGTGCCTGCGCACTGCAGTAAACAAGACAAGAAGAGGATGTCATCGTATGAAGATGGGAGGCGCCGGACTGCGACGCCCATCAAACCGGACCGCAGCGGGACCGCCCCTGGGTGAGTATAATATAACCTGTTTTTCTTACCTTTCAGGTTACATCGGGGCTTGTCTACAGCATTACAGAATGCTGTAGATAAGCCCCTGATGCCGGTGGCCTTAGCTCATATACGATTTTTGGGGTGACAGATTCCATTTGAGGCCACGTTCACACGTTCATTATTTTGTCAGTATTTTGCATTAGAATTTTTAAGCCAAAATCAGGAGTGGAACAATCAGAGGAAAAGTATAATTGAAATAGAAACACTTCACCACTTCTGCATTTTTTATCCACTCTTGGTTTTGGCTTACAAATACTGAGGTAAAAAACTCACCAAATACTCAACATGTGCATGTGACCTAACTGAAAATTTTCCCACAAAAGTGTAAAACATTAGGTTAGCTCTTCCTGCTCTATAACATCCTGCCTGTAGATCACACACCATGTGGAACATGGCTGGTTCTCTCTAAAAGTAAACCAAATGCAAAAAAAACTTGTTCAGTATCATAGCATTCGCAAAAATGTGATCTATCAAAATATTACATTTTTTGAATGGCTAAGCTAAATCACATCAAGGAAAACAAAAACTGGATAGGATTGTTTTGGTTTCAAAAAATGCAATAAAAATTGATCAATACATTATATTCACCCCAAAACAGTATCAATAAAAATGTCAGCTCTGCCCACTAATAACAAACCCTCATACCACTATGTCAAAATGTGAAAAAATAAAGAAGTTATGGCTCTTAGAAGAAATTGGGGGGAAAAAATAATGTACAAAAACAAAAATAAGCTGCGGTCGAAAGGAGTTAATATCGGATTAATTACGGATAACCTCCTGCAATACTCTAGAAAGTTAGGTAGACACAATTAATATTTTACCTCAGGTTCTGCAGGAAAAGTAATGTTGATGCAAGAATCTCTAATCCTTCATTGTCCAAGGAACATCCAGATAGAATGAATTCTTTTAAATTTGTGCAGGTTTCCAGGGTATATGCCAACACTGTGCAGTATAGAGATGACATGTGAAAATAAGAAAGTTCAAAACTGTGTAATATTAATGATTCCAGCACTAGAGCCTTATTTCTTGTTTCAAATAGACAGAAAAATGTCTTGAGAAGACGTTGCTGATTGTCCTCACTTATCCCCAGTCTCTGTTCCTCATGAATGAAGTTCTTCATCCAAGTGATGACATCTCTGGATGCCTGAGCTGCTTGTGAGTCCAGATATCCAGCTAGTAATAATCTGGTGGAGTTGTCTGATAGACCGCACAGGAACCGTAGGAAAATTTCACCGCGTCCATCAGAATAGGATTTTGCATTATATAGTGATTTCTGTAACTTCTCAGGAGAATAATCTACATAATGCACCAAGGCGGAGAAGAATTCCTGAACAGTGAGATTTAAGAAGGAATAGGTCCCAGGTTTGTCCAATTCTATAAGAAACCTTGATAAAAGCTCTGACTTCTTGTCCACATGGAAATAACTAAGATCTCGTTCATCAAAAATAACCCTGTGATTCATTACTCCATGTTCTGCCATCCACCCAACGGACTTCAGGATCCTCTGAGCGTCACTTTTGTGCAGGTTGTGATTGGACAGGATGTTGGAGATAAATATGGCAAAGAGTTGTGTCACAGTTTTGGGTAATAATGACTCCGGCTGATCACTACTTAGGGGTTGATCACTACTTGGGGGTTGGAAGCTCTTGGATAATAGTGTACAGATGATCCAGCAGTAGGACGGGAGGTAACAAAACCTGTATAACATCTCATTCTGCTTCACATACGTAAAAGCCTTTTCTGCCAGTTCAGGGTTAGAGAAGAAATTTTGAAAGTACATCTGTCGTTCTTCTGGAAAAAATCCAATGATTTCTACTGTTCGCTGAAAAACGTTAGAATCTGTAGATGCCAGTCTGGTTGGGCGACTGGTCATCAGAACCGAACAACCATTCAGAAGAGACTTTCTCACCAAACTAACGACAATCTGACCACAATATTCAGGCTGTTTAGGATGAGAGCACAAGTGACGGGATGTGAAATCCATTGTATGAAGACTTTTATCTAAGCCATCAAATATAAAGAGAAGTTTCCCTGGATTTTGTAAGATGTTCTCGAGCTGCTGCTCCAGATGTGGGTACTCATGAAGGATCAGATTCTCCAAACTAATTTTATCCAGTCTATTGAGATCCTGGAATTTGAAGAAAAAGACAAAGGAGAATCTTTGATAGAGATCACCCCTCACCCAGTCATAGACAAACTTCTGCATCAGGGTGGTCTTCCCTACACCAGGCACTCCGATCACCAATACCATATGTGGCACAACTCTGGATCGGTGGCACCAGCGGAATAACTTGTTGGGGGAAAGGTGTTGTAGTACATTATGTTTCTTTTTTAAATATTCCTCAAGTTTGATCCCGGTCTGTTGGTACTCATTCTCAGAGTACTCCCTAAATTGTTGAGTTGATATTATGCTAAGCTTTACGAAACGTGTAGCAAAAAGAAAACTTTCCTGTTCCCATGTTTGTTGATTGTTTTCTTTAAGTTTCTCAGTTTTTCCATGTAAATGTTTCTTGTGAAAGTTTTCGGCATCTATAGAAAAACAAGGGAAAGAGATAAGACAAATTGTTCACAGCATTTATAATAACACATTTATGTTTAGCTTATTAGTAGTAAGGAGGATATGCAAGAGACGTGAGTATGCAAAAATGGTTCAGACATAAGCATATTTAGCAACATGACTTAAATAACGTAATAAAATTGGAAGAATTTATTAGACTTTTTTTAAAATTTTTCCTCTTCATTGCATTGTGCCCTCTGTACAGTTTGGTGGAGGAGGATGGGTTTTCTATTAAGGGTTGGCTTCAGTCCTTTAGTTCTAGTGAATGGAAATCTTAATCCTTCGGCATAAGGCATTGTAACGCTGGTGGGTTTGGACCCAATGATCCACAGACCAGGCTTACCCTGGAGGAATGTGACAAAGTGTCTACCGGGTATTCACTAGAGCCTCTGATGCTGAGGATAGGCTGGACTGCCGGTAGACATCAGGTACTATTCCAAGGCAGCCAATCAGAGGGTCAGAGACTCGATTACAGGGTATAAGTGGGTGAGACAAAAGTGTGATCATACGGTCCGAGGTTGAGGCAGGCAGCACAGGTTCAGAGTTAGTAGCCGAGGTCAGTAATGGAGCTATCAGGATAAACAAGAAAGCAGGGTCAATAACAGGTGAGATAAAACAGGAATAAGCTAATATAGGAACTAGAGACAGAGCTACTAAAAACATAAGTTCACTCGAAGAATGGTTTGTAGAGTTGCCTGATATTTCTCCTGGTGGCAAGTGATAGTCCGGGGAAGCAGATCTCTGCCAGACTGATTGGATACAAACTCCTGCATAGTATGATGAGCCCCCCTTTGACTCATTACAACAGAGCAGAAAAGAGGCAACAGGCAGCTCGGAGTGATGGTCAGGGAGTGGGTGGAGTAGAGCGAATCACACAGTGACTAGGGCAGTGCTTAGGAGGTGTGCATGTGGCTGGTGTAACAGACATTGTGGATAATTGTGACTTCCAGTATTGTGAGAACAGTTTTGGGTAGGCTATTAACTGTTGCTTATGAGGGCACTCACATGATCCATAAAGGATTGGTAGAAGAACATGACTGGCCACATAGAGTCCTAACCTCAACCCTATCCAACAACATTGGAATGAACAATGAACAAAAATGGAGGTTGTGAGCTCAGCGCTTTTCTCTAATATCAGGGTCTGACCTCACAAATGAGCAAAACTTCCAACAGACTCCTTCAAATTTTTGCAGAAATCTGTCCCGATTTCTCCACGCATTGTGGTGAGTGGCAGCTCAGCCATCCAATCTGGGGCAGGGGCATGCTGAGTTGTCAGTGACAGTCCAGTCGCCCAATCAGGGCCAGAGTGTGCTGTGTTTCCTACAGGTGTTACCTGTTCTGCATGATTGCCTGGCTATTTAGATGTCTGTCTGCTCCTGATTGCCTCATTCTTCAGTGTTCTGTCTTTGTTCTTTTGCTGCCTGACCTTAGACCTTGATTCTGACCATCCTCTTTGTCTTGACCTGCGATTTTCTTGGAATTCTGACCTCAGATCATGACTGACTATGCCTCTGTCTTTTCCCTTAGTACATGACAAGGTCTTTTGGCATCTGACCACCGGACCTCTTGACTATATTAGTCGTATTGTAAAAAGACAAAGCAAGAATAAAGTCCTTTAATTAAAATAAACACACCCCACCCTCATTTTCCCATTTATTACAGTGAAAATTAAAATAATAAAACACTATATACCTCACCTATCAGACGATAATCCATTTGTCCCACGAAGAAGTTTACCTCTGCTACATGGAAATTACATGGCTGAGCGGTTGCTTGATGTGACCGCTCAGCCATAAATGCAGGAGACAATGAGCTGAGCTTGGGACGATGCTTCAGTGTCAAACAGTAACATCACAGAGGTTACTGCCAGTCACTGCCAGTTGTTCACTGTGAGCCGCCGATCAATTATGGTAGCCTTCATGACGTCACCACTAGTACAATGAGAAATTTCACACGGTGCTAGTGGTTATCTCATTGAGGTCATCACAGTTGATTGGGCTGCTCACAATGAGCTGCCCATCTGAACCACAGCTTCAGTGACCTGCGGTAACCTCAATGACATCACCGCAGGTCACTAAAGCTGTATTCTGATGCTCAGCTCAGTGTCTCCTGGATGTCAGACTGAACGATCACATTACGTCACCTTTCAGCAAAAGGCATCCAGATGTAGCAGAGATGGATTACGGTATGGGACAAATGGATCATTGTCGAACAGGTGAGGAATATGTTGTTTTTTTATTTTTAATTTGACACTAAAAAATAGGTAAAAGAGGGTGGGGAGAGTTTATTTCAACTAAAGGAATCTGTGTCTTTCCTTCAATTAAAGGACTTTATTCTTTCTGTGTATTTTTTTAACGCTATGACTGTAGGGTTAGTAATGGGCGCATCTTATAGACGCCTATCAATTAATAACCCCTCAGCTTGATGACAGCGACCATAATACAGCTGACATTAACCCAAACACTGAGCAAGTTGGAAGAGCGGAAGCTAACCGTCAGATTTGGTACATCTTATTGACGCGCCATTTCTGGGGTTGATGAGGGCTGATGTTATTAGCATGGAAGGGGGGTTAATTTCCATGGCCCCTTCCCAGGGTGTTAATGTAAGCTAACAGCTGTCTATTTAGCCTTTACTGGTTAGAATTTATAGGGAGATACTATGTCATTTTTGGGGGGATCTCCCTGTAAACTAACCAGTAAAGGCTAAGTAAACAGCTGTGAACTGTTGAAGAAGGAAGGGAGTTTCCAGCACGTCCATCCAGTTTGAGTAAAATTTCAATTTTATTTGAACATTTTGAAAACCAATTTTAAAAGAGAAAGAGACTCTCTGCCTGACGCGTTTCTGGTGCACCACGGTGCCCTAAGTCATAGGATCCTATGACTAAGGGTGTCGTGGTGCGCCAGAAACGCGTCAGGCAGAGAGTCTCTTTCTCTCTTTTTAAAATTGGTTTTCAAAATGTTCAAATAAAATTGAAATTTTACTCAATACTCAAACTGGATGGACGTGCTGGAAACTCCCTTCCTTCTTCCTCACTTCAGCTGAAATCACCAGCAGGTATGGCACCTACCAGCTATATTCAATTGCAATGGTTTATTATATGTCTCAGAGTGTCAAGCTCCAACTTTTCCCTCTCCCTCCTCTCTCCCACAGCTGTGAACTGTTATTAATAGCCTGGGAAGCTTTAACCCCTTAGCGACCGCCGATACACCTTTTAACGGCGACCGCTAAGGGTACTTAAACCACAGCGCCGTTAATTCGGGGGGGTTTTAACCCACCCCGCATTTGCGATCGCCGGTAATTAACCGTTTACCGGCGATCGCAAAAAAAAAAAAAAAAGCGATCTCTTTTTAATTTCTCTGTCCTCCGATGTGATCGCACATCGGAGGACAGAGAAAAGGGGTCCCAGGTGGCCCCCCAATACTCACCTAGCTCCCCCGATGCTCCTCGTGTCTCCCGGTGGGCGCCGCCATCTTCAAAATGGCGGGCGCATGCGCAGTGCACCCGCCGGCCAGCACCGGGAGAATCTTTGGGGTCTCGGCTGCCGGGGGTAGCCGAGACCCCAAAGAGCATGATCGGGGTTGGTTTTACCGACCCCTGTTTTGCGATCGCCGGTAATTAACTGTTTACCGGCGACCGCAAAAAAAAAAAAAGTAAAGTGTAATTCTCTGTCCTCTGATGTGATCGCACATCAGAGGACAGAGAAATAGGGGGATTCGGGGACCCTACAATACTCACCTGTGTCCCTGGATCCTCTTGCTGCTCCTCCTGGCCGCCGGCAGAAGAAAATGGCGGGCACATGCCCAGTGCGCCCGCCATCTGTCTCCATCTGCCGGCCGGCAGGAGAACAGCAGTTGGGGCTAAAATTAGGGTTAGGGGTAGGGTTAGGGTTAGGGGTAGGGTTAGGGGTAGCGTTAGGGGTAGGGTTAGGGTTAGGGGTAGGGTTAGGGGTAGGGTTAGGGGTAGGGTTAGGGTTAGGGGTAGGGTTAGGGGTAGGGTTAGGTTAGGGGTAGGGGTAGGGTTAGGGGTAGGGTTAGGTTAGGGTTAGGGGTAGGGGTAGGGTTAGGGCTAGGGTTAGGGCTAGAGTTGGGGCTAAATATTGGGTTTGGGTTGGGGCTAAATTTAGGGTTAGGGTTGGGGCTAAATTTAGGGTTAGGCTTCTTTCACACTTACGTCGGTACGGGGCCGTCGCAATGCGTCGGCCCGACATACCGACGCACGTTGTGAAAATTGTGCACAACGTGGGCAGCAGCTGTAGTTTTTCAACGCATCCGCTGCCCAATCTATGTCCTGGGGAGGAGGGGGCGGAGTTACGGCCACGCATGCGCGGTCAGAAATGGCGGATGCGACGTACAAAAAAACGTTTCATTGAATGTTTTTTTGTGCCGATGCTCTGCCAAAACACAACTGATCCAGTGCACGACGGACGCGACGTTTGGCCATCCGTCATGATCCGTCGGCAATACAAGTCTATGGGCAAAAAACGCATCCTGCGGGCACATTTGCAGGATCCGTTTCTTGTCCAAAACGACGGATTGTGACGGAATGCCAAACGATGCAAGTGTGAAAGTAGCCTTAGGGCTAGGGTTAGGGTTGGGGCTAAAGTTAGGGCTAGGGTTGGGGCTAAAGTTAGGGTTAGAGTTGGGATTAGGGTTAGGGTTTGGATTAGGGTTGGTATTAGGGTTAGGGTTGGCATTAGGGTTACGCTTGGGATTAGGGTTAGGTTTGGGATTAGGGTTAAGGTTAGGGTTGTGATTAGGGGTGTATTGGGATTAGGGTTAGGTTTGAGGTTAGGGTTGAGATTAGGATTAGGGGTGTGTTGGATTTAGGGTTTTGATTAGGGTTATGGTTAGGGTTGACATTAGGGTTGTTTTGGGGTAAGGGTTGTGATTATGGTTAGGGTTAGTGATTAGGATTATGGATCAGGTTGGGATTAGGGTTAGGGGTGTGTTGGGGTTAGGGTTGGAGCTAGAATTGGGGGGTTTCCACTGTTTAGGTACATCAGGGGGTCTCCAAACACGACAGCCAATTTTGCGCTCAAAAAGTCAAATGGTGCTCCCTCCCTTCTGAGCTCTGCCGTGCGCCCAAACAGTGGGTTACCCCCACATATGGGGAATCAGCGTACTCGGGATAAATTGGACAACAACTTTTGGGGTCCAATTTCTCTTGTTACCCTTGTGAAAATAAAAACTTGGGGGCTACAATATCTTTTTTGTGAAAAAAAAAATATTTTTTATTTTCACGACTCTGCATTCTAAACTTCTGTGAAGCACTTGGGCATTCAAAGTTCTCACCACACATCTAGATAAGTTCCTTGGGGGGTCTAGTTTCCAAAATGGGGTCACTTGTGGGGGGTTACTACAGTTTAGGTATATCAGGGGCTCTGGAATCGCAACATAATGCCCACAGACCATTCTATCAAAGTCTGCATTCCAAAAAGGCGCTCCTTCCCTTCCGAGCTCTGCCGTGCGCCCAAACAGTGGTTTACCCCCACATATGGCGCATCAGCGTACTCGGGATAAATTGGACAACAACTATTGTAGTCCAATTTCTCCTGTTACCCTTGTGAAAATAAAAACTTGGGGGCTACAATATCTTTTTTGTGGAAAAAAAAATATTTTTTATTTTCACGACTCTGCATTCTAAACTTCTGTGAAGCGCTTGGGCATTCAAAGTTCTCACCACACATCTAGATAAGTTCCTTGGGGGGTCTAGTTTCCAAAATGGGGTCACTTGTGGAGGGTTTCTACTGGTTAGGTACATCAGGGGCTCTACAAACGCAACATAATACCCGCAGACCATTCTATCAAAGTCTGCATTCCAAAACGGCGCTCCTTCCTTCCGAGCTCTGCCGTGCGCCCAAACAGTGGTTTACCCCCACATATGGGGTACCAGCATACTCAGGACAAATTGGACAACAACTTTTGGGGTCCAATTTCTCTTGTTACCCTTGTGAAAATAAAAACTTGGGGGCTACAATATCTTTTTTGTGGAAAAAAAATATTTTTTATTTTCACGACTCTGCATTCTAAACTTCTGTGAAGCACTTGGGCATTCAAAGTTCTCACCACACATCTAGATAAGTTCCTTGGGGGGTCTAGTTTCCAAAATGGGGTCAATTGTGGATGGTTTCTACTGGTTAGGTACATCAGGGGCTCTGCAAACGCAACATAATACCCGCAGACCATTCTATCAAAGTCTGCATTCCAAAACGGCGCTCCTTCCTTCCGAGCTCTGCCGTGCGCCCAAACAGTGGTTTACCCCCACATATGGGGTACCAGCATACTCAGGACAAATTGGACAACAACTTTTGGGGTCCAATTTCTCTTGTTACCCTTGTGAAAATAAAAACTTGGGGGCTACAATATCTTTTTTATGGAAAAAAAATATTTTTTATTTTCACGGCTCTGCATTATAAACTTCTGTGAAGCACTTGGGCATTCAAGGTTCTCACCACACATCTAGATAAGTTCCATGGGGGGTCTAGTTTCCAAAATGGGGTCACTTGTGGGGGATTTCTACTGTTTAGGCACATCAGGGGCTCTCCAAACGCGACATGGCGTCCGATCTCAATTCCAGCCAATTCTACATTGAAAAAGTAAAACGGCACTCTTTCTCTTCCAAGCTCTGCGGTGCGCCCAAACAGTGGTTTACCCCCACATATTGGGTATCGACGTACTCAGGAGAAATTGCACAACAACTTTAGTGGTCTAATTTCTCCTGTTACCCTTGTGAAAATAAAAATTTGTGGGCAAAAAGATAATTTTTGTAGAAAAAATGCAATTTTTTTTTTCACGGCTCTACGTTATAAACTTCTGTGAAGCACATGGGGGTTCAAAGTGCTCACCACACATCTAGATAAGTTCCTTAAGGGGTCTAGTTTCCAAAATGGTGTCACTTGTGGGGAGTTTCCACTGTTTAAGCACATCAGGGGCTCTCTAAACGTGACATGGCGTCCGATCTCAATTCCAGCCAATTCTGCATTGAAAAAGTCAAACGGCGCTCCTTCACTTCTAAGTTCTGCGGTGCACCCAAAAAGTGGTTTACCCCTACATATGGGGTATTGGCGTATTCAGGAGAAATTGCATAACAAAATTTATGGTTACATTTCTGTTTTTACACTTGTGAAAATAAAAAAAAATGGTTCTGAATTAAGAGGTTTGCAAAAAAAAGTTAAATGTTCATTTTTTCCTTCCACATTGTTTCAGTTCCTGTGAAGCACGTAAAGGGTTAATAAACTTCTTGAATGTGGTTTTGAGAACCTTGAGGGGTGTAGATTTTAGAATGGTGTCACACTTCATTATTTTCTATCATATAGACCCCTCAAAATGACTTCAAATGTGATGTGGTCCCTAAAAAAAAATGGTGTTGTAAAAATGAGAAATTGCTGGTCAACTTTTAACCCTTATAACTCCCTAACAAAAAAAAAATTTGTTTCCAAAATTGTGCTGATGTAAAGTAGACATGTGGGGAATGTTATTTATTAACTATTTTTTGTGACATATCTCTCTGATTTAAGGGCATAAAAATACAAAGTTTGAAAATTGCTAAATTTTAAAAATTTTCGCCATATTTCCGTTTTTTTCATAAATAATCGCAAGTAATATCGAAGAAATGTTACCACTAACATGAAGTACAATATGTCACGAAAAAACAATCTCAGAATCAGCGGGATCCATTGAAGCGTTCCAGAGTTATAACCTCATAAAGTGACAGTGGTCAGAATTGCAAAAATTGGCCTGGTCATTAAGTACCAAATTGGCTCTGTCACTAAGGGGTTAAATCTAATGGCCCATTTCCTAGATTATTAATATCGGCCCCCAGCAGTTGGCTTTCCCTCTGCTGATTGTGAAAATTATGCAGGAGCCTATGGAATTTTTTTTAAAGTAATTTATTTAATTGAAAATAAAAAACAAGTGCAGAAAAAACACACACAAAGCACTGGTTATATAGCACACTGACATATCTCTCTCTCTCTCTCTATATATATACACATGTGGCACCCCAGGAATTCAGGTACCACAGTGGTGCTGCCCTCCTCTCGGGGAGGGTAATGCCATGCCTGAAGACAAGAGGGATCCCTTTGGCAGGTAATCTTACATGCAACACTTTCTGACTCCAGGTCAGAAGGGGGAGCTCTGAACCTGACTTCAGGGGAGCTGCTGTCTCTGGTCAGGAGGAGGAGTCAGTTGCTAGGCACTTAGTTAGACATTTGACAGTTGGTAGCAGACAGTGAAGGAGCACAGATGAACTTGACAGCTAGAGGAGGGCTGCGATTGTGCCCCTCTAAACTAGATCACAGGAACCAGGCACCGGGAGTCCGAGGTCGTGAGGAACTACAGGTCCCATGGCAGATCCGGAGGGCAGGAAGCTAAAAGTGACTTGCCCACATATTACCTGAGGTACAGCAACAATTAGAGCTCAGAGTCACCGTGTACAGATGTGAAGCCCCAGGATCCTGGTTGTCACAGTGGCATTGCTTTCCTCATGGGGAGAGTGATGTCACGCTTGGAAGCGATGAAGGATTCCTTTTATCAGGAAATCACATGCACACAACCTGTTCATACTCCAGGCCAGAAGGGGGAGCTCTGAACCCGGATTAAGGGGAGCTTCCCTATATTCTGGTCTGGAGGGAAAGGAAGTGAGTCAGTCTGTCAGAGTACAGAGAACAGAGCAGTCAGACCTTGAGTGTCAGAAAGACTGAAGGGGCCATGTAGCCAGAGCTGCTGCAGCCCCTGGAGAAAGAGAACTAAGAAGGACAGTTTGTAGAAAGTATGCAGGAGAGCAAAGCACAGGAGAGAGGCACCAGGGGAGGACAGCTGCGACTGGGCTACTTTCCTGGAGAGCACAGATACCGGTAGCCGGAAGACCGAGGTTGTGTCGGACTCTAGGAGGCACAGCAGAAACTGGCAGGACAGCTGGTGTCACGTCGTTCTGTCTGTGTCTGGTTTTCGTCGTGACAATGCATATGTTTACTTTAACCCTTTGCTCCTTTTCTCCTAATTGAGCTGGGATGCTGTTAACTGTTACCTGTATGGAGCCTTCTCAGTTCCCTGCTCTTCTGAGCAGCGGTACATGGGTGGTTAGGTCTTTGCTCTGCTGCATGATCATAAACAATGTGTGGTCCCTGGTTGCCGCTGTGGAAGCTGTCCGCGGGTTGTGAGGTCCTCTGCAGCTGGTGCATGACTTTCCACGTGTGTTCAGGCTAGCAGTCGCTGCCAGGTGCCCTAAGCCACAGTTCATGCACTGATTGTGCTGTAATGGTTTCTGTTTGTGCTTAGGGCGTGCGCGGCCACACCTCCCCTGCTTTTATCAGGGTTAGTGTGTGGTACTTGAAATGCTGTCCCCAGCCAATTGCTGAGGGGCAGCTCCTATATAAAGTTCCCCTGCCCTATGGGCGGGGCCTGAGCTACTCACAAAGCTCCTGAACTTTGCTATGTGTGTTTGTGTTCCTGCACCTCTCCTGTCTATGTTTTGGTTCCAAAGTCCTTGCCTTGTTCATGTTTTGTCCTGTTCTGGTGCCTGTCCTGGAGGCAGTATATCCAGGCCCGAATCCTTGATCCTGTTTCTGTCCTGTACCTGAACTTGTCTGAACTGTGTCTGCTGTGATTATGTTCCTGGAATCCCTCTGCATCTGGAGCCTCGCACCCAGTGACTTTGAGTCTCTTGTAACCGGTGTTTCTGCTGAGCATCTACTACTCTGTGCTCTGGATACAATGCAGTGCTAGCTCCTGGCAGGCCCAGCAATCCTGCAGTTCTAGCACCATCCCGCTTGAGTTCCTTCCTAGGTCCGATGCCGGGAGCCTGATGACTGCAGTCTGGAACCTGATGACCACTGTCTTGAGCTTGGAGCCTGATGACTGTGGTGGTGCCTGTAGGTCGTGTCAGATGTCGGGAACCAAACGACTTCTGTCTGATGTCTGCCGGTGACCCTGGGTCCAGATATCCTGATGTCCTGTCTGTACCCTGATGTCCTGCCTGCGTTCTGATGACCTCGTGTACCCTGATGTCCCCATGACCTCGTGTACCCTGATGTCCTGTCTGTACCCTGATGTCCTGCCTGTGTCCTGATGACCTCATGTACCCTGATGTCCCGATGACCTCATGTACCCTGATGTCCTCGTGTGTCCTGATGTCCTGCCTGTGTCCTGATGTACTGCCTATGTGTGCCTTGGTGATCCGTTGGTGCCTTGGGGTCCACTGGGTGGTACCCTTCTGGGAGGAGTGGAATTGGGAGCCTGGCATAGTCTTGTTTGGTTTATGTCCTGTGTGACTTTACTTTAGTAAACTTTACTTTCTCTATACCTGAAGTTGTGCGGTGTAATCAAGTCCTACATGTCTCTTTCCTTGTCCCCTAGTTTGGGTTGGCCCAGGTCTCCCTCTGCAGTACAAAGGGTCCGTATTGCGTCCCTGGGGAATGCGTGCCCCACACAGTCGTGGTCGGTCGGCGTGGGGGCGTCTATAGGCTGGGCCGCACCAGCGGCTGCAGCTGATCGTGACAGCTGGATTACAAATCACCTGTCCGCCTTAACACCCAGGAGGCACAGTGGCACATAGAGCCCGGGTCGTGATAGAGACCCTATAAAAAGGCTCAAGCCACCTGTCATACGGGTTTGTGTCCCACCTTTATGGAGGACAGAGAGGAACTGTGACGAACTTATCAGGAGCCATAGGCAGTAAGGGATTACAACACCACTGCACTTTGAGGAAGGCTTTCATCTCCACCTGGTAAAGTGGACTCTGGATTCACTTCCAAGCCAGCCGGACCCTGCCTGTACCTGTGATCTTGGGGCCCTGGATTGCGGTTGCCTGAAGCCTACAGTAAACCAGGTCACCACCACCGCTGTACACCCCCAACCAGGGTTTTGGGGCCCTCTTCATGGGAAGAGTGATGTCACGCTTGGAAGCGATGAAGGATTCCTTTAATCAGGTAATCACATACACCCACCATGTTCATACTCCAGGCCAGAAGGGGGAGCTCTGAACCCAGATTAAGGGGAACTTCCCTATATTCTGGTATGGAGGGAAAGGAAGTGAGTCAGTCTGTCAGAGGACAGAGAAGGGAGCAGTCAGACCTTGAGTGTCAGAAAGACTGAAGGGGCCATGTAGCCAGAGCTGCTGCAGCCCCTGGAGAAAGAGAACTAAGAAGGAAAGGACAGTTTGTAGAAAGTGTGCAGGAGAGCAAAGCACCAGAGAGAGACACCAGTGGAGGAGAGCTGCGACTGGGCTATCTCAATGGAGAGCGCAGATACTGGTTGCCGGAAGACTGAGGTTGTGTCGGACTCTAGGAGGCACAGCAGAAATCGGCAGGACAGATGGACTACAAATCACCTGTCTGCCCTAACACCCAGGAGGCACAGTGGCACATAGAGCCGGGGTCGTGATAGAGACACTATAAAAGGCTCGCGTCATCTGTCATACGGGTTTGTGTCCCACCTTTATGTAGGACAGAGAGGAACGGTGAGGACCTTATTAGGAAGCATAGGCAGTAAGGGACTACAACACCACTGTGCTTTGAGGAAGGCTTTCATCTCAACCTGGTAAAGGGAACTCTGGATTCACTTCCAAGCCGGCCGGACCCTGCCTGTACCTGTGATCTTGTGCCCTGGACTGCGGTTGCCTGAAGCCTACAGTAAACCAGGTAAAGAGCCTGCAAACCTGTGTCCTCCGTTCTTTACTGCACTATTCACCATCTACATCTACACACGGGAGCCCTGGGGACCTACTTCACCTGTGGGAAGTTCTACCATCACCCCAGAGGACCCCCTTAAGCAGCGTCGGTCCTTACTGACCGAATACCACAGGTGGCGTAACGAACACAAACTTTATTCTAAACCCCTTTAAAGACCATCCCTTTAACATGGGCACCCAGGGCCATGGACTGGGTCGCCGCCAAATGACATCCCCTTTTGAGCTGACCAGACCTGGTACCGAGTACCCTACGGCCCTGGCGTGCGACTCTCAGAGACCCCAAGAGATGGCTCAAGTTGCGTACCATGCAGGGACTGTCCCAGGACAGGGAGTAGCCTTGGACCTTGTTAGACAAACCGCAGGCAGCAAGGGACTAGAGACCAGCGCATAGTGGAAGGCTCCCAAACTGACCTGGCAAAGGGATTTCCACTTCAGGCTGCCTGGACTAGGGGGTGTTTACTGAGTCATGGTAAACGACCTTTGTAAGAGGTTAAATGATTAACCATTAAAAGAAAACCCTGGCTGCAATTTGGCAGCTTATAAGGGTATCTTTCACCATGACACTAGTGAACATTAATGTGGGGCATTGAGAGATAATGTGTGAACAGCCACGCTACAAGGTGAAAGGATCATGTATATATGTATACTTGGGATAAGGGAGGTACAAGAATATGATATAGAAATGACTATAAAATGATATTGCATGTCAGAGTAGGGAAATCAGAATACCGAGACTTCTACTGTGTCTCTAGTGTAGGGACTCAGTCTACTTAAATAATTAAAAGCGTAGTAAGTACTATGTAGAGCGCATATAGATCCCAAATTATGTACCTTTCTCCCTGTTGAGGAGTGTTAATGTTACAGGGTAAAGGATAAAACGTAGGCGCAAGAGATGGCCGGCGCAGAAGACGAACTAGGAACTGCGCTCATAAACTAGCTGATTAATTCAGGGGCGCATGCGCCGGTAAGCGCATTCAGATAACACCGACCAGGACCTGAGGTCAGGTGATAGAGGAGCCGAATAGGCTAAGAGTATGTATGCGCGGTGGCTCTAATGCACGGATGTGTATATCTAGGCACATAAAAAGGAACGGGGGACATTGGTGACAAAGTACAATGGGAACATGTACCAAGTCGCCCTAAGAGCGCAAAGATAATGCAATAGCCTGGGATATCCAGGATAGGATTAAGGAGCCGCCAGCTTAAGGGAACATGCGCAGATGCACTATTGCACAGAGTTGTTATTGAGGGACGCTCAATGGTTAAAAGGGCCTTGAAACCATTTAAAATACCGGATAAACTACTCTGAACACAATATCAGATCTTTTTGATAGGTGTTGAAACATCTGAACTAAGTGTATGAGCGCAAATGCACCATTGCACAGAGGTGTTATTGAGGGACGCTCAATGGTAAAAAGGGCCTTGAAACCAATTAAAGAGTATTTATAGATCGCTTAAAGTACTGAAAAACTATTCTGAATGCAATATTAGATCTTTTTGATAGGTTTGAAACATTTGAACTAAGTGTATGATTGACACAAGTTGAAAGGAAGTGATGACAGATTGGAATCTAGGTGCCTCCCCCTCCCTTATTTAATGATAACCAGATTGGACAAGAGAGGGACTGCCTTATCCTCACATGGAGGACGCCGCTGAATGAGGTTATGTCTGCCACTAACCTGGACATTTAACCTGGACATTTTATTCCCCTGATGAACCCCCGTAACGGGGAGGGAAACGCGTTGGGAAGAGAAAGAGGACATATCATCCAGGGTGGTTATACTAACCAAAGGGCTTCATTAAGTAGGCTCAAACTTGGGGACTGCCCTTGTTAGGGCGGGAGTCTTATACACGGGGCACGACAGGGAAGATAGCTTCAAACCCTTCCCCCCCACCTACCTATATCTTTTTTTTTTTTTTTTTTTTTTCTTCTCCCCCCCATTGGAAAAGGTCTATTGGTCTCCGTCCCACGCCGTGCTCTCAATAAGCACAAGAATCTACAACAAGAAGAGAGACAGCAATTGGGTGAGATCATGCCATTTTTCTTGTCTAGTGCACGTTTAAACATGAGCACCAAATTGTTTTTAAAGTACACATAATTTTAGAGGTATACATATTAAATGTTAAGTTTTAGAGTCTAGTGGCTGGCTATGCTGGGTTGTTAGTTAAAAGTGGTCAGACGTGATTAGGAACGATACGTTCTGGTTTCTTTCTTTTTTCCTGCTGAATTCATGCCTGGACTCCATCAACATCTGTTGCCAGTACCCTGGACTGAGCCTATCTAACACAAGTAAACCAGGTAAAGACTGCAACCCTGTGTCCTCCATTTATTTGCTGGCATTCACCATCCCTGCCAAACACGCCGGGAGCCCAGGGGACCCCTCTTCACCTGTGGTAAGCGACACCATCTTTGCTGCAGCACCATCGCCCCCAGAGGACCCCTTTAAGCAGCGTCGGTCACCTCTGACCGAGAAGGCCTCTGGGAACAAGCCCAGCCCTCTTATATTCTTCTAGGGTTTTAAAGATCCACCAAAACTTTCATAAGCGCCTTATGTAAATTAGTTAGATCTCTGGTCACACTATGAAAATCATTGTCATTGACGCCACTATTTGTTGCAGCAGGGATGTCATCATAGAAAATACCATTAGCCTGATTACTCCACACAGGATCTCTGGCTGCCAAATCCATATTTCCACACAATACAAAATAGCAGACAAAATGCTGTTATATACAATCTAAAGACCGTGTGCCAACACCCAGAAGATGTGGAAAAAGAAACCACATATAAACAAAACACTACATATACGAATTAAGGGGGCACCACGGTCAGTGGGATACACACCAAGACCTATAAAGTAACCAATAATGAAGGGGAGGAAGGGGAGGGTACCTGTACATGTCCTTAATTGTGGAGAGAAAGAGGTCCACTTACCCAGATATGCCACACTTGCTAAACTGTTCACTGTTAATAATAATTCAATACGGGCAACAGAACCCTTGGTCATGTCCGACCAGGCGGAGGACAACGGCTCTGCAGGACAGTTGGAGGATTGGTGTCAGAAGTTACACGTTGGCACTGATTCTACCCCTTCACACCAAAAACATGGGGTTTACCGGGTGGTCCATGAGTATGAGCGGTGTGAGATAACGCTTACTGCATGAGTTGGGGGACACTTGCTTAGCAACGGGACTCAGTCACATATGCACGTTTTTCTCACAAAAACAGTCCATGCAGTTTATTATGGCATCATAAACCGGGTTATGCATAGTTCATTATAAACTTCATAGAACAGAATAGGCACCAACAGGTGACATTAAGTTGCAGCTTTAACTTATATACTTCTTATACAGCTTTAACTCACAGTTCAGACACTACACCCACCAGCCCTCCTTGACTAGCTCCCGGGGGTGTCCGTACGCCATAACAATGTCCATGTCATATAGCGCACACGACATTGATTCGTAGTCTCTAAACACGCTAGACTTTACTTCGTCCAGTTACCGTGGGAGACCACACAGTTCATTACTGATCCACTGTCAGTGCACACAGTTCCCCATACTCTGGGTTACCTTCCAGGAGCTCCTGCTCCACACGGTGACTCCTGTCAGTCCTCTCTCCTCAGGGAAGCTGCAGACCTGGGATCACCATCCTGGACAATGCCTTGCTCACTAGGCCACCTGACAGTCCAGATCCTCAGACGGGCTGTAGCTCCCCCAGTGCAGTGCGTTGCAGACTCTGCATCCACTCCTTCCCATGTGCCCTTCAGGAATCCTACTCCCCGGACTTCCAACACAGGTTGTGCTATTAAGGAATCCTACTCCCAGGACTTCCAACACAGGCCACTCAGTGCGCTATTCGGGATGTCTTTCCCCACCTGGGACCGTCCAACACTAGTGTTGAGCATTCCGATACTGCAAATATCAGGTATCGGCCGATATTCGCTGTATCGGAATTCCGATACCGAGTTCCGATACTTTTGCGATATCGGTTACCGGAATCGGAAGTTCCTATAGTGCAATTATGCACTATAATGGAGTGTGAGCAGTGCGTGGGCGGAGACTGCATGGGTGTGTGTGCGGGCGGGGTCTGTGCGTGACGTGGAGGGTCTGTACGTGCCTGCAGGGGCTCTATGCAGGCTGCCGGGGGTCTGTACGGGCCTGCCGGGCTGTATGCTGTTGTGAATTCTGTGGCTGAATTCACTCCTGTGGTCACAAGTGGTACTGCAGCTTCTGAGCTTCCTCCCTCAGGTGTTCTGGTGAGCTCGTTAACTGCTTCATTACTTAACTCCGCCTGATGCTGCTATCCTTGCTCCTTGTCAATGTTTCAGTGTTGGATCTGAGCTTCTCCTGATTGTTCCTGTGACCTGCTGCTCTGTATAGCTAAGTGCTTTTTGCTATTTTGTTGCTTTTTTTCTGTCCAGCTTGTCTTTTGTTTTGCTGGAAGCTCTGAGACGCAAAGGGTGTACCGCCGTGCCGTTAGTTCGGCACGGTGGGTTTTTTTTGCCCCCTTTGCGTGGTTTTTGCTTTAGGGTTTTTTGTAGACTGCAAAGTTCGCTTTACTGTCCTCGCTCTGTCCTAGAATATCGGGCCCCACTTTGCTGAATCTATTTCATCCCTACGTTTTGTCTTTTCCTCTTACTCACAGTCATTATATGGGGGGGGCTGCCTTTTCCTTTGGGGAATTTCTCTGGGGCAAGTCAGGCCTATTTTTCTATCTTCAGGCTAGCTAGTTTCTTAGGCTGTGCCGAGTTGCCTAGGTAGTTGTTAGGCGCAATCCACAGCCGCTTTTAGTTGTGTTTAGGATAGGATCAGGTGTGCAGTCTACAGAGTTTCCACGTCTCAGAGCTCGTTCTTGTATTTTTGGGTATTTGTCAGATCACTGTGTGCGCTCTGATCGCTAAGCACACTGTGTCTCTGGATTGCCTTCATAACACCTGTCATTAGCAAACATAACAGTACAAGGAGCCTAACTAATGATTCTCAATAGAGGGAAAGAAAAAGTTCTGACATCATTTTTTTTTTTTTCTGCTCTGTGTTCACTTTTTTTTTTTTCCCCTAGACATTTGGGTGATTCTGGACACAGGTGTGGACATGGATATTCAGGGTCTGTGCTCTTCAATGGATAATCTCGTTATAAATGTACAAAAAATTCAAGATACTATTGAACAGAAATCTATGTTAGAACCAAGAATTCCTATTCCTGATTTGTTTTTTGGAGATAGCACTAAGTTTCTAAGTTTCAAAAATAATTGTAAGCTATTTCTGGCCTTGAAACCTCATTCTTCTGGTAATCCTATTCAACAGGTTTTGATTATTATTTCTTTTTTGCGCGGCGACCCTCAAGACTGGGCATTTTCTCTTGCGCCAGGAGACCCTGCATTGAGTAGTGTCGATGCGTTTTTCCTGGCGCTCGGATTGCTGTACGATGAGCCTAATTCTGTGGATCAGGCTGAGAAAAATTTGCTGGCTTTGTGCCAGGGTCAGGATGATATAGAAGTATATTGTCAGAAATTTAGGAAATGGTCAGTACTCACTCAGTGGAATGAATCTGCGCTGGCAGCTTTGTTCAGAAAGGGTCTCTCTGAGGCTCTTAAGGATGTCATGGTGGGATTTCCTATGCCTGCTGGTTTGAATGAGTCTTTGTCTTTGGCCATTCAGATCGGTCGACGCTTGCGCGAGCGTAAATCTGTGCACCATTTGGCGGTATTGCCTGAGGTTAAACCTGAGCCTATGCAGTGCGATAGGACTATGACTAGAGTTGAACGGCAGGAATACAGACGTCTGAATGGTCTGTGTTTCTACTGTGGTGATTCCACTCATGCGATTTCTGATTGTCCTAAGCGCACTAAGCGGTCCGCTAGGTCTGCCGTCATTGGTACTGTACAGTCCAAATTCCTTCTGTCCATTACCTTGATATGCTCTTTGTCGTCGTTTTCTGTCATGGCGTTTGTGGATTCGGGCGCTGCCCTGAATCTGATGGATTTGGATTATGCTAAACGTTGTGGGTTTTTCTTGGAGCCTTTGCAGTGTCCTATTCCATTGAGAGGAATTGATGCTACACCTTTGGCCAAGAGTAAACCTCAGTACTGGGCCCAGCTGACCATGTGCATGGCTCCTGCACATCAGGAAGTTATTCGCTTTCTGGTGTTGCATAATCTGCATGATGTGGTCGTGTTGGGGTTGCCATGGCTACAAACCCATAATCCAGTATTGGATTGGAATTCCATGTCGGTATCCAGCTGGGGTTGTCAGGGGGTACATGGTGATGTTCCATTTTTGTCGATTTCGTCATCCACCCCTTCTGAGGTCCCAGAGTTCTTGTCTGATTATCAGGATGTATTTGAAGAGCCCAAGTCCGATGCTCTACCTCCGCATAGGGATTGTGATTGTGCTATCAATTTGATTCCTGGTAGTAAATTCCCTAAAGGTCGATTATTTAATTTATCCGTGCCCGAACACGCCGCTATGCGCAGTTATGTGAAGGAATCCCTGGAGAAGGGACATATTCGCCCATCGTCATCACCACTGGGAGCAGGGTTCTTCTTTGTAGCCAAGAAGGATGGTTCGCTGAGACCGTGTATTGATTACCGCCTTCTTAATAAGATCACTGTTAAATTTCAGTATCCCTTGCCATTGTTATCTGACTTGTTTGCTCGGATTAAGGGGGCTAGTTGGTTCACTAAGATAGATCTTCGTGGTGCGTATAATCTGGTGAGAATCAGGCAAGGAGATGAATGGAAAACTGCATTCAATACGCCCGAGGGTCATTTTGAGTATCTAGTGATGCCGTTCGGACTTGCCAATGCTCCATCTGTGTTTCAGTCTTTTATGCATGACATCTTCCGTGAGTATCTGGATAAATTCCTGATTGTTTACTTGGATGACATTTTGATCTTCTCAGATGATTGGGAGTCTCATGTGAAGCAGGTCAGAATGGTTTTTCAGGTCCTGCGTGCTAACTCTTTGTTTGTGAAGGGATCAAAGTGTCTCTTCGGTGTGCAGAAAGTTTCATTTTTGGGGTTCATCTTTACCCCTTCTACTATCGAGATGGATCCAGTTAAGGTCCAAGCCATCCAGGATTGGATTCAGCCGACATCTCTGAAAAGTCTGCAAAAGTTCCTGGGCTTTGCTAATTTTTATCGTCGCTTCATCTGTAATTTTTCTAGCATTGCCAAACCATTGACCGATTTGACCAAGAAGGGTGCTGATTTGGTTAATTGGTCTTCTGCTGCTGTGGAAGCTTTTCAGGAGTTGAAGCGTCGTTTTTGTTCTGCCCCTGTGTTGTGTCAGCCAGATGTTTCTCTTCCGTTCCAGGTCGAGGTTGATGCTTCTGAGATTGGAGCAGGAGCGGTTTTGTCACAGAGAGGTTCTGATTGCTCAGTGATGAAACCATGTGCTTTCTTTTCCAGGAAGTTTTCGCCCGCTGAGCGTAATTATGATGTGGGCAATCGAGAGTTGCTGGCCATGAAGTGGGCATTCGAGGAGTGGCGTCATTGGCTTGAAGGAGCTAAGCATCGCGTGGTGGTATTGACTGATCATAAGAACTTGACTTATCTCGAGTCTGCCAAGCGCTTGAATCCTAGACAGGCCCGTTGGTCGTTATTTTTTGCCCGCTTCGACTTTGTGATTTCGTACCTTCCGGGCTCTAAAAATGTGAAGGCGGATGCTCTGTCTAGGAGTTTTGTGCCCGACTCTCCGGGTTTATCTGAGCCAGCGGGTATCCTCAAGGAAGGAGTCATTGTGTCTGCCATCTCCCCTGATTTGCGGCGGGTGCTGCAAAAATTTCAGGCGAATAAACCTGATCGTTGTCCAGCGGAGAAACTGTTCGTCCCTGATAGGTGGACTAATAAACTTATCTCTGAACTTCATTGTTCGGTGTTGGCTGGTCATCCTGGAATCTTTGGTACCAGAGAGTTAGTGGCTAGATCCTTCTGGTGGCCATCTCTGTCACGGGATGTACGTACTTTTGTGCAGTCCTGTGGGATTTGTGCTAGGGCTAAGCCCTGCTGTTCTCGTGCCAGTGGGTTGCTTTTGCCCTTGCCGGTCCCAAAGAGGCCTTGGACACATATTTCGATGGATTTCATTTCTGACCTTCCCGTTTCTCAAAAGATGTCAGTCATT
This sequence comes from Ranitomeya imitator, assembly GCF_032444005.1. Classification (NCBI taxonomy): domain Eukaryota; kingdom Metazoa; phylum Chordata; class Amphibia; order Anura; family Dendrobatidae; genus Ranitomeya; species Ranitomeya imitator. Next base: position 657,264,918 of record NC_091282.1, read on the forward strand.
TGGGTGGTCTGTGATCACTTTTCTAAAATGGTCCATCTGGTGCCCTTGGCTAAATTGCCTTCCTCCTCTGATTTGGTACCTTTGTTCTTTCAGCATGTGGTTCGGTTGCATGGCATTCCTGAGAATATTGTTTCTGACAGAGGTTCCCAGTTTGTTTCAAGGTTTTGGCGAGCCTTTTGTGGTAGGATGGTCATTGACCTATCCTTTTCCTCGGCTTTCCATCCTCAGACTAATGGCCAGACCGAACGAACCAATCAGACCTTGGAAACATATCTGAGATGTTTTGTTTCTGCAGACCAGGATGATTGGGTGTCCTTTTTGCCGTTGGCTGAGTTCGCCCTTAATAATCGGGCCAGCTCGGCTACCTTGGTTTCTCCATTTTTTTGCAATTCTGGGTTCCATCCTCGTTTCTCTTCAGGACAGGTTGAGTCTTCGGACTGTCCTGGTGTGGATTCTGTGGTGGATAGGTTGCAACAGATCTGGACTCAGGTAGTGGACAATTTGACCTTGTCCCAGGAGAAAGCTCAACTTTTCGCTAACCGCAGACGCCGTGTGGGTCCCCGACTTCGTGTTGGGGATCTGGTTTGGTTATCTTCTCGTCATATTCCTATGAAGGTTTCCTCTCCTAAATTTAAACCTCGTTTTATTGGTCCGTATAGGATTTCTGAGGTTCTCAATCCTGTGTCTTTTCGTTTGACCCTCCCAGACTCCTTTTCCATACATAATGTATTCCATAGGTCGTTGTTGCGGAGATACGTGGCACCTATGGTTCCATCTGTTGAGCCTCCTGCCCCGGTTTTGGTGGAGGGGGAATTGGAGTATATTGTGGAGAAGATTTTGGATTCTCGTGTTTCTAGACGGAAACTCCAGTATCTGGTTAAATGGAAGGGTTATGCTCAGGAAGATAATTCCTGGGTTTTTGCCTCTGATGTTCATGCTTCCGATCTTGTTCGTGCCTTTCATGCGGCTCATCCTGGTCGGCCTGGGGGCTCTGGTGAGGGTTCGGTGACCCCTCCTCAAGGGGGGGGTACTGTTGTGAATTCTGTGGCTGAATTCACTCCTGTGGTCACAAGTGGTACTGCAGCTTCTGAGCTTCCTCCCTCAGGTGTTCTGGTGAGCTCGTTAACTGCTTCATTACTTAACTCCGCCTGATGCTGCTATCCTTGCTCCTTGTCAATGTTTCAGTGTTGGATCTGAGCTTCTCCTGATTGTTCCTGTGACCTGCTGCTCTGTATAGCTAAGTGCTTTTTGCTATTTTGTTGCTTTTTTTCTGTCCAGCTTGTCTTTTGTTTTGCTGGAAGCTCTGAGACGCAAAGGGTGTACCGCCGTGCCGTTAGTTCGGCACGGTGGGTTTTTTTTGCCCCCTTTGCGTGGTTTTTGCTTTAGGGTTTTTTGTAGACTGCAAAGTTCGCTTTACTGTCCTCGCTCTGTCCTAGAATATCGGGCCCCACTTTGCTGAATCTATTTCATCCCTACGTTTTGTCTTTTCCTCTTACTCACAGTCATTATATGGGGGGGGGCTGCCTTTTCCTTTGGGGATTTTCTCTGGGGCAAGTCAGGCCTATTTTTCTATCTTCAGGCTAGCTAGTTTCTTAGGCTGTGCCGAGTTGCCTAGGTAGTTGTTAGGCGCAATCCACAGCCGCTTTTAGTTGTGTTTAGGATAGGATCAGGTGTGCAGTCTACAGAGTTTCCACGTCTCAGAGCTCGTTCTTGTATTTTTGGGTATTTGTCAGATCACTGTGTGCGCTCTGATCGCTAAGCACACTGTGTCTCTGGATTGCCTTCATAACACCTGTCATTAGCAAACATAACAGTATGCGGCGTGCCGGGTCTCTGTGTGGCGTGCCCGGTCTCTGTGCAGCGTGCCGGGTCTGTGTGCGGCGTGCCGAGTCTGTGTGCGGCTCTGTGCGTGTGTGCAGGCATCGTCCGATGGGACTACAAGTCCCATCGGACGATGCCTGCTACACTGACAATGATTGACACATTAGCCAATGATGGGACAGTAGTAGTCCTATCATCCGGCTAATGTGTTGTATGAAAAAAAAAACATTAAACATAGAGTTCATGCTCACCATTACTTTGTTCCCCGAAGCCAGTGTCAACCTGTAAAAAAGATTAAAATAACAAACAACCAATATACTCCCTGTCCGCAGAAATCCACGAGTGTCCCACGACGATCTCCCATGGATTACATTTTTTGCAGGTGCTGAAGTATGGTAAGTATGGTTAAATGAAGAATATTAAAATACTTTTTTCCTAATGTGTGCGTGTTTTATTAACCCTTTCTTACTATTGGATTAATAATGGATAGGCGTCTTATTGACGCCTCTCCTTTATTAACCCGGCTTAATGTCACCTTACAATAGCAAGGTGACATTAACCCCTTATTACCCCATATCCCACCGCTACACGGGAGTGGGAAGAAAGGGGCTAAGTGCCGGAATTGGCGCATCTCACAGATGCGCCATTTCTGGGGCTGCTGCGGACTGGTATTTGTAGCCGGTGGGGGGCCAATATCCATGGCCCCTCTCTAGGCTATGAATATCAGCCTGCAGCTGTCTGCATAGCCTTTCTGGCTATAAAATATAGGGGGTCCCCACGTAATTTTTTGGGGGGACCCTTATTTTAATAGCCAGTAAAGGCTACGCAGACAGCTGCGGGTTGTTATTCATAGCCTAGAGAGGGGCCATGGATATTGGCCCCCAATACCTCGATTCATAGCAGGTTACAAATATTGGCCCCTGGCTGTCGACTTTCCCCCTCTAGTGCAGACAATTGCGCGGGATCCCACGCCGTTTTTTTGCGATTTTCTTTTAATTAACCGCTCTTTAAGGCCTCTTTCACACTTGCGTCGGTACGTGTCCGTCACTATGGGTCAGCAAGATGTACTGACAAACGTTGTGAAATTTGTGCACAACGTGGGCAGCCAGGGGTGGATTAAGGGTAGCCAGGGCCCCGGGCTGTTCACACACTGTGGGCCCCCCCGGTCATGTGACGGGGGTCATGTGACGGGGGTCATGTGACGGGGGTCATGATATACCCGAACCAGATTATTCCAGAAAAATGGCCGGGCCCTACTCTACTGTAACCTATTAAATATTTGTTAAAATCTGCAATACAATTTAGGTATATCTTGACCAATAATATCACATACAAGGAACAAATACAACCGCACCATGACCAGACCACAAATTACAACCACAGTGATCGAATAATATCACATACAAGGAACAAATACCACCGCACTATGTCAAGACCACATATTACCACTTGGTGACCAAATAGCACATACAAGGGACAAATACCACAACACCATTTCCAGACCACATATTACCACCACATAGTGACTGAGTACCACAATACTGATCAGTAACAAAAAAACAAAAAACACAATACTATCACCATAAGTGCCAGTATTCACAGGAGATCTGTACTTAGTATGCAGTGTCTGTGTAGAGGTAATACAGTGATCACTGGTGACATTGTACACAGGACCTTTGTATATAGTATACAGTGTATAGTGTCAGTGTATAGGTAACACTGACTCACCAGTGATGTCTCTAGGTGAACTCCATCTTTCATCCAGCACAGACCGCCATCATTTCTTCCAGCCAGGACTCGTTTCTGCAGGAAATAACACAGTTATCTCGAGCTCCACTTGCAGAACACATTACTTAATTTTTCACAACTTCTACATTTCACCACATGAAGAAGAAAAGGCGATATAGTGTCACTCTGCATAATAACAGGACCGCCCCCCCATTTAAAACAGTATACTCAAAAAATAAAATAAATACATCACTGCAGTAATAATATCCCTTAATTAGCCCCTATGGTAATAATATTCCCCACCCTGGCTCCGTTTATCTCATTCCTGGCTCCAGCCATATGTTCTCCCATCCTGCGCTCATGAGTATCCATTCTACACCATATGATCTCCCCATCCTGCCCCATCTGTCTCCATCGTATCCATCCTGCCCCATGATCCAATCCTGCCCCATGTCTCCAATCATGCCCCGTGTCTACATTCTGCCCATGCCTCCAGTCCTGCCCCCAGTGTGTCCAGCATATTACCCCCAGTTTGTCCAGCAATCTGCCCCAGTATGTCCAGCATATTGCCCCCAGACAGTGTGTCCAGCAATCTGCCCCAGTGTGTCCAGCATATTACCACCAGTGTGTCCAGCAATCTGGCCCAGTGTCTCCAGCATTGCCCCAGTGTGTCCAGCAATCATCTGCCCCAGTGTATCCAGCATTGCCCCAGTGTGTCCAGCAATCATCTGCCCCAGTGTCTCCAGCAATCTGCCCCAGTGTCTCCAGCAATCTGCCCCAGTGTCTCCAGCAATCTGCCCCCAGTGTCTCCAGCAATCTGCCCCCAGTGTCTCCAGCAATCTGCCCCCAGTGTGTCCTCCAGCAATCTGCCCCCAGTGTGTCCTCCAGCACTCTGCCCCCAGTGTGTCCTCCAATCTGCCCCACTGTCTCCAGCATTGCCCCCAGTGTGTCCTCCAATCTGCCTCACTGTCTTCAGCCTTGCCCCCAGTGTGTCCTCCAATCTGCCCCAGTGTCTCCAGCATTGCCCTTAGTGTGTCCTCCAATCTGCCCCAGTGTCTCCAGCATTGCCCCCCCCAGTGTGCCCTCCAATCTGCCTCACTGTCTCCAGCATTCTGCCCCACTGTCTCCAGCAATCTGCCCCACTGTCTCCAGCAATCTGCCCCACTGTCTCCAGCAATCTGCCCCACTGTCTCCAGCAATCTGCCCCACTGTCTCCAGCATTGCCAACAGTGTGTCCTCCAATCTGCCTCACTGTCTCCAGCATTGCCCCCAGTGTGTCCTCCAATCTGCCCCACTGTCTGCAGCTTTGCCCCCCAGTGTGTCGTCCAATCTGCCCTACTGTCTCCAGCATTGCCCCCAGTGTGTCCTCAAATCTGCCCCAATGTCTCCAGCATTGCCCCCCAGTGTGTCCTCCAGCATTGCCCCCCACTCCCCCAGTGTGTCCACCGATAACTGATCCAAAAAAAAACAAAAAAACAAGCAGTCTCCTCACCTGTCCGCGCTCCAGGCGGCGAGCTCCCTGCAGCAGCGCACACTCGCCGGCGACTGACAATGACGTCAGACGCCGGCGACGTGTGCGCTGCGGCCGACATCAGCCGCCAGCCTCCAATTGGCTGGCGGCTGTTGTTGTTAACTATTGATGTGCGGGCGCGCGCCCGCACGTCAATAGGAAACCGCCGCAGCGCCGGAAGGGGCCCGGTGAGCAGATGAGAAGGGGCCCAATGCGGACCCCCTCTCTCTGCCCACCGGGTACGGGGGGCACATAAACGCCGGCGGCGGCGGCCGGCACGGCATTCACAGATGATTATCAGAGGGTTAATCTGCGGTAGCCCAGGGCCCCCCCAGACCACTGGGCCCTGGGCTACCGCCCATATTGACCCTCTGATAATCCGCCCCTGTGGGCAGCGGATGCAGTTTTTCAATGCATCTGCTGCTCATTCTGAAGTCCGGGAAGGAGGGGGCGGAGTTTCAGCCGCACTTGCGCGGTAGAAAATGGCGGACACAACGGCCAAAAAAAAGTTCACTTGAATGTTTTTCGTGCTAACGGATCCATTGCACGACAGACGCAACGTGTGGCCATCCGTCACGATCCGTCGCTAATACAAGTCTATGGGTAAAAAACGCATCCTGCAAGCACATTTGCAGGATCCGTTTTTTCCGCCGGATCCGTTTTTTTCTCAAAGAGTTGTATTTGCGCCGGATTGCACCTGATGGCCACACGTTTCATCTGTTTTTTGCATGATCCATCAAAAAAGCTGTTTCCGGCGGACGGAAAACACATACAGAGGAACAGTTTTTCTGTCCTGCCAAAAAACGCACAGCGATGGATCCAGCAAAAAAACAGATGAAACTGAGATGTGAAATGATGAATCCGGCCTCCGAATCCATTTTTTCATGCATGTTTCCATTCAAATCATGCAAATTTTCCGTTTATGTATTTATTTATTTCCAAAAACTGCACCAAAACTGCACCAAAAACCTGCACCAAAAGCCTGCAACAAAAACCGCATCAAAAACCCCATCAAAAACTGCATCACAAACAGCACCAAAAACCTGCATCAAAAACTGCACCAAAAACTGCATCAAAAACAGCATTAAAAAACTGTATGAAAAACTGCACCAAAAATGCACCAAAAACTGCATCAAAACAGCACCAAAAACTGCATCACAAACAGCACCAAAAACCTGCATCAAAACCGCATCAAAAACTGCACCAAAAAATGCATCAAAACCTGCTTAGGGTATGTGCACACGTAGAAAGCTCCTCTGCGGATTTTTCCTCAGCGGATTTGATAAATCCGCAGGGGAAAACCGTTGTGGTTTTTACTGCGGATTTATCGCGTTTTCTATTGCGGATTCCGCTGCGGATTTACATCTGCTGTTTTCTATTGGAGGAGATGTAAAAACGCTGCGGATTCCGCAAAAAGAATTGACATGTTGCGGAAAATAAAAAAACTGCGTTTCCGCATGTTTTTTTCCGCAGCATGGGCACATTTTGTTTCCCATAGGTTTACATTTTACATTGTACTGTAAACTCATGGGAAACTGCTGCGGACCCGCAGCTGCGGAAACGCTGCGGATCCGCAGCAAAATCCGCATCCGCACCCTTAAAAAACTGATTTTTTTAGGCTATGTGCACACGTTGCGGATTCCATTGCAGAATTTTCCGCAGCGGATCTGCTGCGGTTTTCCATCTGCAGTTTTCTATTGGAGCAGATGGAAAACCGCTGCGGATTCCGCACAAAGAATTGACATGCTGCGGAAAATAAACCGCTTCGTTTCCGCGTGTTTTTTTCGGCAACATGTGCACAGCGGTTTTTTGTTTTCCATAGGTTAACATGGTACTGTACACCACATGGAAAACTGCTGCGGATCCGCAGTAAAAACCGCAACGTGTGCACATAGCCTTATGCTGTCTTTGATGCAGTTTTTGGTGCAGGTTTTTGGTGCAGTTTTGATGCAGTTTTTGGAAATAAATAAATAAATGGAAAATGTGCATGATTTGAATGGAAACATGCGTGAAAAAACGGATTCGGAGGCCGGATTCATCATTTGACATCTCAGTTTCATCCGTTTTTTGCTGAATCCGTCGCTGCACATTTTTTCGCAGGACAGAAAAACCATTCCTCTGTATGTGTTTTCCGTCCGCCGGAAACAGCTTTTTTGACGGATCATGCAAAAAACGGATGAAACGTGTGGCCATCAGGTGCAATCCGACGCTTATACAACTCTATGAGAAAAAAACGGATCCGGCAGAAAAAACGGATCCTGCAAATGTGCTCGCAGGATGCGTTTTTTACCCATAGACTTGTATTAGCGATGGATCGCGACGGATGACCACACGTCGCATCCGTCGTGCAACGGATCTGTCGTGTTTTGGCAGACCGTCGGCACGAAAAACGTTCAAGTGAACGTTTTTCTGGCCATCGCGTCCGCCATTTTCTACCGCGCATGCGCGGCCGAAACTCCGCCCCCTCCTCCCCGGACTTCAGAATGGGCAGCGGATGCGCTGAAAAACTGCATCCGCTGCCCACGTCGTGCACAAATTTCACAATGTGAGTCGGTACGTCGACCCGACGCATAGCGATGGACCCCTACCGACGCAAGTATGAAAGAGGCCTTAAAGAGCGGTTAATTTAAAAAAAAAATTGGAAAAAACAGCGTGGGCTCCCGCGCAATTTTCTGCGCCAGAGGGGGAAAGCCGAAGACCGGGGGCCAATATTTGTAGCCTGCTATGAATATCAGCCCGCAGCTGTCTGCGTAGCCTTTACAGGCTATTAAAATAGGGGGACCCCCCAAAAAAATGACGTGGGGTCCCCTATATTTTATAGCCGGAAAGGCTATGCAGACAGCTGCGGGCTGATGTTCATAGCCTAGAGAGGGGCCATGGATATTGGCCCTCCCCGGCTACAAATACCAGTCCGCAGCCGCCCCAGAAATGGTGCATCTGTAAGATGCGCCAATTCCGGCACTTAGCTCCTCTCTTCCCTCTCCCGTGTAGCGGTGTGATATGGGGTAATAAGGGGTTAATGTCACCTTGCTATTGTAAGGTGACATTAAGCCGGGTTAATAACAGAGAGGCGTCAACAAGACGCCTATCCATTATTAATCCAATAGTAAGAAAGGGTTAATAAAACACGCACACATTAGGAAAAAAGTATTTTAATATTCTTCATTTAACCATACTTACCATATTTCAGCGCCTGCAAAAAACGTAAAATGATTAACCGTATACTACCTGTCCATCGTAGTCTAATTAATAACGCGTGTCCCATGACGATATCACCTATAGAACAGTGACATCGGGTGATGTCACTGCTCTATAGGACCCTCAGTGACACACTGACAGGAGACAATGGCTCCTGCAGTGCATCACTGAGGTTACTAAAGTTCAAAGTGTCACTTTATGGCAATTGCTGCGTGGGAAAATTTCTCACCCAGCAATGCCATAAGTGAGACTAGGGACTATTTTTTTACAGCGGCGGTGGAATACAGTGCGGAAGGATACCTTCCTCCCGTCATTGTGTTTCTGGAGCCCCTAGAGAGCGGTCGCAACAGCTGTTGCTGCCGTTCTCCACGGGAGATTGTCGTGGGACACTCGTGGATTTCTGCGGACAGGGAGTATATTGGTTGTTTGTTATTTTAATCTTTTTTACAGGTTGACACTGGCTTCGGGGGACATAGTGACAAGTAATGGTGAGTATGAACTCTATGTTTAATGTACTGTATGTCTATATGTATGTACTGTATGGAGTATGTATGGAGTATGTATGGAGTATGTATGTGTTTTTTTTTCATTCAACACATTAGCAGGATGATGGGACTACTACTGTCTCATCATTGGCTAATGTGTCAATCACTGTCAGTGTAGCAGGCATCGTCCGATGGGACCTGTAGTCCCATCGGACGATGCCTGCACACACGCACAGAGCCCCGGCACGCCGCACAGAGCCCCGACACTGCGCACAGAGACCAAGCACGCTGCACAGAGACTCGGCACACCGTATACAGCCTCGGCAGGCCCGCATACAGCCCCGCATAGAGCCCCGGCAGCCCGCATACAGCCCCGGCAGCTCGCATACAGCCCCGGCAGGTCCGCATACAGCCCCGGAAGGCCCGCACAGACCCCGCCCGCACACACAGACACGCACAGTGTCCGCCCACGCACCGCCCACACTCTCCCCCCCTCCGGAACAGGATGTAGAAGGACAGAAAGGGCTTATTTACGTTCCGATATTTGTGTCCCATTGACTTGCATTGGTATCGGGTATCGATATCGACGATATCCGATATTTTTTGGATATCGGCTGATCCAATCCGATACCGATACTTCTGGATATTGGAAGGTATCGCTCAACACTATCCAACACACAAGTCTCTAAGTGCGCTTAACAGGGATCTGATCCTACTCCCAGGATCTCCCAACACACAGGTCTTCAGATCTACGGCCTCAGTGCGCTATTCAGGGATCCAGTCCACAGTCAGGACCTCCCAACCCACAAGCCATCCAGGATCTACACAGTCTCCATTTCAGAGACCATTCAGGTCCATACACAGAAACCACTACCGACTCCATTGCAGGTACCACTACTGACCATGTGACCCACACCCTGGTCACATTGTGTAGTTGTAACCACTCCCATAAATGGGTGGTGTGTGTGTGTGGCTAGTCCAACCCGCCCAGCTCTCAAAGTAGCCCAATAAGCCTCCCTTGACTATTATACAAACACTTATGGGACTACAGGTCCCAGAACAACAACATTACTTCAGGCTTACAGTGCAGACTCCCTCTGTGACACACATTGGCCATTTACAATTGTGCCAGTCACTGTTTAACCATCATTACAACGACAGATACGCCTCCATGCATATCCTGAGGTGCACACACAGCATCCCCCTAGCTGCAAAAAGGGGTCACTGAATCACAGCGGGTATTCAGCAAGCACCCACTAGATTTTGGGCAGGTAAAAGGGGTCCAACATCATATATTAGGTTGTAAATATAAATATATTATATGTACTAGATCTTTGTTTTAGGTGAATGTTATTGTGTTAATATATTGTTTACTGTATATTCATGTCACAGATACATGTACAGCACATCTATATCATGTACTTACACTGTATGTTTGTTTTTCAGTGTGGTTTTGACAAAGACCAGCCTTGGTCGAAACGTTAACCGTAACTTAAAGTATCCGTCATTTTCTCTGAACACTAATAAGCATTTGGTGATGCCTGTACTAATAATAAAAAATACAACTTTCACGTAAAAACCTGCAAGTCTTGAGTGTGCGGCTGTTTTTTCTATAGACAACATCATATCCCCACTGGAGGTCATCCAACCATTAAAGAGAGGTACCATCCTGTACCTCCAGCTCACTACCAATATGCCAAGAGTATGTTACAAGAGATGAAGGAGGCTGGGGTAATCAAAGACAGTTGTAGCCCCTCGGCAGCTCCATTAGTCCTCTTTAAGAAAAAGGATGGTAAAATGAGGATGTGTGTTGATTACAGGCAGATAAACCGCATTACACACAATGATGCCTAGCCATTGCCCAGAATCGAAGAGTCATTAGCTGCTTTGAAATCTGCTATTTGTTTCTCCACTTTAGATCTCACTAGTGGGTATTGGCAGGTTCATGTGGCAGAGGCGGATAAGAAGAATGCCTTCACGACACCGATGGGCCTCTCCAAATTCAGCTACATGCCGTTCGGACTTTGCAACACACCAGGGACGTTTCAGAGGATGATGGAGTGCTGTCTCGGGCACAAGAATTGTGAAACCATCCTGTTGTACCTGGATGATGTCATCGTCTTCTCTAAGACTTATGAAGACCACCTGAAGCACCTGGCCAAGGTGTTTAAAGCCCTGTCTAACTTTTGCCTGAAGGTAAAGCCATCCAAATGCCACCTGTTAAAGCCCAAAGTACAGTACCTGGGCCATGTGGTAAGCGCTGAAGGAGTGGAACCAGACCCTGACAAGGTCACCGTGATCAGGGACTGACCAACACCCAGCAACGTACATGAAGTCCGGCAGTTCCTCGGGTTGGTAGGCTACTACCGAGGGTTCATTAAAGACTTCACTAAGATAGCCGCACCCCTGCAAGACCTGTTAGTGGGCCAATCCAAAAAGACCAAGAACAAGGGTCATCCATTTGAGTGGAACGACAGGCTGGAAGGATCCTTTACTCGGTTGAAGTTGGCTTTCACGGGAGATGAGGTTCTAGCTTACCCTGACTATGACCAACCATTTGTGCTCTACACAGATGCCAGCAACGTGAGACTGGGAGCAGTGTTGTGCCAGGTGCAGAAAGGAAAAGAAAGAGTAATTGCCTATGCCAGCAGGAAGCTTCGTCCCACTGAAAGGAACCCTGAAAACTACAGATACTTCAAGCTGGAGTTCCTCGCTATAGGCTGGGCGGTAGCAGAGCAGTTCAAACACTACCTGGCCTCAGCAAGATTCACCGTTTTCATGGACAACAATCTGCTGACCCACCTAGTAACTGCAAAACTAGGTGCATTGGAACAGCGATGGATGGTCCTGGTTGTCCAGCTACGAATTCACCATCAAGTACCATGCAAGGCACAAGAATACAACTGCCGATGCGCTGTCCAGGATGCCCCATTTACCAGAAGTGGGAGAAGATTCGGAAGCACTTGAAGAGATTGCAGTTACCAGCTTTCCATCGCCCCGGGGTGACTCAGTACTCCCATTATGTGAAGAACAAACGCAAAGACAGGCAAGAAGCCATGCTGAATCCATTACCCCATCATGGATGGGCAGAGATGCAGGATAGTGACCCAGCAGTCCATCTGGTCAAAGAGCTGCTGACACAAGCAGATTCACACCCTGGTCCACATGCTCCACAAGAGACTCAGCAGTTATGGAAGGAGAAGAGCAAATTGTTTATCTATGACGGTAAGCTGTGCCAGAGGAATATCGACCAACGTACTCACGAGCTGGTCTGGCAGGTGGTAGTTCTGAGACAAGATGTGCCAATGGTTCTGGAAGCATACCACGATGGAGCAGGACACTTCGGATGGAAGAAATTAGAGATCCTACTTCGTGGGAGGTTCTATTGGATTGGCATGAGCCATTGAAAAGTGGTGCCGAGAGTGTGGCACATGTAACTTGCGCAGAAAGGACCGTGACAGCCAGAGGGCACCCCTGCAGCCCATAGTCACCAAGCAGCCACTCGAACTAGTAGCTTTGGATCATGTGAAGCTAACCCCAAGCCGGTCAGGCTATGTCTATGCTCTGACCATAGTGGACCTTTATTCCAGATTCCTGGTAGATGTACCTGTTAAGGATCAGGCAACGAAGACGACAGCCAAAGCATTCCAACATCACTTTTGTCGACCACACGGATACCCTGAAAAGGTACTTACTGATCAAGGCCCAGCCTTTGAAGCGGAAGTGTTCCAGGAGTTCTGTAACCTGTACGGATGCAAGACGATAAGTACAACGCTGTGCCATCCACAGACAAACGGTATGTGTGAGAAGATGAACCAGGTGGTAATCAACTTGCTGAAGACCTTGCCTTTAGAAGAAAGAAACTTGTGGCCAGAGAAGTTGCCGGATCTGGTAGATCTGTATAATCACATCCCGGTGAATGCCACCAACTGCACTCCATCATACTTAATGAGAGGAAGACCTAGCAAATTACCTGTCGACCTTGATATGGGAGACATAACACCAGAAACAACTTCACCAGATGCAGATTGGGATACTGAGCGACAACAAAAATATCGTCAAGTACAGGAGTGTGTGGAAAGAAGCTTGTCCCAGGCAAGCCAAAGACAAGAAAGGAGCTACAATCAACGTGCCCCTGCAATTCCCTTGTCACCAGGTGAACAAGTGCTAAAGTGAAAAAGAAGAATGCATAAACTTGATGACCAGTGGGAAGCTGAACCATATACCATCTTACGATCAAATTTTGATAATACTAAAGTCTGTCTCATAAGCAAAGACGGAGGAGAAACCTCGACTGCGGTATCTCGAGATCACCTTAAAGTGTGTCCTGACAAACTAAGAGACAAGGAAAAAGACTCAGGTACTCCTCAACCCATGGAGGAAAAAGAAAAGAGAATCCATACCGTTCTTGGAGACTTTCCCCAGTCATGGACTCAGGTAAATCAAGCAATAGTGGTGCCTGTTTTGACTTTTCCCCAGTTGGATATACCAGAACAATATGTGACTCAAAATCGTCCTGAAACAGAAGAGACATTACACCAGCGGGGTCAAGCAGCAGAAGTCACACCAGCAGTAGAACCAGAGAATCCACACCCTGCTATTGGTGAATCTGTCATGCCCACAGTGAGCAGTAGTATTCCTAGAAGATCAGTACACCTGTGCTACCTAGAATTCCCAGTAGCGTAGCCATAAGAGAGCGCATAACACCAGTGATAGCAAGCCTTGTGAATCTGGTCAGATCACCCTCAGTGCCTGTGCTGCTTAGATCTACCCATAGTACCAGATGTCAGATCCAAGCCCATTACATGGACTAGTAAACTTTCAATAATTGGTGTTACCTGTTCAAAAATGTTTGCTTATGCTTATTGCAGGTTTAAAATGGACAATAGGGTAACGGACGGTGAATTGCCCAAAAACTGTCACTGGAAATAGTTGGCACCTCCTAGGTGCACCTTTGGTTCTACCCACATTGCCAGCGTGGGTAGGGCCTTGTTTGTTCACAGACCTGAAGCAAAAACTGTCTGGCATGGCTGAACACCGGGTCTGGATGTACGCCTTGTAGCTCGCCTAAGACCTACGTTGGGGGTTTATGACGGTCTCCCGCTTCGGTACTGTTGTTAGTTAACAAGGACACCCTGGTATAAGACCAGTTGTACTTATATAAATTCTGTTTTTGCAACGTTTAAGCCAAAAGTGCCTCCCGTAAAGGAAGGAAAAGTTTATACCACAGTGGTGCTGCCCTCCTCTCGGGGAGGGTAATGCCATGCCTGGAGACAGGAGGGATCCCTTTGGCAGGTAATCTTACATGCAACACTTTCTGACTACAGGCCAGAAAGGGGAGCTCTACACCTGACTTCAGGGGAGCAGCTCTCTCTCTGGTCGAGAAGAGGAGTCGGTTGCTAGGCAGTTAGAGTTAGACATTTGACAGTTGTAGCAGACAGTGAAGGAGCACAGAGGAACTTGAGAGCTAGAGGAGGGCTGCGATTGGGCCCCTCTAAGCTAGAGCACAGGAACTGGATACTAGGAGCCCGAGGTCGTGAGGAACTACAGGTCTCACTGCAGAACCAGAGGTCAGGAAGTTAAAAGTGACTTGCCCACATATTACCCGAGGTACAGCAACAATTTGAGCTCAGAGTCACTGTGTACAGAGACCCCAAAACATAGAGACCCCAAGAGACGGCTCAAGTTGCCTACCATGCAGGGACTGTCTCAGGAAAGGGAGTAACTGAGGACCTTGTTAGAAAACCACAGGCATCAAGGGACTAGAGAAGGGACTAGTGGAAGGCTCCCAAACTGACCTGGCAAAGGGATTTCCACTTGTCTTCAGGCTACTTGCCGGTACCCTGGACTGAGGTTTTCTAACACCAGTAGACCAGGTAAAGACTGCAACCCTGTGTCCTCCATTTATTTGCAGGCATTCACCATCCCTGCCAAACACACCGGGAGCCCTGGGGACCCCTCTTCACCTGTGGGAAGCGACATCATCTTTGCTGCAGCACCATCGCCCCCAAAGGACCCCTTTAAGCAGCGTCGGTCACCTCTGACCGAGAACCACAGGTGGCATAACGAACTTTCAGTATTTCCACAACCCCATTAAAGACCATCCCTTTTACTTGGACGCCCAGGGCCACGGACCGGGTCGCTGCCACCATTCCCACCCCTTTAATTGCGACCAGACCTGGTACCACGTACCACACTGCCTTGGCGGGTGACTCATATATATATATATATATATATTTATAATTAAGTTCACCCTGGTATACTCGGAGACTAATGTACAATTTTTGGACGTTAATGTCCTTATAGAGAATGGTAGACTCATCACTCAATTGTATACAAAGTCTACAGATAAGAACAATTTGTTGCATTTTAGCAGCCAGCATCCGAAAAAATCAAAGGAGTCTATCCCATATAGCCAATTGATACGAGTAAAAAGAATTGAAAGTGAGGAATACTCTTTAAAGAAATCTATGGATAAGACACTTAGGAAATTTTTGGAGAGAGGCTACTCAAAAAATCTATTACAGAGACAAAAAAACAAGGTTGATGCACTGCATAGAGAAGATTTACTCCGAGTTAAACCACGCTCTGATGAAATCAGCCGTATTCCCTTTGTAACCACTTATTGTGAGGAAAGCAATGTGATTGCAGACATTATACGGAAACATTGGGGAATGTTGCATAGATGTATCCCTCAGGTGAGAGAATTCTGTAAACCCCCATTGTTTTCTTATAAACGGAATCGTACTGTTGGCTGCATCGTAACTAAGTCAGACATAGGCACCTTTAAGAAGCAAGGCCAAGCGACATTGACTGGTATTGGTAGGAGGGGGTGTTACCCATGCTTATCATGCGTCAATTGTTGTTTGATGCTGAAGGGTGAAAATTTTTTCCATCCTAAGACTAAAGAGGAGTTCAAAATTCGTCATTTTTTGACATGCGATTCAGATTATGTGATTTATCTATTGCAATGTCCTTGTTCATTATGGTATGGCGGTGAGACAACGTGTGAATTCAAAACGAGAATCAATCAACACCGACATACCATAAGGAAGAAACGCATGGACTTACCGGTGTCAAAACATTTTACTGAAAAATCACACACGGAAAGAGAGCTTCGGTTTCGTATTATTGATACGATACCGGCCTTAAGGAGGGGGGGAGATCGGGTTCAAATGTTGAAAAGAAGGGAAATGGAGTGGATAATGAGATTAAAGACTTTGAAGCCATATGGTCTCAATGTAGACTTCAAATATAGTCAAATTATGTGAAAAAGTATGGAATACGATCTGGGTGTGTTCTTTCCCTACCTACTATTTGGGTTTTAATGTTATATTTTAAGTAACGGAGTAATAAAATTTATTCTTTTTCTTCTTTCTCTACCTCAAGTGTTCCACCCTATGCTACGATCGAGTAGAAACATAGAAAAATGGGAATATTCTTCGGCCATCGGGACGTCGGTATTAAATATTTAAAGAATTGTTGAGACAATATATTCTTTCTACTCCTAAAACAGATTTGTGAATCAATTAAAAATAATTTAAAAAAAATTTCAAAAAGAAATTTTTTCTCTTTTTTATAATGTAGTAGTGGACTCATTGGATATAATGACCCGTGTATTGTAATAAAGAATAAAAAGATAATCATTACGAGCTACCACAATATGGATGTGTGTTTGAATAAGTACTTAGGAATTTATATATGTGGCCATATCGTGTGGACTGCAAGCTCTGCATCTACTGTATAGGAGGGATGTGGGGGTTATTGCCCCGTAGATCCCCAAATCCGGTGATATAATGAGATGCTACACTTGTTTGTGTGAGCACTAGAGTCCGTATAATTAGTATGGGACCTTTTGTTTTGGTCCCTTTAGATTTTGGCACACGTTATTCCTTTGTATGGAATGTGTCTTTTGTTTGCCGGTCTGTGTGGTGGTGCTCGTATTCACTATAATGAAATAGTTTGGGTCTAATATGGTCATAATATGTGTGACCTGTAAATATGAGTCCATTTCTACGTGTCGTAATTAAATATTTTAACCCCTTTCTGGCATTGGACGTACTATCCCGTCGAGGTGGGGTGGGCCCCCATGACCATGGACGGGATAGTACGTCCAGCGCGATCGGCGGCGCTCACGGGGGGAGCGCCGCCGATCGCGGCCGGGTGTCAGCTGTTTATCGCAGCTGACATCCGGCACTATGTGCCAGGAGCGGTCACGGACCGCCCCCGGCACATTAACCCCTGGCACACCGCGATCAAAGATGATCGCGATGTGCCGGCGGTATAGGGAAGCTTCCCGCAGGGAGGTGGCTCCCTGCGGGCTTCCCTGAGCCCCCCGCAGCAACGCGATGTGATCGCGTTGCTGCGAGGGTCTCACCTCCCTCCCTGCTTCCTCAAGCCCCGGATCCAAGATGGCCGCGGATCCGGGTCCTGCAGGGAGGGAGGTGGCTTCACAGAGCCTGCTCAGAGCAGGCACTGTGAAGGCTGCAGCGCTGCATGTCAGATCAGTGATCTGACAGAGTGCTGTGCACACTGTCAGATCACTGATCTGTGATGTCCCCCCTGGGACAATGTAAAAAAGTTAAAAAAAAAATTTCAAAATGTGTAAAAAAAAATAAAAAAAAAACATTCCTAAATAATGAAAAAAAAAAATATATATATATATTATTCCCCTAAATACATTTCTTTATCTAAATAAAAAAAAAAACAATAAAAGTACACATATTTAGTATCGCCGCGTCCGTAACGGCCCGACCTATAAAACTGGCCCACTAGTTAACCCCTTCAGTAAACACCGTAAGAAAAAAAAAAAAAAAACGAGGCAAAAAACAACGCTTTATTATCATACCGCCGAACAAAAAGTGGAATAACACGCGATCAAAAAGACAGATATAAATAACCATGATACCGCTGAAAGCATCATCTTGTCCCGCAAAAAACGAGCCGCCATACAGCATTATCAGCAAAAAAAAAAAAAGTTATAGTCCTGAGAATAAAGCGATGCAAAAATAATTATTTTTTCTATAAAATAGTTTTTATCGTATAAAAGCGCCAAAACATAAAAAAATGATATAAATGTAGTGTCGCTGTAATCGTACTGACCCGAAGAATAAAACTGATTTATCAATTTTACCAAACGCGGAACGGTATAAACGCCTCCCCCAAAAGAAATTCATGAATAGCTGGTTTTTGGTCATTCTGCCTCGCAAAAATCGGAATAAAAAGCGATTAAAAAATGTAACGTGCCCGAAAATGTTACCAATTAAAATGTCAACTCGTCCCGCAAAAAACAAGACCTCACATGACTCTGTGAACCAAAATATGGAAAAATTATAGCTCTCAAAATGTGGTAACGCAAAAAATATTTTTTGCAATAAAAAGCGTCTTTCAGTGTGTGACGGCTGCCAATCATAAAAATCCGCTAAATAACCCGCTATAAAAGCAAATCAAACCCCCCTTCATCACCCACTTAGTTAGGGAAAAATTAAAAAAATGTATTTATTTCCATTTTTCCATTAGGGCTAGGGTTAGGGCTAGGGCTAGGGTTAGGGTTTGGGCTAGGGCTAGGGATAGGGTTAGGGCTAGGGTTAGGGCTAGGGTTAGGGCTAGGGTTAGGGCTAGGGTTGGGGCTAGGGTTAAGGCTACAGTTAGGGTTGGGACTAAAGTTAGGGTTAGGGCTAAAGTTAGGGTTAGGGCTATGGTTAGGGCTAGGGTTAAGGCTACAGTTAGGGTTGGGGCTAAAGTTAGGGTTAGGGCTATGGTTAGGGCTAGGGTTAAGGCTACAGTTAGGGTTGGGGCTAAAGTTACGGTTAGGGTTTAGATTACATTTACAGTTGGGAATAGGGTTGAGATTAGGGTTAGGTGTGTGACAGGGTTAGAGGTGTGGTTAGGGTTACTGTTGGGATTAGGGTTAGGGGTGTGTTTGGATTAGGGTTTCAGTTATAATTAGGGGGTTTCCACTGTTTAGGCACATCAGGGACTCTCCAAACGCGACATGGCGTCCGATCTCAATTCCAGCCAATTCTGCGTTGAAAAAGTAAAACAGTGCTTCTTCCCTTCCGAGCTCTCCCGTGTGCCCAAACAGGGGTTTACCCCAACATATGGGATATCAGCGTACTCAGGACAAATTGAACAACAACTTTTGGGGTCCAATTTCTCCTGTTACCCTTGGGAAAATACAAAACTGGGGGCTAAAAAATAATTTTTGTGGAAAAAAAAAGAGATTTTTTATTTTCACGGCTCTGCGTTATAAACTGTAGTGAAACACTTGGGGGTTCAAAGTTCTCACAACACATCTAGATAAGTTCCATGGGGGTCTAGTTTCCAATATGGGGTCACTTGTGGGGGATTTCTACTGTTTAGGTACATTAGGGGTTCTGCAAACGCAATGTGACGCCTGCAGACCATTCCATCTAAGTCTGCATTCCAAATGGCACTCCTTCCCTTCCGAGCCCTCCCATGCACCCAAACGGTGGTTCCCCCCAACATATGGGGTATCAGCGTACTCAGGACAAATTGGACAACAACTTTTGGGGTCAAATTTCTCCACTAACCCTCGGGAGAATACAAAACTGGGGGCTAAAAAATAATTTTTGTGGGAAAAAATTTTTTGTTTTATTTTTACAGCTCTGCATTATAAACTTCTGTGAAGCACTTGGTGGGTCAAAGTGCTCACCACACCTCTAGATAAGTTCCTTAGGGGGTCTACTTTCCAAAATGGTGTCACTTGTGGGAGGTTTCAATGTTTAGGCACATCAGTGGCTCTCCAAACGCAACATGGCGTCCCATCTCAATTCCTGTCAATTTTGCATTGAAAAGTCAAACAGCGCTCCTTCCCTTCCGAGCTCTCCCATCCGCCCAAACAGTGGTTTACCCCCACATATGGGGTATCAGCGTACTCAGGACAAATTGTACAACAACTTTTGGGGTCCAATTTCTTCTCTTACTCTTGGGAAAATAAAAAATTGGGGGCCGAAAGTTAATTTTTGTGAAAAAATATGATTTTTTATTTTTACGGTTCTACATTATAAACTTCTGTGAAGCACTTGGTGGGTCAAAGTGCTCACCACACATCTAGATAAGTTCCTTAAGGGGTCTACTTTCCAAAATGGTGTCACTTGTGGGGGGTTTCAATGTTTAGGCACATCAGGGGCTCTCCAAACGAAACATGGCGTCCCATCTCAATTCCAGTCAATTTTGCATTGAAAAGTCAAATGGCGCTCCTTCGCTTCCGAGCTCTGCCATGCGCCCAAACAGTGGTTTACCCCCACATGTGGGGTATTGTCGTGCTCAGGACAAATTGTACAACAATGTTTGGGGTCTATTTTCTCCTGTTACCCTTGGTAAAATTAAACAAATTGGAGCTGAATTAAATTTTTTGTGAAAAAAGTTAAATGTTCATTTTTATTTAAACATTCAAAAAATTCCTGTGAAGCACCAGAAGGGTTAATAAACTTCTTGAATATGGTTTTGAGCACCTTGAGGGGTGTAGTTTTTAGAACGGTGTCACACTTGGGTATTTTCTATCATATAGACCCCTCAAAATGACTTCAAATGAGATGTGGTCCCTAAAAAAAAATGGTGTTGTAGAAATGAGAAATTGCTGGCCAACTTTTAACCCTTATAACTCCCTAACAAAAAAAAATTTTGGTTCCAAAATTGTGCTGATGTAAAGTAGACATGTGGGAAATGTTACTTATTAAGTATTTTGTGTGACATATCTCTGTGATTTAATTGCATAAAAATTCAAAGTTGGAAAATTGCGAAATTTTCATAATTTTAACCAAATTTCCGTTTTTTTCACAAATAAACGCAGGTACTATCAAAGAATTTTTACCATTGTCATGAAGTACAATATGTCACGAGAAAACAATGTCAGAATCACTGGGATCCGTTGAAGCGTTCCAGAGTTATAACCTCACAAAGGGACAGTGGTCAGAATTGTAAAAATTGGCCCGGTCATTAACGTGCAAACCACCCTTGGGGGTAAAGGGGTTAATAATGTAGAATGGTAATAGCTCTTTGACCGTTGTCCCCTGTGGGCGAAGTTGTCCCACATTAAAGATGGTGGCCGGACCTTCGGCGTTGGTCTGCGCAGCTGCGGACTGTGGCATTATGGGCCTCCTCTGGTCCTGACGTCACGGGCATGCGCGGTGTGCGCGGGAGGACGCCGGGGATCATGGCATGCAGATCTTAGGTATTATATACAGGTCCTTCTCAAAAAATTAGCATATAGTGTTAAATTTCATTATTTACCATAATGTAATGATTACAATTAAACTTTCATATATTATAGATTCATTATCCACCAACTGAAATTTCTCAGGTCTTTTGTTGTTTTAATACTGATGATTTTGGCATACAACTCCTGATAACCCAAAAAACCTGTCTCAATAAATTAGCATATTTCACCCATCCAATCAAATAAAAGTGTTTTTTAATAACAAACAAAAAAACCAACAAATAATAATGTTCAGTTATGCACTCAATACTTGGTCGGGAATCCTTTGGCAGAAATGACTGCTTCAATGCGGCGTGGCATGGAGGCAATCAGCCTGTGACACTGCTGAGATGTTATGGAGGCCCAGGATGCTTCAATAGCGGCCTTAAGCTCATCCAGAGTGTTGGGTCTTGCGTCTCTCAACTTTCTCTTCACAATATCCCACAGATTCTCTATGGGGTTCAGGTCAGGAGAGTTGGCAGGCCAATTGAGCACAGTAATACCATGGTCAGTAAACCATTTACCAGTGGTTTTGGCACTGTGAGCAGGTGCCAGGTCGTGCTGAAAAATGAAATCTTCATCTCCATAAAGCATTTCAGCCGATGGAAGCATGAAGTGCTCCAAAATCTCCTGATAGCTAGCTGCATTGACCCTGCCCTTGATGAAACACAGTGGACCAACACCAGCAGCTGACATGGCACCCCACACCATCACTGACTGTGGGTACTTGACACTGGACTTCAGGCATTTTGGCATTTCCTTCTCCCCAGTCTTCCTCCAGACTCTGGCACCTTGATTTCCGAATGACATGCAAAATTTGCTTTCATCAGAAAAAAGTACTTGGGACCACTTAGCAACAGTCCAGTGCTGCTTCTCTGTAGCTCAAAAGTGGCTTTACCTGGGGAATGCGGCACCTGTAGCCCATTTCCTGCACACGCCTGTGCACGGTGGCTCTGGATGTTTCCACACCAGACTCAGTCCACTGCTTCCTCAGGTTCCCCAAGGTCTGGAATCGGTCCTTCTCCACAATCTTCCTCAGGGTCCGGTCTCCTCTTCTCGTTGTACAGCGTTTTCTGCCACATTGTTTCCTTCCAACAGACTTACCATTGAGGTGCCTTGATACAGCACTCTGGGAACAGCCTATTTGTTGAGAAATTTCTTTCTGGGTCTTACCCTCTTGCTTGAGGGTGTCAATGATGGCCTTCTTGACATCTGTCAGGTCGCTAGTCTTACCCATGATGGGGGTTTTGAGTAATGAACCAGGCAGGGAGTTTATAAAAGCCTCAGGTATCTTTTGCATGTGTTTAGAGTTAATTAGTTGATTCAGAAGATTAGGGTAATAGGTCGTTTAGAGAACCTTTTCTTGATATGCTAATTTATTGAGACAGGTTTTTTGGGTTATCAGGAGTTGTATGCCAAAATCATCAGTATTAAAACAATAAAAGACCTGACAAATTTCAGTTGGTGGATAATGAATCTATAATATATGAAAGTTTAATTGTAATCATTACATTATGGTAAATAATGAAATTTAACACTATATGCTAATTTTTTGAGAAGGACCTGTATGTATGTTTGTAGTTTGTGGGATGGATACACCTGAGATATTTTGTTTTTAATTAGTAAATAAGTGATCATTAAGATATTTTATGGGATATCACGTGTCACAATATCACTTGATATACACTAAATACGGACTTTGTGAGAGTATCCGTTTCTATATGGAGTCACTTTTGTATAGACTGTTGTCTTATGTAGTTTTCTTGTATTTATAAAATTGCACATAATAGATTTTGTAATGAGACTGTTATGGGATTTGTATAAATGATGGTTTTACACATGTGTTCACTGCTTGAGAAAGGATCTTGTATCCGAAATGTCGCCACGCCATCCAGGCAATAAAGTCCACATTTTTTATTTACTTTTTGTGCTGCTTTTCTTTTTTCTTCATATTATCTGGAGTCATTGGACTACTGACTGGGAAAGCTTTGCACTTTATCAGGTATTTTGTTAGATGCTGTTCCAATTTTTGCATATATATATATATATATATGTATACATATATATATATAATCGATTTATCATGTTCCTTATCACTATCTCCATCTTTGGACATCTTTAATACATAACATTCTTTAATTTATTTGCTGCATTTCATTCCATATTTGTCACACTGACAGCACACTGAAAGTATAAAAACAGCACATGGACAGCACATGGACACACGCACATCACACGGATGGCACACGGACATTGCGCACGGGCAAACAGATGCAGCACATGGCCACACAGATGGCACACGGACCACGGATGACACGGGTACTGTTTTTTCCTGTACAGGAATCACATGGATGTGTGAAGGGGGCCTTAGAGTGAGAAAACTTCACTATAAGTCCATCTCCTGCTTTGTTTTGTATAACTGCCTGCTGGGTTGGTACTAGGGTTTAATCCTGTTATCGATTTGTGTCAGAAAGATATTGTTAAGTGGGTTCCAATTGTTATAAAAAATGTCTAAGTTCTGTACCTGTACGCTCTGCAAGTCTGGACGGTGTACCTAAAAGAGTTGGGAGAGTTTTTTTCTTCTCGGAAAAAAATTTGTTCATGCCCCGATTTTCGCAAATTAAAACAAAATTATGGTTAAGATTACTTACCCATTTCCACTCATCCTTCGACCTACATAATCAGCTAATGGGTGCAAAATGGTTTTCTAAACTTGACCTTAGAGGGGCGTAAAATTTAATATGCATCCAGAAGGGTGATGGGTGAAAAAACGCATTTTTAACATATGAGGGTATACTTTAAAATCTTGTCATGCCTTTTGGGTTAAGCACTGCCCAAGCAGTTTATCAAACCTTTATGAATGATATATTTTCTGATTGTATTAAAACGTTTATGGTGGTATACCTTGATGGTATTCTAATTTTTTTTCTGATCTGGATTCGCACTATGAAAATGTCCATTTTGTTTTACAAAAGCTGAGATAAAATTCTTTGTTTGCTAAATTGGGTTTCTGTTCAAGAAATATTGTTGTTGGGGTTCATTATATCGGATGATTGTAAGATGGATCGTTAAACCTCTTATTGATCTGACATGTAAAGGGGCAGATCTTAAGGTATGGCTGCAGGATACGATTGTGGCCTTCAGTCAGGGCCGCCATCAGGGCATTACTGCCTTTACTGCTGTATGGGGCCCAGTGAACAGCAGTACACAAAGGGTCCCACAGATCCTATGTGCTACTGTTCATTGGGCCCCATCCTGCAGCAAAGTGGTGTGCGCTGCGGCACACACATCGGTGCTAGGGCCGGGAGCTTTCCCAGAGCTGTGCACGGCCATCTTACCTTGACGGCTGCGCAGCTCCTGCTCCCAGTCCATCTTCTGTGTACTTCATGTTGAGTGATGGCGCGTACGTGCCACCCAACATGTAATGGATGCTGGGGGCAGAGCCGCGCTGCTGGGGAGCGACTGTGAGGTAAGTATACAAAACTTTTTTGTTTTCTGTAAAAAATGAATTAAATGAGTGAGGGGAGGAGGAGGATTTGCACATGAAGACAGGGAAGGAGTAAGAGGGACTGCACATGATGATGTGGAGAGGGTGTTAAAGGGGGACTGCACATGATAATGTGGGGAGGGGGGTTAAAGGGGAACTGCACATGATGATGTGGGGGTCAAAGGGGGACTGCACATGATGATGTGGGGTGGGGAAGTTAAAGGGGGACTGCACATGATGATGTGGAGGGGGGATTAAAGGGGGACTGCACATGATGATGTGGGGAGGGGTGTTAAAGGGGAACTGCACATGATGATGTGGGGGTTAAAGGGGGACTGCACATGATGATGTGGGGTGGGGAAGTTAAAGGGGGACTGCACATGATGTGGAGAGGGTGTTAAAGGGGGACTGCACATGATAATGTGGGGAGGGGGGTTAAAGGGGAACTGCACATGATGATGTGGGGGTTAAAGGGGGACTGCACATGTTGATGTGGGGTGGGGAAGTTAAAGGGGGACTGCACATGATGATGTGGAGGGGGGATTAAAGGGGGACTGCACATGATGATGTGGGGAGGGGTGTTAAAGGGAAACTGCACATGATGATGTGCGGGTTAAAGGGGAGCTGCACATGATGATGTGGGGAGGGGAAGTTAAAGGGGGACTGAACATGATTATGTAGGGAGGGTGGTTAAAGGGGGACTGCACATGATGATCTGGGGAGGGGGGTTAAAGCGGGACTGCACATGATAATGTGGGGGGGCTAAAGGGGGACTGCACATGATGATGTGGGGAGGGGGGATTAAAGGGGGACTGCACATGATGATGTTGGGAGGGGGGTCAAAGGGAACTGCACATGATGATGTGGGGGGTTAAAGGGGCACTGCACATGATGATGTGGGGAGGGGGTTAAAGGGGGACTGCACATGATGATGTGGGGGGTTAAAGGTGGACTGCACATGATGATGTGGGAGGTTAAAGGGGGACTGCACATGATGATGTGGAGGGGGGATTAAAGGGGCACTGCACATGATAATGTGGGGAGGGGGTTAAAGGGGACTGTACATGATGTGAGAGGAAGGTTAAAGGGGGACTGCACATGATAATGTGGGGGGTTAAAAAGAATAGCAAAGGATGACATGGGGTAAAGGCGACTGCACATGATGATGTGGGGGGTAAAGGAGGACTGCACATGATGATGTAGTGAGGGGGTTAAAGGGGGACTGCACATGATGATGTGGGGAGGGGGTTAAAGGGGGACTGCACATGATGATGTGTGGAGGGGTTAAAGGGGGACTGCACATGAAGTAAGGGGTTAAAATGAACTGCAAAGGATGACACGGGGTAAAGAGGACTGCGCATGATGAAGTGGCGGGAAGGGGACTGCACATGATGAAGTGGGGGAGGGGACGGGAGACTGCAAATGATGAATTGAGAGTGAGGAAAGGACAGCAATTGAATTGAAGGTGTGGCGTGGGGAGACCAAATGATGATCGGGAGAGAGCAAATAATAATGAATTTTGAGGGTAGGGGAGTAAATGATGTATTGAATGTGGGGGTAGAGCTGTTGATAATGAATAGAGGGTGGGAGAGAGAAGACATGACAAAGAATTGGGGCAGAAGGGGCATGTAAATATGAGTTGGGGGAGCGGGAGGTACATAGTGGGGGGTGTTGAGTATGCAGTGACTGGTAATGAATTGGGGGAAAGAGTACAGGTGCTAATTTATATATTTATTAGTTGGGGAAAGTGGCTATGTATAGCTAGAAGGGGCTCAGTGGCGTATTATAATTTATATTTGGAATGGTGGGTTGCATAATAACCAATTATGTATTAATGATGGGTGCATATCTATATTCAGATGTGTGGTGTAGAAGAAAGGGAAAAAGAGGGGAATGTGCTCTGAAAGCCATGCCCTAGGTAACTGTGCTATTTTATGCAGAGATGAGTCCTGGCTGGAAGAAGTGATGGCGGTCTGTGCTGCATGAAAAAGAAAAGCAAAGATGAAGGACTTCAGCTAGAGACGGTGAGTCAATGTGTTACCTGTACACTGACACTTGAAACTGTATACTCTGTAAAGAGCTCCTGTGTATAAAGTCACCAGTGATCACTACATTATCTCACTACATTATCTGTACACTGACACTGTATACAGAGCTCCTGTGTATGATGTCACTGGTGATCACTGTATTTGTAGGAAGCTGAGGCCAGTGCTGCAGTCATGGCTGACAGTAATCCGTGTATCACCCCTTGCCCCCTCCCAGCACATGTTAATGTTTCCTTCCCTGAGTATCTCGGTGCTGTTTCTCTGCGTCATCTGGGATCTCCCAGTACGAGAGTGTATTCTCGGCAGAGAAATTCAGCTCAATACTAAGTAGGCGGCAAAGCTCTCTCCAGAACCGAGACATAAACTGGGGACCCTGTTGTGAATTCTGTTGTCGAGCTCCCTCCTGTGGTCATGAATGGTACTTCGGTGAGTTCGGTCCGTGGGCTCCCTCTGGTGGCTGTGAGTGGAGCTGCTGCTTCTGAGGTTCCTTACACAGGTGACGTGGTTTATCCTTTAGTTGGCTTCTCTATTTAACTCCACTCAGATCGTTTCTCCATGCCAGCTGTCAATGTTTTAGCATTGGTTCAGTTCGCTCCTGGATCTGTCTGGTGTCCTGTCTTCTCCTGCAGAAGCTAAGTTCCTGATTGTTATTATTGTTTTTGTTTCTTTGTCCAGCTGGTTTTCTTGATTTTGTCTTGCTAGCTGGAAGCTCTGGGATGCAGGGTGGCACCCCCGCACCGTGAGTCGGTGCGGAGGACCCTTTTGCACACTCTGCGTGGTCTTTTGTAGGTTTTTGTGTTGACCGCAAAGATTCCTTTCCTATCCTCTGTCTATTTAGTAAGTCGTGCCTCCCTTTGCTGAAACCTATCTCATTTCTGCGTTTGTGACTTTCATCTTTACTCACAGTCATTACATGTGGGGGGCTGCCTATTCCTTTGGGGAATTTCTCTGAGGCAAGGTAGGCTTTATTTTCTTCTCTAGGGCTAGCTAGCTCTTAGGCTGTGACGAGGCGAATAGAGAGCGTAAGGAGCGCTCCACGGCTATTTCTAGTGTGTGCGATAGGATTAGGGCTTGCGGTCAGCAGAGCTCCCACATCCCAGAGCTCGTCCTGTATGAGTTTAACTATCAGATCGGGTGCTCCTAACCACCAGGTCATAACAGGACCCCGGTCACTGACAATCTTATCAGGCATACCGTGTAAGCGGAAGACATTTTTGACAAACAACGCCACCAAGGCCCGTGCAGAAGGTAACGGTGGGAGAGGCACCAAATGCACCAGTTTAGAGAAATGATCGTTAACTACCCAAATAACGGTGCAGCTACGGGACTTGGGTAAGCCAACCACAAAGTCCATCCCGACCATCTCCCAGGGCCTATCAGCCAGCGGTAAGGGGTAAAGTAGCCCAGCAGGCCATTGTTGAGAAGACCTATTCTTGGCACAGGAGACGCACGCCCGAATATAGTCTTGGACGTCATGGGCCATATGCGGCCACCAGTACGTCCTCACCAGCTCTGATGTCCTCTTGATCCCAAAATGTACACCGACCCTGGATGAGTGAGCCCAAGAGAGAACCTCTGGTCTCAAATTAGGTGGCACGAAAGTCTGGGGGCACAGACTCTAGCGACACTGAAGCCACAGATCTCAGACTCTCGGAGGGGACAATTAGCCGAGGCTCCTCCTTCTCTGATCACACCACGGAGCGGGAGAGAGCGTCGGCACGAATGTTCTTCTCCCCGAATAGAAAGTGAAGGGTGAAATGGAATCGGGAGAAGAACAGGTACCATCTAGCCTGGTGAGAATTTAGCCGCTGGGCTGTTTGCAAATACACCAAATTCTTTTGGTCAGTGTAAACTTGGAAGGGAAAGCAAGCTCCCTCCAGGAGGTGTCTCCACTCTGAAAAGGCCAACTTCATTGCTAGCAACTCCCTGTACCTGATGGAATAATTCCTCTCTGCCAGAGTGAAGGTCTTGGAGTAGAAGAAGCAGGGATGCTTCCCACCTTGAGCGTCCTTTTGGAAGAGGACCACTCCAGCACCAACGGATGAGGCATCCACCTCAATAATGAAGGGCTAATCTACATTGGGACGATGCAGAATGGGAGCGCTAGCAAAATGGGACTTAACAGATAAGAAGGCCTTGGAGACCTCCTCCGACCACAATTTGGGATTTGGACCCTTCTTGGTGAGGGCTACCAAGGGAGCTACCAAAGTGGAGAAGTGGGGAATGAACTGGCGATAATAATTAATAATCCCCATAAAGCGCTGCACTGCTTTGAGAGAATGAGGTTCCTGCCAGTCCATCACTGCTTGTAGCTTGACACTACTCCAACTTGGCATAGAGGGCGTTTGCCCGTAGGAGGTCGAAGACTCTGCAAACATCTCTCCGGTGGGAATCTATATCTGGAGAGTAGATGAGAATATCATCCAGAAAGACTACAACTGAGGTGGAGAGCATATCCCGGAAGATGTCATTCACAAAGTCTTGGAAGACGGCTCGGGCATTACAGAGCCCAAAGGGCAACACCAGATACTCATAGTGCCCATCCCTTGTATTAATAGTCATCTTCCATTCGTCCCCTCACGGATGCAAATCAGGTTGTAAGCACCCCGCAGATCTAACTTAGTAAATACCCTCGCCCCTCGTAGTCTATTGAAGAGCTCAGATATCAAAGGCAGAGGGCACTTATTCTTAACGGTGATGGCGTTAAGACCCCGGTAGTCAATACATGGACACAATTTTCAGTTCTTTTTTTGCACAAAGAAGAACACCACCCCCCCAGGTGACACTGACTTCCTAATGATTCCTCTTGTCACATTTTCCTGGATGTATAGTGACATTGCCTCCATCTCTGGGAAAGACAGGTGATAGACTCATCCCCGGGGAGGCTCTGACCCAGGCAATAAATCATTAGGACAGTCATAGGGGCGGTGAGGAGGAACAGTCTCTGCAGCTCTCCCGGAGAATACGTCCGCAAAAGACCAATAGTGTTTGGGGAGAGGTAAGATCTGTGGGTACCTCTGTTGTGGCAACCTGAACGCACTCCCTCAGACATCTGCCCTCACAAGATTTCCTCCATCCCAGAATTCTCCCAGAGGACCACTCTATATGTGGAGAGTGGTAACGCAACCAAGGTATCCCTATCAGAATCTCGTCTATTCCCTCAGGAATGACAAGAAGGGAAATAATCTCCTGATGGGTTGGAGACATGGATAATTTAAACGGGATAGTCTGGTGTGTAATTTGTGAGGGCAGTGTCGACCCATTCCCTACTCTTACAGTCACTGGTTTGTCTAGCATAACCAGGGGTATTGCATGCCGTTGGGTGAAGGCTGAGGACATGAAATTTCCCTCCGCCCCAGAATCCACACAAAGCTCAACCGTAAAAGTGGAAGGACCAAAGGTAATTGTCCCCTTGAAGGACAATTTGGAGGAAAACGTCACTGTGTCTAGTGAACCTCCTCCTACAGTTACTAGACACGGTCGTTTCCCCTGCCGCTGTGGACATTTCTTGGTATAATGTCCTGACTGCTTGCAGACATTACAGACCATGGGCATTCGAGCTGCCTGAGACTTAGGACCCGCTCAAGAAACCTCCATGGCCTCATAGGGCTCAGACGCCTGAACAGGGGACTCCAGAGGCTTGGCAAAGGTAGGTGCCAGGCGAAACCTCTGCCTACACTGGGCTCGCTCCAATCCCCGCTCGTGAAAACGGAGGTCAATGCGAGTGGATATGGCTATTAGCTCTTCCAGTGAGCCGGGAATCTCCCTAGTGGCCAAGTCAGTCCTCTCCAGAACACAGGGATAAGAACTTTATCCGGCCACTCCAGTTCAGATGCCAAAGTCCGGAAGTGAATGGAAAAATGACTGACCATGGATAAACCTGTGTCAAAGCCAGCAGTTTGAACGCCGAATCATGGGTGATACAAGGTCCCAAAAAGACCTGTCTCAGAGGGTCCAGAAACCTTGGAGCACTCTGTACCACATGATCGTCACACTCCCAGAGAGGCTTTGCTCACTCCAACGACCTGCCCGACAACAGGGATACAATAAATTACACTTTCGCCCGCTCCATGGGAAAACGTGCAGCCAGGTGCTCAAGGTGTATGGCACACTGACTCACGAATCCCCGACACAGCTTACTGTCACCAGTAAACTTATCAGGTAGCGGGAGACGGGATAAGGTCGGAGCAGGGGTGGCAGTGGACCAACTGGCTGCAGCTACGCTAGCAGCCTGAACAGCGACTGTGGTAACATCCACAGCCGAGGTTGTATGCTCAAGAGCTGCCAACCTACCTTTCAGCTGCTGGATGTACCAGTGTAGACTCTGTTCGTTCGCCATTACAAGCCAGACCCTTTTTCTAGGGTAATGATAGGACTGGCAGAACGCACCAAATAATAATTGAAGATGATATAAGGTGCGTTCGAAGTCCGGGGTCCACCGTGCAGCTAAGACACCTGCTGCTTAGTAATGACGGACTGTATGGCGGTATAATGTGAGTACACACATGGGTTAGCTTCACCCGGTATGAAGGAAGTGAACCCTGTTGCGTCACAGGGCCACGATACCGCACAGGGAGCGCAAGCAAGGCAACACAGAACTTTTTCCCAGACTCAGGGTAAGAGTCCCTCTAGATCTCCTGCGCTTGACACCGCTACTGTGGTGCCAGGGAACTAAAGCAAATATTTACTGCACAGGAGACACCACTAACCACCCTAACTAGGGCCAGGAAAGCGCACTATCTGCACACGGCGCCACTCTGGCGGTCACTGCTAACTGAATTCAGCAACTTGTGCAATTGTGCAGGATAGCACTGTCGGGCGCTAGGTAGCTCTAGCATTCACGAGCAGGCAACAACACTAGGGATGGAGCTTTCATCAATTGACAGGCATTCATCCACACACATGCAAGTTAACAAGTTATACTAGCGCATGGCCGAGCGGCCATGCAAACCTTTTATAGCAGTAGCGCTCCGGGACTTTCCTGATGGTCCAATAGGAAGCGCAACAGGACCTGAGCATGTGACCCCTGACCTCCAATGGGAGGTCGTCCTGTGGGCATGCTCAGTGTGGGAAAAGCAGGACATAGTCCCTGAAATACCTGCTCGCTGCTGAACAGTGATGGCTACAAAGCAGAGCCTGGAAAGGTAGCAGTACCCAAGTGCACTGTATCAGCTTGAGCCAGGCGTTGGGATCGACATCTCTGCTCAGCAGGTTTCACTGCGGCTGGAGGTGAATGGGAGCCTGCAGTGGACATGGTTCAACATTCCCCTGTTGTTGTGAATTCTGTGGCTGAATTCACTCCTGTGGTCACAAGTGGTACTGCAGCTTCTGAGCTTCCTCCCTCAGGTGTTCTGGTGAGCTCGTTGACTGCTTTGTTATTTAACTCCGCCTGATTCTGTCTTCCTTGCTCCTTGTCAATGTTCCAGTGTTGGATCTGAGCTTCTGGATATTTCCTGTGGCCTGCTGCTCTGCTTAGATTAGTGCTTCTTTGCTTTTGTTGCTTCTTTTTCAGTCCAGCTTGTCTATTCGTTTTGCTGGAAGCTCTGAGACGCAAAGGGTGTACCGCTGTGCCGTTAGTTCGGCACGGTGGGTCTTTTTGCCCCCTTTGCGTGGTTTTTTGCTTTAGGGTTTTTTGTAGACTGCAAAGTTCTCTTTGCTATCCTCGCTCTATCTAGAATATCGGGCCTCACTTTGCTGAATCTATTTCATCCCTACGTTTGTCTTTTCATCTTGCTAACAGTCATTATATGTGGGGGGCTGCCTTTTCCTTTGGGGTATTTCTCTGAGGCAAGTCAGGCTTGTTTTTCTATCTTCAGGCTAGTCAGCTCCTCAGGCTGTGCCGAGTTGCATAGGTAGTTGTTAGGCGCAATCCACAGCCACCTTTAGTTGTGTTTAGGATAGGTTCAGGTTTGCAGTCTACAGAGATTCCACGTCTCAGAGCTCGTTCTATTGTTTTTGGGTTATTGTCAGATCATTGTATGTGCTCTGATTGCTGGCACACTGTGTCACTGGATTGCCATCATAACACCTGTGCAGGAGAGGGAACTTGACACCTAACATACTGCTCTTACTGAGTGCCGATCAGTCTCTGCAATGATCGGTGTTCAATTATCAGAGCTGAATTGGACTTCATCTGTACTCCTTGGTACAAACTCTGGAGCCTCGGGACTTAGTTCACTCTCCTGAGGATAAAACATCCTTTTCCGGTCCGAGAGATACAACAATGTGCTCTTCTTCATCTCAACTCTCAAGGTCACTATCCACATCCGGAGTGTAATGTGCTGCTGCAGTGCAGTATAGTGCAACCTCCACCAGGGGGTGCTGGCTAAGGAAAAGAGGTTGTACACACAGCGCAGCAACACTGAACAACAACACAGGTGTCACACTGTTATGATCTGGTGGTTTAGGAGCAACATGGGACGAGCTCTGAAGGAAGTGGTACCTGTACAGACCGCAGTCCCTAAGCTCAACACAACACTAGAAGAAGCCGTGGGATGCTCCTGACACTCCCTAGGCACCTCGTCACAGCCTGAGAACTAACTACCCCTAAAGATAGAAACAGTAAAACTATCTTGCCTCAGAGAAAATCCCCAAAGGATAGATAGCCTCCCACAAGTAATGACTGTGAGTGGAGAGGGAAAAGACATACACAGAATGAAACCAGGATGTAGCACAGGAGGCCAGTCTAGCTAGATAGATAGGACAGGATGGAATACTGTGCGGTCAGTATAAAAAACTACAAAAAATCCACACAGAGTTTACAAAAATCTCCACACCTGACTAAAGGCGTGGAGTGTAAATCTGCTTCCCAGAGCTATCAGCTTCACTGAATTAATTCATACTGACAAGCTGGACAAAACATAGAAAGCACAGAACAGATAAGTCCACAACCTGTGGACAGAAAAGAGCAAGCAAGGACTTAACTTTGCTGAACTGGTCAGGATAACAGGGAAATCCAAGAGAGATGTGAATCCAACCAGGAACAATTGACAAGTGGCACTGGCTGAAGGGAAGAGCCAGGCAAAAATAGCCGAGCAGAAAGACAATCAGTGGAAGCAGCTGCAGACTGCTAAATCCAAGGAGCAGCCATACCACTTAAAACCACCGGAGGGAGCCCAAGAGCAGAACTCACAAAAGTGCCACTTACAACCACCGGAGGGAGCCCGAGAGCGGAATTCACAACAGTACCCCCCTCCCTTGAGGAGGGGTCTCCGAACCCTCACCAGAGCCCACAGGCCGATCAGGACGAGCCAAGTGAAAAGCACGAACCAAATCGGCGGCATGGACATCGAAGGCAACAACCCAAGAATTATCCTCCTGGCCATAACCCTTCCACTTGACAAGATACTGAATCCTCCGCCTCGAATAACGAGAATCCAAAATTTTCTCAACCTCATATTCCAACTCTCCCTCAACCAACACCGGGGCAGGAGGATCAACCGAGGGAACAACGGGCACCACATATCTCCGCAACAAAGATCTATGGAAAACATTATGAATGGCAAAAGAGGCTGGAAGAGCCAAACGAAAAGACACCGGATTGATAATTTCAGAAATCTTATAAGGACCAATAAACCGAGGCTTAAACTTAGGGGAAGAAACCTTCATAGGAACATGACGAGAAGACAACCAAACCAAATCCCCCACACGAAGCCGGGGACCAACACACCGACGGCGGTTAGCAAAACGTTGAGCCCTTTCCTGAGACAACGTCAAATTGTCCACCACATGAGTCCAAATCTGCTGCAGCCTGTCCACCACAGAATCCACACCAGGACAATCAGAAGGCTCAACCTGCCCAGAAGAAAAACGAGGATGAAAACCAAAATTACAAAAGAAAGGTGAAACCAAAGTAGCCGAACTAGCCCGATTATTAAGGGCAAACTTGGCCAACGGCAAGAAAGCCACCCAATCATCCTGATCAGCAGACACAAAGCATCTCAAATAGGTCTCCAAGGTCTGATTAGTTCGCTCAGTTTGGCCATTAGTCTGAGGATGAAACGCCGAAGAAAAAGACAAATCAATGCCCATCCTAGCACAAAAGGCCCGCCAAAACCTAGAGACAAACTGAGAACCTCTGTCAGACACAATATTCTCCGGAATGCCATGCAAACGAACCACATGCTGAAAAAACAATGGAACCAAATCTGAGGAGGAAGGCAACTTAGGCAAAGGTACCAGATGGACCATTTTAGAGAACCGGTCACAAACAACCCAGATAACAGACATCTTCTGGGAAACAGGAAGATCCTAAATAAAATCCATGGAAATATGCGTCCAGGGCCTCTCAGGGACCGGCAAAGGCAAAAGCAACCCACTAGCGCCGGAAGAGCAAGGCTTGGCCCGGGCGCAAGTCCCACAGGACTGCACAAAAGCACGCACATCGCGCGACAAGGAAGGCCACCAAAAGGACCTAGCAATCAAATCTCTGGTACCAAAAATCCCAGGATGACCAGCCAACACTGAACAATGAACCTCAGAAATCACCTTACTTGTCCATCCATCAGGAACAAACAGCTTCCCCACTGGACAGCGGTCAGGCCTATGAGCCTGAAATTCCCGAAGCAACCACCGCAAATCAGGGGAATTGGCAGAAAGAATCACCCCTTCCTTAAAAATGCCAACCGGCTCAAGGACTCCAGGAGAATCAGGCGAAAAACTCCTAGAGAGGGCATCAGCCTTAACATTCTTAGATCCCGGAAGATACGAGACCACAAAATCAAAACGGGAGAAAAACAGGGACCATCGAGCCTGTCTAGGATTCAGCCGCTTGGCCGACTCGAGGTAAATCAGATTCTTATGATCAGTCAAGACCACAATGCAGTGCTTAGCTCCCTCAAGCCAATGTCGCCACTCCTCAAACGCCCACTTCATAGCCAACAACTCCCGATTGCCGACATCATAATTGCGTTCCGCAGGCGAAAACTTTCTGGAAAGAAAAGCACACGGTTTCATCAAAGAACCATCAGAATCCCTCTGAGACAAAACGGCCCCTGCCCCAATCTCAGAAGCGTCAACCTCAACCTGAAAAGGAAGAGAAACATCCGGCTGACGCAACACAGGGGCAGAAGTAAATCGGCGTTTAAGCTCCCAAAAGGCCTCAACAGCCGCAGAGGACCAATTTGTCACATCAGCGCCTTTCTTCGTCAAATCAGTAAGGGGCTTAACCACACTGGAAAAGTTGGCAATGAAACGGCGATAGAAATTAGCAAAGCCCAAAAATTTTTGAAGGCTCTTCACAGATGTGGGTTGAATCCAGTCATGAATAGCTTGGACCTTAACAGGATCCATTTCCATAGACGAGGGAGAAAAAATAAAACCCAAAAAAGAGACCTTCTGAACTCCCAATAGGCACTTAGACCCCTTCACAAATAAAGCATTATCACGAAGGATCTGGAACACCATCCTGACCTGCTTCACATGAGACTCCCAATAATTGGAAAAAATCAAAATATCATCCAAATATACAACCATGAATTTATCAAGATAATTGCGGAAAATATCAAACATGAAGGATTGGAACACAGATGGAGCATTAGAGAGCCCGAATGGCATCACAAGGTATTCAAAATGGCCTTTGGGCGTATTAAATGCAGTTTTCCATTCGTCACCCTGTTTAATACGAACAAGATTATATGCCCCCCGGAGGTCAATCTTAGTAAACCAACTAGCCCCCTTAATCTGAGCAAACAAATCAGAAAGCAAAGGCAAGGGGTATTGGATTTTGACCGTGATCTTATTAAGAAGACGATAATCTATACAGGGTC
Organism: Ranitomeya imitator; assembly: GCF_032444005.1. Lineage (NCBI taxonomy): Eukaryota > Metazoa > Chordata > Amphibia > Anura > Dendrobatidae > Ranitomeya > Ranitomeya imitator. The sequence goes on from NC_091282.1 coordinate 657,301,179, forward strand.
TCAAGGAGCCATCCTTCTTAGCAACAAAAAAGAAACCCGCTCCCAATGGTGACGAAGACGGCCGAATATGCCCCTTCTCCAAAGATTCCTTAACATAGCTCCGCATGGCGGCATGCTCTGGCACAGATAGATTGAAAAGTCGGCCCTTAGGGAACTTACAAACTGGAATCAAGTTAATAGCACAATCACAGTCCCTATGTGGAGGAAGGGAACTGGACTTGGGCTCATCAAATACATCCTGGAAATCCGACAAAATCTCAGGGACCTCAGAAGAGGGGGAAAAGGAAATTGACATCAAAGGAACGTCACTATGTACCCCTTGACAACCTCAACTAGTCACAGACATAGTTTTCCAATCCAGCACTGGATTATGTTCCTGTAACCATGGAAAACCCAGTACAACAACATCATGCAGGTTATGCAACACCAGAAAACGGCAATTTTCCTGATGTGCTGGAGCCATGTACATGGTCATCTGCGTCCAGTACTGAGGTTTATCCTTGGCCAATGGTGTAGCATCAATGCCCCTCAAAGGAATAGGGCTCTGCAGAGGCTGCAAGGAAAAACCACAGCGTCTGGCGAATTCTAAGTCCAATAAGTTCAGAGCAGCGCCTTAATCCACAAATGCCATGACAGAAAAGGACGACAATGAGCAAATCAGGGTCACAGATAAAAGAAATTTAGGCTGTACAGTACTGATGGTAACAGACCTAGCGACCCTCCTAGTACGTTTAGGGCAATCAGAAATAACATGAGCAGAATCACCACAGTAAAAACACAGCCTATTCTGACGTCTGAATTCCTGCCGTTCTGTTCTAGTCAAAATGCTATCACATTGCATAGGCTCAGGACTCTGCTCAGAGGACACTGCCATATGGTGCACAGCTTTGCGCTCGCGCAGACGCTGATCAATCTGAATGGCTAGAGACATAGATTCGCTTAAACCAGTAGGCGTAGGGAAGCCCACCATAACATCTGTAAGGGCTTCAGAAAGACCTTTTCTGAAAATAGCAGCCAGAGCATCCTCATTCCATTTAGTGAGCACAGACCATTTCCTAAATTTCTGGCAGTATAATTCTGCCGCTTCCTGACCTTGACACAGGGCCAAGAGGGTTTTTTCTGCATGATCCACAGAATTAGGTTCGTCATACAATAATCCGAGCGCTTGAAGAAATGCGTCTACATTCAGCAATGCCGGATCCCCTGATTCAAGGGAGAATGCCCAGTCCTGAGGGTCACCACGCAGCAAGGATATGATGATTTTAACTTGCTGAATGGAATCACCAGAAGAACGGGGTTTCAAAGCAAAAAACAATTTGCAGTTATTTTTCAAGTTCAAAAACTTGGATCTGTCCCCAAAAAACAAATCAGGAGTAGGAATTCTAGGCTCCAAAGCCGGAGTCTGGACAACATAATCTTGGATACTCTGTACTTTTGCAGCAAGTTGATCCACACGAGAAAACAAACCCTGAACATCCATGCCAGAGCATAAATCCTGAACCACCCAGAGATCAAGAGGAAAAAAAAGACAAAACAGAGCACAGAAAACAAAAATGGCTCAGAATTTTTTTCCCCTTCTTTTGAGATGCATTTAATTCATTTTTGGCCACTTGTACTGTTATGATCTAGTGGTTTAGGAGCAACATGGGACGAGCTCTGAAGGAAGTAGTACCTGTACTGACCGCAGTCCCTAAGCTCAACATAACACTAGAAGAAGCCGTGGGATGCTCCTGACACTCCTTAGGCACCTCGTCACAGCCTGAGAACTAACTACCCCTAAAGATAGAAACAGGAAAACTATCTTACCTCAGAGAAAATCCCCAAAGGATAGATAGCCCCCACAAGTAATGACTGTCAGTGGAGAGGAAAAAGACATACACAGAATGAAACCAGGATGTAGCACAGGAGGCCAGTCTAGCTAGATAGGACAGGATGGAATACTGTGCAGTCAGTATAAAAAACTACAAAATATCCTCACAGAGTTTACAAAAATCTCCACACCTGACTAAAGGTGTGGAGGGTAAATCTGCTTCCCAGAGCTTCCAGCTTCACTGAATTAATTCATACTGACAAGCTGGACAAAACATAGAAAGCACAGAACGGATAAGTCCACAACCTGTGGACAGAAAAGAGCAAGCAAGGACTTAACTTTGCTGAACTGGTCAGGATAACAGGGAAATCCAAGAGAGATGTGAATCCAACAAGGAACCATTGACAAGTGGCACTGGCTGAAGGGAAGAGCAAGGCAAAAATAGCCGAGCAGAAAGACAATCAGTGGAAGCAGCTGCAGACTGCTAAATCCAAGGAGCAGCCATACCACTTAAAACCACTGGAGGGAGCACAAGAGCAGAACTCACAAAAGTGCCACTTACAACCACCGGAGGGAGCCCAAGAGCAGAATTCACAACACTCAGGTAATGAAAGAGAAGTCAAACAAGCCAAGGTCATACACAGAGCGGTCCGCGCAGCACACAGGAGGAGTCAGAGGAATAGTCAGGAAGAAATGTGAGTAACCATTGCCTAGCTCTTGTACAGTTTATGCATGTACCACTTTTGACAGAGAAATCTTCCAAATTTTCTTCTCGTCAGTGCGCAGCATTGACAATAATGTCCGGTTAAAACGTTCCACTTGTCCACTACCCTCTGGGTGATAGGGTGTTGTATGGGATCTCTGAATTCTGAAGTCCGGTCTTGCCCACATTCTTTTTCTCCATGGGTGTTGTTGACTCCCCCAAGAGGAAATATAGTGTGGCGGCAATCCTGGAGAAGTTCCGGATATAAGTACAATAATAGGAGAGGAATCCTATGATCTGCCTCACCTCCCTGACAGTAGAAGGTTGCTTATCTTTTAAGGCCAGTATCGGAGCGATTTCTGCTGGGGCCATAGTATATCCTTCTCCGGACACAATTTTCCCTACAAATCGGACTTGCCTTTTGAAAAGTTTACACTCCTTTGTGGTCTACTTAACTCCATGTTGTTAATACCACTAAAGTATGGTCCTCACATGTTCTACATGCTCCCGGGAGGTTTTGCTGTGTACCACATTGTCATCCAAGTACAGCTGGCAGATGTCGTCCCTCAATGCTTCTAAACATGTCTCTATGCTCAACGGTATGCGGACCCACTCATATAATCCCCATGGTGCGTTGAATGCTGTTAAAGGTCTACTGGACTCCTCGACAAACCCTGATCGAGGACAGAGAACCAGGTACTTCCTGATAGGCTATCCAGCATATCCTGGATCTTTGGTATCAGGTGTCGATCAGGTACAGACTTTCGGTTTAGTCTCAATGTACCATCCTTCTCCCTAACACAGACAATAGGAGAGGAATAAAACAACTGATATATGTTCATTAATTTTGCAGATTTTCTGCGTTTTTCCCACTATTCTATGCATTTGGGGAAAAAACGCACAAAAAACGCACCAAAAACGCATAAAAAACGCATGAAAAACGCAAAAAAACGCACGCGGATTTCTGGCAGGAAAATTTCTGCAAGAAATCCTGACGTGTGCACATACCCTTATACTCTGGAGTTCTGTGGCCCAACATGCAATTAGGAAACACTTCTCTCCAAGCAAGCTTACAGCCTGCACAGACCCTACTGTCGCCTCAATAAAGCCTGCGATAACCCTGCTGCCACCTCACCACCATCTAAGCTGCTGCAAGCCCCCAACCTACTGTATACTTCCCCATGATCCAGCAGACTGTAAGGGACCTCTTCCATCTGTACCAGTCTGTCATTGTTAGTTTGTTCACTGTAATTTGTATTTGTATTTTGTATGCAACCCCATCTCATGTGTAGCACCACGGAATCAATGGTGCTCCAAAAGTAAACATAATCTGTGGGGTGTTCTCATAATGTTTAGGGGCTATTTTATGGTGTGGGGGCCATTATAGAGTTTGTGCCCTACCATGGCGGCAAATATACAGTGTGGAAACTAATGCACAGGTCATTAAACAGTGTGTGAGCTAATCCGGAGACCATTATAAATTGTGGGGACTACTGTAGAGGCCATTATACAGTAAGAGGGCCATTATACAGTGTGGGTTCTACTGTGGTGGCCATCATACAGTTTGAGGGCTTCTGAGGGAGTCATTATACTGTGTTTTGGGACAGCAGTGGGGACATCATACTTTGTATGGGGGCTGTGGGGGTATCATACTATGTATTGTGGAGCTGTGGACCCATATAATAAGTATAGGGGAGCTGTAAGCCCATCATACTGTGTATAGCTGAGCTATGGGTCAATCATACTGTATTTAGGGTAGCTGTGGGGCCACCATACTGTGTATAGAAGAACTGTACATTGGCAACTCAACGGACATTATGAAATGTTAAGTGGACCCTAAAGAAGCATTATTGTTATAGGGGCACTCAGAGTATTGCACATGGGGTATTATTACTTTCTAGGGGCAAAATGTGGACACTGTTCATATGGTGGTAATATTGGTGTTAGTCTTTTTGTAGAGATTTATTTTCAGTTACAACCTGGTTATCTCCTGATGTTCCTCTATACCCACAATTGGGGTGTGTCACCCTATTTGTAATTGGTTACCTGGTTAGGGATCTACTCGGATGTTCTGTCCCCTGAGCTGAACCCAAAACTACACCTCTGTATCAAAAAAGGGGATGGGGAAGACCGGAGTGTTGAAACGCGTCGGTTGGTAGCTCTCTGGGACCTACATGTTATCCATATTGTGCCTGCTTTTATTAATTTTCTCCATTAAAGACGAAGTTTTATATTTTCCTACGCTGGAGTACCTTCTTTTCTTCAAGTTACACCTCTGGTTTAGTGTAATGAAAACTAAAAGAATTTTTACCTTTCATTAATATGGTAAGTTGGTGTCCGTGTTTATCCAGTAGGATTTCCTCCATTAGAGAGTCACCTAAAAAAAATGACAGTTTTAAACAATTTGTGACACTGGATGTACAAACATAACATATATGAGATTACTAGCTGTACTACCTGGCTTCGCCCGAGTTAATAACTGCTGTTAGCAAAATAGAATGTGTTAACAAAAATTTATTCTGCACACAAAAACCACAAAACAACTAGATAGAAATTTAATTATTAAAAGGCAAAACTAAGCTAATAGAAGCAATTAACAACATATATTTCAACACCAGAGATATTCCACACAGATTTAACTAAATTGGCCAAGTAATATGAAGTAATCTTCTACTTATTTTTCGAGAGCCTTTTGATAAACGACATTCTTAGTTTTTCCTTCAGGTGCAAAGACGAACAGATTTTTGGCTGTTCCAACTCTTGAACAGGCCACATAAAGTTGACCATGAGACAAGCATGGAGATTGTAAATCGATTCCAACTACTTTCAAGGACTGTTCCTAAGCCTTATTGATGGACATAGCAAATGCCAGTCGAACAGGAAACTGGAGGCATTTAAAATCAAAAGGCAAATCAGATGGAATGAGAGGAATTGGTGGAATGAAAATATCTTCTCCTGTGGCACATCCTGTCAAAATGGTTGCCTCAATTACATGTGGAAACAGTTTCTTAACCCCTTTCTGTCATTGGACGTACTATTCCGTCCATGTGGGGTGGGCCCTAATTCCCAAGGACGGAATAGTACGTCCAGGGCGATCGGCCGCGCTCACGGGGGGAGCGCGGCCGATCGCGGCCGGGTGTCAGCTGCCTATCGCAGCTGACATCCAGCGCTATGTGCCAGGAGCGGTCACGGACAGCCCCCAGCACATTAACCTCCGGCACACCACGATCAAACATGATTTCGGTGTGCCGGCGGTGCAGGGAAGCATCACGCAGAGAGGGGGCTCCCTGCGGGCTTCCCTGAGACCCCCACAGCAACGCGATGTGATCGCATTGCTGCGAGGGTCTCCTTACCTCCCTCCCTGTAGCAGGCCTGGATCCAAGATGGCCGCGGCATCTGGGTCCTGCAGGGAGGGAGGTTGCTTACAAAGTGCCTGCTCAGAGCAGGCGCTTGGTAAGCCTGCAGTGCTCTCAGACAGATCGGTGATCTGTGCAATCTGTCAGATCAGCGATCTGTGATGTCCCCCTTTGGGACAAAGTAAAAAAGTTAAAAAAAAATTTCCACATGTGTAAAAAATAAATAAATCCCTAAATAAAGAAAAAAATATATATATTAATCCCATAAATACATTTCTTTATCTAAATAAAAAAAAAAACAATAAAAGTACACATATTTAGTATCGCCGCATCCGTAACGACCCAACCTATAAAACTGTCCCACTAGTTAACCCCTTCAGTGAACACTGTAAGAAAAAAAAACGAGGCAAAAAACAACGCTTTATTATCATATTGCCGAACAAAAAGTGGAATAACACGCGATCAAAAAGACAGATATAAATAACCATGGTACCGCTGAAAACGTCATCTTGTCCCGCAAAAATCGAACCGCCATACAGCATCATGAGCAAAAAAATAAAAAAGTTATAGTCTTCAGAATAAAGCGATGCAAAAATAATTATTTATTCTATAAAATAGTTTTTATCGTATAAAAGCGCCAAAACATAAAAAAATGATATAAATGAGGTATCGCTGTAAACGTACTGACCCGAAGAATAAAACTGCTTTATCAATTTTACCAAACGCGGAACGGTATAAACGCCTCCCCCAAAAGAAATTCATGAATAGCTGGTTTTTGGTCATTCTGCCTCACAAAAATCGGAATAAAAAGTGATCAAAAAATGTCACGGGCCTGAAAATGTTACCAATAAAAACGTCCACTCGTCCCGCAAAAAACAAGACCTCACATGACTCTGTGGACTCAAATATGGAAAAATTATAGCTCTCAAAATGTGGTAACGCAAAAAATATTTTTTGCAACAAAAAGCGTCTTTCAGTGTGTGACGGCTGCCAATCATAAAAATCCGCTAAAAAACCCGCTATAAAAGTAAATCAAGCCCCCCTTCATCACCCCCATAGTTAGGGAAAAATTAAAAAAATGTATTTATTTCCATTTTCCCATTAGGGTTAGGGTTAGGGCTAGGGTTAGGGCTAGGGTTAGGGTTAGGGCTAGGGTTAGTGTTAGGGCTAGGGTTAAGACTATAGTTAGGGTTGGGGCTAAAGCTAGGGTTAGGGTTTGGATTACATTTATGGTTGGGAATAGGGTTGGGATTAGGGTTAGGGGTGTGTCTGGGTTAGAAATGTGGTTAGGGTTACCGTTGGGATTAGGGTTAGGGGTGTGTTTGGATTAGGGTTTCAGATATAATTGGGGGGTTTCCACTGTTTAGGCACATCAGGGGCTCTCCAAATGCGACATGGCGTCCGATCTCAATTCCAGCCAATTCTGCGTTGAAAAAGTAAAACAGTGCTCCTTCCCTTCCGAGCTCTCCCGTGTGCCCAAACAGGAGTTTACCCCAACATATGGGGTATCAGCATACTCAGGACAAATTGGACAACAACTTTTGGGGTCCAATTTCTCCTGTTACCCTTGGAAAAATAGAAAACTGGGGGCTAAAAAATAATTTTTGTGGGAAAAAAAAGATTTTTTATTTTCACGGCTGTGCCTTATAAACTGTAGTGAAACACTTGGGGGCTCAAAGTTCTCACAACACATCTAGATAAGTTCCTTGGTGGGTCTAGTTTCCAATATGGGGTCACTTGTGGGGGGTTTCTACTTTTTAGGTACATTAGGGGCTCTGCAATGTGACGCCTGCAGACCATTCCATCTAAGTCTGCATTCCAAATGGCGCTCCTTCCCTTCCGAGCCCTCCCATGCGCCCAAACGGTGGTTCCTCCCCACATGTGGGGTATCAGCGCACTCAGGACAATTTGGACAACAACTTTTGGGGTCCAATTTCTCCTGTTACTCTCGGGAAAATACAAAACTGGGACATTTTTTTTTTTTCACGGCTCTGCGTTATAAACTGTAGTGAATCACTTGGGGGCTCAAAGTTCTCACAACACATCTAGATAAGTTCCTTGGGGGGTCTAGTTTCCAATATGGGGTCACTTGTGGGGGTTTTCTACTGTTTAGGTACATTAGGGGCTCTGCAAACGCAATGTGACGCCTGCAGAACATTCCATCTAAGGCTGCATTCCAAATGGCGCTCCTTCCCTTCCGAGCCCTCCCATGCGCCCAAACGGTGGTTCCCCCCCACATATGGGGTATCAGCGCACTCACGACAAATTGGACAACAATTTTTTGGGTCCAATTTCTCCTGTTACCCTTGGGAAAATAAAAAATTGCGGCGAAAAGATAATTTTTGTGAAAAAATATGATTTTTTATTTTTACGGTTCTGCATTATAAACTTCTGTGAAGCACTTTGTGGGTCAAAGTGCTCACCACACCTCTAGATAAGTTCCTTAGGGGGTCTACTTTCCAAAATGGTGTCACTTGTGGGGGATTTCAATGTTTAGGCACATCAGTGGCTCTCCAAATGCAACATGGCGTCCCATCTCAATTCCAGTCAATTTTGCATTGAAAAGTCAAATGGCGCTCCTTCGCTTCCGAGCTCTGTCATGCGCCCAAACAGTGGTTTACCTCCACATATGGGGTATCAGCGTACTCAGGACAAATTGTACAACAACATTTCGGGTCTATTTTCTCCTGTTACCCTTGGTAAAATAAAACAAATTGGAGCTGAAGTAAATTTTTTGTGAAAAAAAGTTAAATGTTAATTTTTCTTTAAACATTCCAAAAATTCCTGTGAAACACCTGAAGGGTTAATAAACTTCTTGAATGTGGTTTTGAGCACCTTGAGGGGTGCAGTTTTTACAATGGTGTCACACTTGGGTATTTTCTATCATATAGACCCCTCAAAATGACTTCAAATGAGGTGTGGTCCCTAAAATAAAATGGTGTTGGAAAAATGAGAAATTGCTGGTCAACTTTTAACCCTTATAACTCCCTAACAAAAAAAAAAAAATTTCCAAAGTTGTGCTGATGTAAAGTAGACATGTGGTAAATGTTACTTATTAAGTATTTTGTGTGACATATCTTTGTGATTTAATTGCATAAAAATTGCGAAATTTTCAAAAGTTTCGCCAAATTTCTGTTTTTTCACAAATAAACGCAGGTAATATCAAAGAAATTTTACCACTACCATGAAGTACAATATGTCACGAGAAAACAACGTCAGAATCACCAGGATCCGTTGAAGCGTTCCAAAGTTATAACCTCATAAAAGGACAGTGGTCAGAATTGTAACAATTGGCCCGGTCCATAACGTGTAAACCACCCTTGGGGGTAAAGGGGTTAATCAAGAGTCTTGTTCCATTACACAGCTTTGGTGGATCCAAATTTCTCAATAGCAGAAAAGGTGCTCCAGGTTTTAGAAAGAGGTTGTGAGGAGGAAGTCCTTGTGGCTCCAAGGAATTGAGGAACTCAGTTGGATAAAATAATGCTTGAGCAGGGTCTATTACTGTATCCACTGACTTGTAGGTTGTGCACACACCTGGAAGGAGATTTAGAATTTGAAGATTGATCTTGTTGACGCTGTCATTTTTGGGAGCTAGAATAGCCCTTTCACACAGTCAGACAGAATTTTTGAAGTGGAGTTGAATGTTTGGAAAAACCTTTGCTTTCAACTCCTCAATGGAAGTCACAATGCAACAAAAGTTGCTTGGGAAGGTGATCTGTCCAGTGGTTGAGTTTACTGGTGCCTTGCCATCTCCAATAGTCAACAGCTGGCTCGAAAACAGTCCAGCAGAAACATCGCCTGTCATGTAGACCCTCATGTTTGTGTTCAGTGACATTTTCTTTACTTTTCTCCAAAGGTACGATGCTTTGAGACAGGCATTTAGTTCGTCTGCAGGGATTGATCTTGGAATAGCAGGTAGTGTTTGGCGGAAGTCAGCTGCCAAAACAAAAACTACTCCCATTATATATTTGGTGCTACGCAGATCTTGCAGCAGTCTGTCCACTGCTTCCAGAGCCCTTTTGTGTGACATGGTGCATTCATCCCAAATGGTGGCACTGCATTTTTGAAGCAATTTGGCCAGTCCTGATCCCTTGGCAATATTACACACGGGGCTGTCACTATGAGACAGGTTAAGTGGTAGTTTGAATGTTGAATGTGCTATCCTGCCACCTTTTAAAAGCGTAGCTGCAATTCCAGAAGATGCCACTGCAAGTGCAATCTTTTTTTGTTGTCAAAATTTTGCCAGGAGCAAGTTGATTACAAATGTCTTTCCTGTTCCACCTGGAGCATCAAGGAAGACAATCCCACCTTTGTTGGTTTCACTGAAACTTAAAATGTAGTTATAGGCGTCCTTTGATCTGGTACCAATATTGGCTCGTTCTGAGACACAAATGCTGTCAGTTCATCAATATTGTAGTTTGTTTCTATGAAAATCTCCCTACACATCTGGATGCCTTCGGGATTTTTTATTGGAGCAGGCAAAGCAAGCAACTGTAAGGCTTTTCCTGACATTGCTATGCACTGATCTTCAAGGAACATTAAAGTTTAATTGAACATTTCCTCAGTGAAGTTGATGAGTTTCCCTTCTAATCTGCATGATGGCCTCAGTGAGATCAGTTTTGTAATTTGTCCAAATCTCAAGAAGATTTGAAATGCTACAGGTTGTTAGAATAATAGCAGAAGTGTCTTAGTCGCTTTGGTATTTGTGTGGCTGCTGCTTCACTGAGGGTCATGTCCCAGTGTCCATCATTTTCCAGAAGTCCTTTTCTTTGGCAGGCTTCCCTGAATGTTTCACACACATGGCCTCCGAAGGTCTTTAGGTCAGAAATGATGTAGGGCCTTTGACAACATGAAGTAACATGCGCAGGTAGAAGCACTCTGCATTTGATGGATGAACAGTGTAGACGCGACCAAGAGTATCAGTTGCTTTCACCTCTGGATAGCCTTTAGTATCAAGCCCCCGTTTCCTCCATGCCAGTGTTTTTCTGGAGGCATTCCAAGTGTAGTACTTTGGTGAATCACAGTAGAGAATTGTTTTTGCAAAAGGGTCTTGTTGACACAGCTCAAAAAATGCCAAGAGGGTGGTCTTAGGTGGTGTTAGGAGCTGCTGCTGCAAGTTTGCTGGGTTAAAGTAAATTCTCTGTCCATTTTCCAAGTGCCCACTCAGATGCACAACTGGTGGATAGCACTCATGAATGGAGAATCCTAGTATTCTCCAAACAGCTTCATTGCTGCTTATGTACCTGCCCATCTGGAATGCCTCCACTTCGTCAATAATAGGTCCATTTTTCTGGAGTTCAAAAACTGCTTGATCACTTCTTTAGTAGACATATTTGCAGATATATTTTATTGATTTCACATAGTGGCAAGATTCGACATTTATGTGGGCCTGGAACATTTTTGAGAGCAAAGGGTTGTAAGGCACTACCCACCTGTTGTCAATTTCAATCTCTTGGAGTGATGATCCAACACGCATTTTGAGCTTTGCTGTGAAACCAGCATCCCCTGGCTTTCTTCTTCGGTAGACTGGATATCCATCTTGTCCTGTTTGGGTTTCTTGGACCTGGGATCGTGGTTAATGCTTTGAACACCTACCATCAATCATACAGGGAGAATTTTTGTTGAGACTCCCACACGGACCATGGATCATGTTTTTTGTGATGGTGTCAAACAGCAATTGTTCAATCTGAAGGTCTGGCAATTCGGCACTGATGATATTGTCAATTTCGGTAGGCTGTATTTTTTGCTTCAGCCAGATCAAGATGTGGGCGTGAGGAAGGCCTCTTTTTTGCCATTCAACTGAATACATCCAGCACTGCGTCTCACCATAAATATGTGATTTTGTCACAAGATTAGTCATTTTTGAAAATTTCTGTTTCAAATCTCGAGCAATAGGATCATGGCGATTCACTGTTTTTTGGCCCGGCAACAGGTGCCCTCCAATTTCCTCCCAGGCAGGATTGCAAGTAAAGGTGATGAAAAGATCTGGACGGCCATACTTTCTCACATAAGTCATTGCATCCTGTGTGTATTCATGCTTGTGTCGTGGGCTTCCAGTGACAGTTGGTGGAAGAATAACCATTTTCCCCAACTCTTTTGGATCAGCATCATTTGTAACAGCATCTCTAAGGTGAATATATTCCTCTGCCCTGAGCTTCTTTTGAATTAGTCTGATATATAAAAGACGTTCACTCTCAATCTTTGCATACATGTCAACAATAAATTGGTGGAAGAGGTGTTTGCATTTCAAGATGTGATTTTCCTCTGCAAATCTTGTCATGATCCTATATGCATAGAAGTCCATGGCAGACACTTTTTTTCCTGAAGGGTTGCCTGTTGTAGGATCTGTCTGAGGTATTCCAAACTGATAGCCATCCTGTCCCTGCCAAAAGATGATTGGATATTGCAGACCATCATAGGACCTGTGAGTTTCTGCTACTCGTTGCAAACTATTATTCCTTTTCTGAAGCACAATGTCATGGCTTTGAAAATCATTACCTACAATCAAGATTGCTACATCATCAAATGTGGGAGCATTGAAACATCGCTGATGTTCACCTTGTGGTGTTTTGTCAGCTCGAATTACAACCTTGTAATCGTCATTAGGCATGCATTCAAGTGCAGTCTTGAAAAGCTGAACATATGGATTGTTGGAGTGAAGGAACTGCTGCAAAATAGTGACAATATCAAGGCGAGTGTTAGGAATTAAAGAGCATCTCTGCTGAGCCTCTGCTTCTGCATTTCCCATGAAGAAGAGTTGAAGAAATTGAGGTTCTTCTCCTTGTAATGGGAGCAGTGAGCCAATTGAGTGGTAAACCTGTTCTTGAACTTTAAATGTCGGCATAAATCCTGTTGTAAACATTTCTTTTGTTACACCAAATGATGTCTTTTGGTAGCAGGAGTTGTACTTCCTGATGTTGTCCAAGAAATGCTTTGATATTGTACTGGTACCTCTCATGAGAGACTTTAGGGTATCTGGTGGTGACAGGAGAGGTGGAAGGTTTATCTTGCAATTTGCACAGCATAAACCTGGCGGTTCATCTTTCCATTTCAGGGCACTGCAGTACATGCAGACTGTTAGGTATTCGAGTTCCCGCTGCTGCACAGGGGTAATCTCGAACTATGTCTGCTGCTGTCTCCCATTCTACATCAGCCGTAGTGGAGCCTTCTCAGCGGAGACGTCGGTCCCAGCGTCTCGCTCAGCCTGATGCTGTGCAAAGCGTTACTGCTGTTTTTCCAGGCTCTGCTTTTGTAGCCAGCATTGGTCAGCAGCGAGCAGGCTTTTCTAGGACTAAGTCCTGCTTTGCACACACTGAGCATGCCCACGGGAGGACCTCATTGGAGGTCGGGGGTCACACGCTCAGGTCTTGTAGTAGCTCCTACTGGACCACTAGGAAGGTCCTTGTCTGCTGCAGCTATGAAAGGTTCGCATGGCCGTTGCTAGTATCAACCTATGTTATGAGCTTTGCTATCTTGTGGTCATGTATGCATGTGGTCAGGGTTGGCTGAAATAAGCCCCTAGAATACCGGCACCGGCACCGGTACCGGTGAGGTGTTTTGTGTGTATGGATTCAAGGCTGGCGTATAGCCACTAGAATTCTGGCTCCACCGGAGAGGAGTTGTTCGTGTGCTAGTCTGACTGCATGACCACTCTGTGCTTTTGCTCAGTTAGGTAGCTGTCATCCTCTGTGAGCTTAACAGGGCACAGCGTTTTCATATCTTTGCGATTCTGTGAAGTAACAGAGTTCGCTTATACCGCCATATAGCGCCGCCATTTGCTAGCAGCAGGTTTCTCTCCTGCACGGTGGACCCCGGGTTGCGAACTCACCTATTTAACATATATATTTACTTGGTGCGTTCTGCCAGCCCTAACACAGACTACATCCCTTTTTCCTATCTGAACTTTAGGATTATCCTGATAGTTTATGTCTGACTGGTAACAAAAGGCAGCATGTTTCAAAACTCCAACCAATTCCTGTGCCCTGGTGGAAGAAATAGCATTTCTCTTAGTGACAAGTCAGCCTTCTCTCTGCTGAGATGACTCATTGGCCCTTGAGGAAGCAGCTCTTCTTCTCTTATCTGCAAGCCTCCCTTCCCTCTACTCAAAAAGTTCATTGGCCCTTGAGGAAGCAGCTCTTGTTTTCATGTCGGCAAGCCTCACTTCCCTCTCCTCAGAAAGTTCACTGGCTCTTGAGGAAGCAGCTCTTGTTTTCATGTCTGCAAGCCTCGCTTCCCTCTGCTCAGAAAGTTCATTGGCCCTTGAGGAAGCAGCTCTTGTTTTCACGTCTGCAAGCCTCACTTTCCTCTCCTCAGAAAGTTCATTGGCCCTTGAGGAAGCAGCTCTTGTTCTCTTGTCTGCAAGCCTCGCTTCCCTCTGCTCAGAAAGTTCATTGGCTCTTGAAGAAGCAGCTGCTGTTCTCATTTGTGTCAGCCTTGTTTCTCTGTGTTCACATTTTTCATTGGCCCGTAATTCGCTTTTCTTTTCTCATCAGCTGACATTTGTGCCATGGAATTCCTTTTCTTATGAGGCATTATTGTGGTAAAAATAGTCTGTAACTGGCAGTTTCTATATCCTCTCACATGGAGGTAATGTGACTGACATCAGCCTTTCCATCAACACACCCTAACTGACATGCTATTACCTCACACAAGCTTTGTTATACTGAGAATGTCCTTTGTTGCCTATATTAACCAATCAGAGCTCCGAATAATTAACTGTAGCAAAATAGAAGCTGAGCTGTGATTGGTTGCTATTGGCAGCCTGATAAATCCCCAGCCAACAGGAAGCCCTCCCCCTGGCAGTATATGTTAGCTCATACATACACATAATAGACAGGTCATGTGACTGACAGCTACCGTATTTCCTATAGTGTACATTTGTTGCTCTTGTAGTTTGTCTGCTTATTAATCAGATTTTTATTTTTGAAGGATAATACCAGACTTGTGTGTGTTTTAGGGCGAGTTTCATGTGTCAAGGTGTGTTGAGTTGCGTGTGGCGACATGCATGTAGCGACTTTTGTGAGATGAGTTTTGTGTGGCAAAATGCAAGGGACTAGCACACTCCAAAAGTGTTGTGATGCAAAGTGGGGGTTTTATTTACATACAGTATTCACAAACGTTTCGGTCGTTACTGGACCTTCATCAGTGTGCTAATATACTAGTATGCTTAGAGAAGCCCCGAGTAGCAAAGATAGATTGCATCAATAAGAAGCCTGAAGACATATAGGTCGCGGGGGTAGGCACAAGCCGCAGAGATACAATGGTGTGTCACAAGTGACACTAACTGCTGGATGGAGCAGGAGCCACGCGGAATGTACTGCCAGTATGGGCTGCAAAATAGTGCGCATGAGGTAGAAACAAGCTACTGAGATAAGGGTAGTGTGTCACGGACTGACACTATCTGCGGAATGAACCAGGAGGCACGTGGTATGTACTGTTATGGCTGGCAATCAGGCAACACAGCGTGCAGTAATCAGCGCACATACAGAGATCTGGCAATAACCCAAAACAATAGGACGAGCTCTGAGACGTGGAATCTCTGTAGACTGCAGTACCTGAACTATCCTCACACAACTGGAAGCAGCAGTGGATTGCGCCTATCACTACCTATGCAACTCGGCACTGCCTGAGGAGCTGACTAGCCTGAAGATAGAAATACAAGCCTGACTTACCTCAGAGAAATACCCCAAAGGAATAGGCAGGCCCCACATATAATGACTGTTAGCAAGATGAAAAGACAAACGTAGGAATGAAATAGATTCAGCAAAGTGAGGCCCGATATTCTAGACAGAGCGAGGATAGCAAAGAGAACTATGCAGTCTACCAAAAACCCTAAAACAAAAACCACGCAAAGGGGCAAAAAGACCCACCGTGCCGAACTAACAGCACGGCGGTGCACCCCTTTGCTTCTCAGAGCTTCCAGCAAAAGATAATAACAAGCTGGACAGAAAAAACAGAAAACAAACTAGAAGCACTTATCTAGCAGAGCAGCAGGCCCAAGGAAAGATGCAGTAGCTCAGATCCAACACTGGAACATTGACAAGGAGCAAGGAAGACAGACTCAGGTGGAGCTAAATAGCAAGGCAGCCAACGAGCTCACCAAAACACCTGAGGGAGGAAGCCCAGAGACTGCAATACCACTTGTGACCACAGAAGTGAACTCAGCCACAGAATTCACAACAGTACCCCCCCCTTGAGGAGGGGTCACCGAACCCTCACCAGAACCCCCAGGCCGACCAGGATGAGCCACATGAAAGGCACGAACAAGATCTGGGGCATGGACATCAGAGGCAAAAACCCAGGAATTATCTTCCTGAGCATAACCCTTCCATTTGACCAGATACTGGAGTTTCCGTCTAGAGACACGAGAATCCAAAATCTTCTCCACAATATACTCCAATTCCCCCTCCACCAAAACAGGGGCAGGAGGCTCCACAGATGGAACCATAGGTGCCACGTATCTCCTCAACAACGACCTATGGAATACATTATGTATGGAAAAGGAGTCTGGGAGGGTCAGACGAAAAGACACCGGATTGAGAATCTCAGAAATCCTATACGGACCAATAAAACGAGGTTTAAATTTAGGAGAGGAAACCTTCATAGGTATATGACGAGAAGATAACCAAACCAGATCCCCAACACGAAGTCGGGGTCCCACACGGCGTCTGCGATTAGCGAAAAGCTGAGCCTTCTCCTGGGACAAGGTCAAATTGTCCACTACCTGAGTCCAGATCTGCTGCAACCTGTCCACCACATAATCCACACCAGGACAGTCCGAAGACTCAACCTGTCCTGAAGAGAAACGAGGATGGAACCCAGAATTGCAGAAAAATGGAGAGACCAAGGTAGCCGAGCTGGCCCGATTATTAAGGGCGAACTCAGCCAACGGCAAAAATGACACCCAATCATCCTGGTCAGCGGAAACAAAACATCTCAGATATGTTTCCAAGGTCTGATTGGTTCGTTCGGTCTGGCCATTAGTCTGAGGATGGAAGGCCGAGGAAAAAGATAGGTCAATGCCCATCCTACCACAAAAGGCTCGCCAGAACCTCGAGACAAACTGGGAACCTCTGTCAGAAACAATATTCTCAGGAATGCCATGTAAACGAACCACATGCTGGAAGAACAAAGGCACCAAATCAGAGGAGGAAGGCAATTTAACCAAGGGCACCAGATGGACCATTTTAGAAAAGCGATCACAGACCACCCAAATGACAGACATTTTTTGAGAAACGGGAAGGTCAGAAATGAAATCCATCGAAATATGTGTCCAAGGCCTCTTCGGGACCGGCAAGGGCAAAAGCAACCCACTGGCACGTGAACAGCAGGGCTTAGCCCTAGCACAAATTCCACAGGACTGCACAAAAGCACGCACATCCCGTGACAGAGATGGCCACCAGAAGGATCTAGCAACCAACTCCCTGGTACCAAAGATTCCTGGATGACCGGCCAGCACCGAACAATGAAGTTCAGAGATAACTTTACTAGTCCACCTATCAGGGACGAACAGTTTCTCGGCCGGACAACGATCAGGTTTATTAGCCTGAAATTTCTGCAACACTCTCCGCAAATCAGGGGAGATGGCAGACACAATGACTCCTTCCTTGAGGATACTCGCCGGCTCAGATAACCCCAGAGAGTCGGGCACAAAACTCCTAGACAGAGCATCCGCCTTCACATTTTTAGAGCCCGGAAGGTATGAAATCACAAAATCAAAACGAGCAAAAAATAACGACCAACGGGCCTGTCTAGGATTCAAGCGCTTGGCAGACTCAAGATAAGTAAGGTTCTTATGATCAGTCAAAACAACCACGCGATGCTTAGCACCCTCAAGCCAATGACGCCACTCCTCGAATGCCCACTTCATGGCCAGCAACTCTCGGTTGCCCACATCATAATTACGCTCAGCAGCAGAAAATTTCCTGGAAAAGAAAGCACATGGTTTGAACACTGAGCAACCAGAACCTCTCTGTGACAAAACAGCCCCTGCACCAATCTCAGAAGCATCAACCTCGACCTGGAACGGAAGAGAAACATCAGGTTGACACAACACAGGGGCACAGCAAAAACGACGCTTCAACTCCTGAAAAGCTTCCACGGCAGCAGAAGACCAATTAAACAAATCAGCACCCTTCTTGGTCAAATCGGTCAATGGTCTGGCAATGCTAGAAAAATTACAGATGAAGCGACGATAAAAATTAGCAAAGCCCAGGAATTTCTGCAAACTTTTTAGAGATGTCGGCTGAGTCCAATCCTGGATGGCCTGAACCTTAACCGGATCCATCTCGATAGTAGAAGGGGAAAAGATGAACCCCAAAAATGAAACTTTCTGCACACCGAAGAGACACTTTGATCCCTTCACGAACAAGGAATTAGCACGCAGTACCTGGAAAACCATTCTGACTTGCTTCACATGAGACTCCCAATCATCTGAGAAGATCAAAATGTCATCCAAGTAAACAATCAAGAATTTATCCAGATACTCACGGAAAATGTCATGCATAAAAGACTGAAAAACAGATGGAGCATTGGCAAGTCCGAACGGCATCACCAGATACTCAAAATGACCCTCGGGCGTATTAAATGCCGTTTTCCATTCATCTCCCTGCCTGATTCTCACCAGATTATACGCACCACGAAGATCAATCTTAGTAAACCAACTAGCCCCCTTAATCCGAGCAAACAAGTCAGAAATCAATGGCAAGGGATACTGAAACTTAACAGTGATCTTATTAAGAAGGCGGTAATCAATACACGGTCTTAGCGAACCATCCTTCTTGGCTACAAAAAAGAACCCTGCTCCCAATGGTGACGACGATGGGCGAATATGTCCCTTCTCCAGGGACTCCTTCACATAACTGCGCATAGCGGTGTGTTCAGGTACGGACAAATTAAATAAACGACCCTTAGGGAATTTACTACCAGGAATCAAATCGATAGCACAATCACAATTCCTATGCGGAGGTAGGGCATCAGACTTGGACTCTTCAAATACATCCTGAAAGTCCGACAAGAACTCTGGGATGTCAGAAGGAATGGATGACGAAATAGACAAAAATGGAACATCACCATGTACTCCCTGACAACCCCAGCTGGTTACCGACATAGAGTTCCAATCCAATACTGGATTATGGGTTTGTAGCCATGGCAACCCCAACACGACCACATCATGCAAATTATGCAGTACCAAAAAGCGAATAACTTCCTGATGTGCAGGAGCCATGCACATGGTCAGCTGGGCCCAGTACTGAGGCTTATTCTTGGCCAAAGGTGTAGCATCAATTCCTCTCAACGGAATAGGACACCGCAAAGGCTCCAAGAAAAATCCACAACGTTTAGCATAATCCAAATCCATCAGATTCAGGGCAGCGCCTGAATCCACAAACGCCATGACAGAATATGATGACAAAGAGCACATTAAGGTAATGGACAAAAGGAATTTGGACTGTACAGTACCAATAACGGCAAAGCTATCGAACCGCCTAGTGCGTTTAGGACAATTAGAAATAGCATGAGTAGAATCACCACAATAGAAACACAGTCTGTTCAGACGTCTGTGTTCGTGCCGTTCTACTTTAGTCATAGTCCTGTCGCACTGCATAGGCTCAGGCTTACTCTCAGACAATACCGCCAGATGGTGCACAGATTTACGCTCGCGCAAGCGACGACCGATCTGAATGGCCAAGGACATAGACTCATTCAAACCAGCAGGCATAGGAAATCCCACCATTACATCCTTAAGAGGTTCAGAGAGACCCTTTCTGAACAAAGCCGCTAGTGCAGATTCATTCCACAGAGTGAGTACTGACCATTTTCTAAATTTCTGACAATATACTTCTACATCATCCTGACCCTGGCATAAAGCCAGCAGATTTTTCTCAGCTTGATCCACTGAATTAGGCTCATCGTAAAGCAATCCCAGCGCCTGGAAAAATGCATCAACATTACTCAATGCAGAATCTCCTGGTGCAAGAGAAAACGCCCAGTCCTGTGGGTCGCCGCGCAAAAAAGAAATAATAATCAAAACCTGTTGAATAGGATTACCAGAAGAATGAGGTTTCAAGGCCAAAAATAGCTTACAATTATTTCTGAAGCTCAGGAACTTAGTTCTGTCACCAAAAAACAAATCAGGAATCGGAATTCTTGGTTCTAGCATCGATTTCTGATCAATAGTATCTTGAATCTTTTGTACATTTACAACGAGATTATCCATTGAGGAGCACAGAGCCTGAATATCCATGTCCACAGCTGTGTCCTGAAGCACTCTAATGTCTAGGGGAAAAAAAAGACTGAAGACAGAGCTAAGAAAAAAAAATGATGTCAGGATTTCTTTTTTCCCTCTATTGGAAATCATTGAGTGGCTCCTTGTACTGTTATGGCTGGCAATCAGGCAACACAGCGTGCAGTAATCAGCGCACATACAGAGATCTGGCAATAACCCAAAACAATAGGACGAGCTCTGAGACGTGGAATCTCTGTAGACTGCAGTACCTGAACTATCCTCACACAACTGGAAGCAGCAGTGGATTGCGCCTATCACTACCTATGCAACTCGGCACTGCCTGAGGAGCTGACTAGCCTGAAGATAGAAATACAAGCCTGACTTACCTCAGAGAAATACCCCAAAGGAATAGGCAGGCCCCACATATAATGACTGTTCGCAAGATGAAAAGACAAACGTAGGAATGAAATAGATTCAGCAAAGTGAGGCCCGATATTCTAGACAGAGCGAGGATAGCAAAGAGAACTATGCAGTCTACCAAAAACCCTAAAACAAAAACCACGCAAAGGGGCAAAAAGACCCACCGTGCCGAACTAACAGCACGGCGGTGCACCCCTTTGCTTCTCAGAGCTTCCAGCAAAAGATAATAACAAGCTGGACAGAAAAAACAGAAAACAAACTAGAAGCACTTATCTAGCAGAGCAGCAGGCCCAAGGAAAGATGCAGTAGCTCAGATCCAACACTGGAACATTGACAAGGAGCAAGGAAGACAGACTCAGGTGGAGCTAAATAGCAAGGCAGCCAACGAGCTCACCAAAACACCTGAGGGAGGAAGCCCAGAGACTGCAATACCACTTGTGACCACAGAAGTGAACTCAGCCACAGAATTCACAACAATGTACCACCAGTATGGGCTGCAAAATAGTGCTCAAGGGGTAGGCACAAACTGCTGAATGAAGCAGGGGCCACACAGTATATACCGCCAGTCTGGGCTGCAAGAATAGTACGCACTATCCGCCTCATCAGCAACAGGAAGCACGCAGTGTCCACCGCAAGTGCAGGCTCATAAATGCTTGGAAACCTATGACCGCGCACCTCCTCCTTTTGGCTGTGCTGAACATTTTCTATATAACAAGAGTTTTGTGTGGCGACATGCATGTAGCAACTTTTTGTGTGTCGCGTTGCATGTGACAGATTAGTGTAGCAAGTTGTGTGCAGCAAGTTTTGCGCATGGCGAGTTTTTCGCATGGCGAGTTTTATGTGTGGTGCCTTTTGAGTATGTGCAAGTTTTGTGTGAGGCAACTTTTGCATGTGTTGCAACTTTTGTGCATGTGGCAATTTTTCCGCGTGTGCAAGTTTTGCGTGTGGCGAGTTTTCCATTAGGTGAGTTTTGCACGTGTGGCAATTTTTGCGTGAGCCTAGTTTTGCTGTGGCAAGTTTTGCATTTGGCGAATTTTGCGCATTGGTGAGTTTTGAGTGGCGACTTTTGTGTTTCGACTTTTATGTGGCGAGGTTGGTGTATGTGTGGTGAAATGTGTGCTGAGGGTGGCATATGTGTTCAAGCACGTGGTAGTGTGTGGCGCATTTTGTGTGTGTGTTCATATCCCCGTGTGTGGTGAGTATCCCAAGTCGGGGCCCCACCTTAGCAACTGTACGGTATATACTCTTTGGCACCATCGCTCTCACTCTTTAAGTCCCCCTTGTTCATATCTGGCAGCTGTCAGTTTGCCTCCAACACTTTTCCTTTCACTTTTTCCCTCCCCATTATGTAGATAGGGGCAAAATTGTTTGGTGAATTGGAATGCACGGGGTTAAAATTTCGCCTCACAACATAGCCTATGACGCTCTCGGGGTCCAGACATGTGACTGAGCAAAATTTTGTGGCTGTAGCTGCGACAGTGCAGATGCCAATCCCGGACATAAACAAATACATACATACACACACACACACACACACACACACACATTCAGCTTTATATATTAGATATGGTGATACGGACAAAGAAATGGCTCTAACTGCAAACACTTAGGTAACTGGACAGGTAATACATTTCTTATTGATAACTATTGTATGCTTAAACTTAAAGGGAACCTGTCACCTAATAAATCAGAGCTTGTTTGCACAGATTTAAGAGTTGGCCGGGAAATAGTCTAGCACTGCCTACAGCCGTCTTCTCCCTGACCGACTCCGGTTGATTGACAGGTCACTCTGTAAGGGGGTTGACGAGACAGCGGGTACATACGTACTGGGTTTGGAACTAGAGAGGCTGCATCCACTGGGGGAAGCCTGAGTGAGGTGCGCTTCCCCCTGTTGGCTGGGGGATGCTCAAGAGGGGAGGGGCTTCCTTGTCTGAGAGGGGGCAGAAGAAGAGAGGAAGAAAGCACATGAAGCAGGGAAGAGTGGGGGCCAGCTCAGAGCAGTGAAGAGCGTGTTCTGCTTCCCCCTCCAGGCCTGAAGGACAGGGACTGCTGCATTGACGGGGGTAGAGTGCTCAGCGCGAGCCATGCAGAGCAGAGCCACGCAAAGCAGAGCCATGCAGAACAGAGTCATGCAGAGCCGTATACAAAGAGAAGAGCCGAGCCAGGTGTTGCAGCAGCCACAGAGAGTTGTACCCCGGCCGGGAGCACCAGTGCCAAGCAGAACAGCATCGCCCATCACCAACAGCGAGGACCAGGGAGAGCGGGACATGCGGTGTGTGTCTAGTGACCGCCAGAGAGAACTAGGTGCTGTACACTACATGACCATGAGTACCGCACATGCGCTGCCCCAAGAGAGACCACACACGAGACTGACACTTACGCCCTGTTGTGGGCAGAGAATGGTTGTCCTGACCCTTGTTACCTGACTACCCCAGTTAAGATAGGTAAGGAGCCACTTTGGACTCACACAGGACTGTGGCCTGTGCTTTTGTTAGTCACATCAGTATATGGACTAGGGCTCAGTGGAAGGTACCAGAGACCGACCACTGCGGACCAGTGACTACAGTACCATCCTGACAAAGGCACTGCGCCCGTCATTGCAGGCGCTATTGAGTTTGCAGCAGGAACTGCAGTTTAAGGACTTTCAGACATACGTGTTAACGAACTGCCGTTTGTTTTGTTCCAAATTACCGTTTAACCCTTTTTCTCCCTGTGTGGAGTACTCCCAAGTAAATAAACCTGCTTACACTTGGCGTAGTCAGCAGGATGCAGTCTACGGACGCGGGGCTGGCAGACCAAGCGGTCAATGGTGCCCCAAGAGCCACCATACTGTTGGGGACAATATTGAATAATGTCCCCAAATAACGAATTGCCGTTTACGTTTATTTTGTTCCAAATTACTGTTTAACCCTTTTTCTCCCTGCATGGAGTACTCCCCTGTAAATAAAACTGTTTAACCCTTGCTCTGACTCCTCGTCATCACTGCATCCCGCTTTCCTGCTAGAACCTTACACCTCCTTATGTACAGACTTGGGAGAGCTCTGTCAAACAACTAGAGCAATGCGGGGAGAACATCTTCGAGCTACACTCTCTATGGTTCTGTGAAATGTAGCAGCCATTATTGATTTTACACTGTCCTATGACTCAGTATTCTACATTTTCTTTGATGAAGCTGAGTGAGGACTTGCTCTATTGCATGCTGAGCTGTTGTTTTTCTGGTACCATTTTTAGATACATCAAATGTTTTGATTGCTTTGCATTGCATGTTTAGTGGAGGAAAAGTGGATGTCTTTTGATAAAAATATAGCATTTTTGGCTATTACTATTTCGCTTTTTTAGAATTTAGCTCCGACCAATTTTCTTTTTTGCTTTTTCGCTTTTCCCATAATTTTATTTTTCCACCTACATAGCTGTACAAGGGCTTGTTTTCTTCCAGGATAAAATGTAGTTTTGAATGATACCTTTCATGTAAAGTGCTGGAAAATAGGAAAAAAATGCAAATGAGATCAAATTGAAAAAAAAGGCAATTCTGAGTGTTTTTCCAACATTTAATGTAAAATGACCAGACATTATTAGTCTCCTCATCAGTACAATTACGGTGATACCAAATTTGCCTAGCTTTTTAATTGTGGTGGTGGTGAAAAAATTGTTACATTTGTAAGAAAAATGTTTTTGATTATGGCCATTTTCTGAGATCCATAACGTTGTCATTTTTTGGTTGGTGGAGCCGTATGAGAGCTTATTGTTTATGGGTTGAAACAAAGTTTTTATTTATACTATTTTGGGATAGCTATGAAATTTCAATTGCTTTTTACAACCTTTTTTAATGACATTGCGGTGACTTAAAAAAAAAATCAATTTTGGAGGTTTTAATTTGTCTTTTGTTTACAGTGCTTACCTATCGGATTAACTAATTCTAGATTTTGAGAAATTAGCTTTTACGGATGTAGTGATATCAAATATGTGTATTTATTTAATACTTTAAGTATTTATTTAAGTATTTAATTAATACTTTCATTTTGTTTCTAAGTTTCACTGTATTTATCATAGAATCATAGAGTGTTAGAGTTGGAATGGACCTCAAGGGTCATCGTGTCCAACCCCCTGCTCAATGCAGGATTCACTAAACCATCTCAGACAGATGTCTGTCCAGCTTTTGTTTGAAGACTTCCATTGAGGGGGAACTCACCGCCTCTCGTAGCAGCCTGTGCTACTCATTGATCACCCTCATTGTCAATTTTTTTTTCTAATATCTAATCTGTATCTTCTCCTTTTCAGTTTCATTCCATTGCTTCTTGTGTTTCCTTGTGCAAATGAGAATAAGGATGATCCCTCTACACTGTGACATCCCTACATATATTTGTATACAGCTATTAAGTCTCCCCTTAGCCTTCTTTTTTGCAAGCTAAACATTCCTAGATCCTTTAACTGTTCCTCGTAGGACATACTTTGCAGTCCGCTCACCATCCTGGTAGCTTTTCTCTGAACTTGCTCCAGTTTTTCAATGTCTTTTTTAAAATGTGGTGCACAGAACTGGACACAGTATTCCAGATGAAGCCTGACCAAGGAGGAGTAGCGGGGGATAATTACTTAACGTGACCTAGACTCTAAGCTTCCCTTAATGCATCCTAGAACTTTACCTTTTTTTTACCTTTTTTCTGCTGCATCACACTATTGATTCATGTTCATCTGTAATCTATTAGTATACCCAAGTCTTTTTCACATGTGCTGTTGCTTAGTTCTATTTCTCCCATTCGGTAGACGTAATTTTAGTTTTTCTTGACCAGATGTAGAATCTTGCATTTCTCCCTGTTAAGTATCACTCCATTAGCGACTGCCCGTTGTTCAAGCTTATCTAGATCCTTCTGAAAACTTTCTCTGTCTTCTCTAGTGTTAGCTATCCGTCCTAGCTTTGCATCATCTGTAAATTTGATTAGTTTACCTTCAGTTCCCTTATCTAGATCATTTATAAAAATGTTGAACAGCAATGGCGCCAGGACAGAGCCTTGTGATACCCCACTTGAAACACTTTTCCAATTGGATGTGCAACCATTTTTTACCACTCTTTGAGTACAATCATTGAGCCAGTTATGAATCCACCAACCATAGCCTTGTCAATCCCATACTTGGCAATTTTAAAAAAAATAAGGATAGTATGAGATACTTTATGAAATGCGTTGCTGAAGTCAAGATATATTATATCTACTGCATTTCCCTGAGTCAGTGATTTCATCAGAGATGGAAATTAGATTAGTCTGGCATGACTTGTTTGCTATGAACCCATGCTGGCTCTGGTCCATTACTGTATTTTTATCCAAGTACTTACATACATGCTGTTTAATTTATTCAAAGATCTTTCCTGGTATAGAAGTAAGGCTCACTCGCCTGTAATTTATTTGTTATAGATGTTATATTTATATCATTAGTGTTGCAATTTTAAAGTGTACATATAGTAAAAGTGATTGTAGCGTAGATTGTGTGTGTGTGTATAGCATAGAGCGTGCATCACAGAAGCAATAGCTGTGGCTGTTTAGAGGTTTGTGGATTGGTAACACCTCTCCAGTTAGCTTCACTTTGCTTTTGGGACCCTTCCCTCTTCACAGACTTTTCTACTTACCGGGCTTTACCCAGAGTCACCCCATTATACCCTATTTTAGTCACTGTACATGTATGTATGATAAATTTACATCATAGGTACGTGTGAGCGAACGTAGCATAATCTCATATTTTTTTCTTCTTGGTGTTGCAATTACAATGTTGAGAAGTATATCTATAGGAAAAGTGGTAGAATTATGAATTTTGCAGGATGGGTAGACATGTGAGTGATAAGCAAATGATGACAAAATGGTAACAAAATTTCCAGATTAATACTGTTTGAGGTATGAGCCAATTCTCTGCACTTACAACCTCAGCTATCACTGAGGTTATTAATGGTTGCCTGAGGAAGGTTCTATCGCTGAATGCACTTATCCCTGACAAAGGATTTAATCTGAAACGCACGTCGGGGTGCGCTATACTAGGACTGGCGGGCCTTAAAGGTACATACCTCCCTTTTATTGCTCTTCAGTTGCTTTCTACTTGGTGTGTTCAGCATATATATTTCACTATTCTTCCCTATTTTATCCCTTACACATTGTAGTTATATTTTTTGCACAATATTGTGGCTTTTATTACCATCAATATCCCCTACACATTGAATTGCTATATATTTTTTACACAACATTGTGCTTTTTATCATCATTGATATTGTTTGATTTCATTATTTGGTCATCTTTTGGCACTTGATTTGCACACGCCTGGTATATATTTACACCAATTTTTTTTGCATTTCCCTCAATATGCTGTACATATGAAGGGCATTTTTTTGAGTAATCAATAGGGAAAATGTATATATATAATGAATGTATATTGTGCTTATCGGATATATATATATATATATATATATATATACACATATATATATATATATATATATACTTTTCCTTGAGATGTACATACATGTTCCCAGATAATTTTATATACATATGTACGATTTTTGGCCCGCTGCTTCTTTTCTTATATATTGATATATATTTTTTTAACTATTCTTGTTATGAATTTTTATTGTACCCCCAAGTACAGGCACATTTTTCTACAGTGCTCCTGTTTACTATTCATATTTAAATAAAGATAATTTTATTGAATTCATTAAATTGTATTTGTACGTTTTTTGAGATCCTAGGTTTGGGTTGTGTTTTCTTGCAATGAGAGACAAGTCTGGAGGCGCTGCAGCGAATGGAGCATGTTTATACCACTCACAAAGGGAAAGGGAAGAGATACATGAATCCTGGTGTTGGTGTGTAAGTGCGGAGATTTCTGCATGTGGCACTCTACTATACTCTATACTGAATAAATGAAGATGTTTCAAATAAATTGTTTCCATTTTTTCGAAATTTACAAATAATTAACATGTCTCCATTCCCTAATTTCCATAATTCCACTACTTTTCCTTCCTGAACCTTCACGTCAATCAGATTATTATTTTTGCACTCATTATAAAGTATATAAATCCTTAGGCTAGGTTCACATTTCGTTATGTGAACCCGTTTAACGTACTAAGTTACAGCATAATGCGGTGTAACGTAGTCTGTTAATGCCGCCATTGATTGTAATGGGAACGCATCGCTAGCGCACTCCCACATTGGGCATGCGCTAGCGATGTGCTGTCATTTGAGTGACGGACCGCAAACGCTGCTTGCAGTGTTCGCGGTCCGTTCCTCGCTAGCGCAGATCTAGGATCTGCGTTAGCGGGATCGGCAAACGCGATCCCTTTTGGGACACTGCGTTAGCGCAGTCCGTAGCGCTGTGCGCTAAACGGACTGCCCTAACGCAATGTGACCCTAGCCTTATTCATAGCTGACACATCAAACACAATATTACCTCTGTGACTGAGCTCATCCAGTGCAGCTTCCACGCTGGAGAAATTATGTTGTCTATGTAATACATAGAGACTGACCCATAATCCGATCATGGCTTCTCTTCCTCCAATATAAATATCCTGTAGTATCTTCCGGGCCAAGGTTTTTCTATCAATTTTTTTACTTTTATATTTCTGGAACACAAGAAAGATCACACATTAGCGTACTATACAGAGATACATAATAATAAAGGGTCTAATTAGTTTTCAGCTATAGGGGATGATTTACTCACACAAAACTCTCAGCCTGGGAAAAACTGACCTTGCATAATTGTGGGAGTAAATAACTGGCATGAAAGTCTATCGCCCTACACGTGCCCTCCGTTCTACAAATGACCTAAGACTAACATCCCCTGTCTCCAAGACTTCTCTCGTGCTGCGCCAGCTCTCTGGAATGCACTTCCCCAGACGATCAGACTGATACCTAGCCCCAACCTATTCAAGCGCGCTTTAAAAACCCATCTCTTCAAACAAGACTACCACATCAACTACTCAGTAAACTAACTTTGTCCTGTTCCCTCCTTCCAAATATTATCTGCATGTGAATCTGCACCCTACTATTCATCTGTCTCCACACCCTCCATGCACATGATAACTGCACTTGATACTTGACTATTGCACTTAAACACACGGGCTGATGACCGGATCATGCAGCTTTATATGAAAATCCCTATTTATTATAATCGCCAGACCTGAAATAAACACTTTTCACCTATTGTGTCCCCCCATTTCCTTGTAGATTGTAAGCTTGCGAGCAGGGACCTCACCCCTAATGTCACTGTTTAAATTGTCTTAACTTGTACTGAATTTATTGTCTGTACATGTCCCCGCTTAATTGTAAAGTGCTGCGGAATATGTTGGCGCTATATAAATAAAAATGATTATTATTATTATTATAAAGAGTGTTAGGGCTAGCGGAACGCACCGAGTAAATAGAGATGTTTATTGATATTGGTGCGTTCGCAGCCCGGGGTCCACCGTGCAGGAGTACCTGCTGCTAGCAAACGGCGGAGCTATATGGCGGTATAGACTAACTCAGTTAATTCACTGAGTAGCCGTGAAAGGAAAGCACTGTGCCCTGTTAGACTCCACAGAGGCACAGGCTAACTGCCCAAACAGAGAGCAGTCAGTGGTCACACAAACACACAAAACTCGCCGGAGGAGCCAGCATTCTAGGGGCTTATTTCAGCCGGGTCCCTGAACACACATACATGTGACCACACTGGCGCAAAGCACATAACATAAGACAATACTAGCGCATGGCCGTGCGGTCATGCGCAGTTTATATAGTTGCAGCACAGGAAGCTGCTACTGAAGTTTTTGCCCTTTCAGGACCTTCCAGAAGGACCAATGGAAAGTGCTGCAGTACCTGAGCATGTTTTGCCCTTTCAGGACCTTCCAGAAGGACCAATGGAATGTACTGCAGCACCTGAGCATGTGACCGAACATGTGGCCCTCGACCTCCAATGGGAGACCCTGCCCTGGGCATGCTCAGTGTGAGTAAACAAGGACTTAGTCCCAGAGAGGCTCGCTCGCCGCAGATCAGTGCAGGGTACCATAGGAAAGCCAGAAAAGGCAGTAGTGACCCTATGCACCGAATAAGCCCCAGCAAGACGCTGGGAGCGACATCTCCGCTGAGCAGAGCCCACTGCGGCCGATACCGAATGGGAGACCGCAGCAGACACGGATCGAGATTCCCCCTGTGCAGCAGAGGAAACTCGACTCCTAACATTACCCCCCTCCTAGGGTCCCCCCTCCTTGAGCCTCACTACGCTCAAAAGCTGCGATAAGCAGCGGAGCCCGAATGTGCTCCACAGGCTCCCAGGTTCTATCCTCTGGGCCGTGACCCTTCCAGTCCACCAGATAAAATTTCTTGCCACGTACCACCTTGCACCCCACAATAGCATTCACCTCAAACTCATCCGTGGATGAACCCGATGTCCCAGCAGATGAGTCGGAAAACCGGGACAAATGAACGGGCTTTAAGAGGGAAACGTGGAAAGTATCGGTGATACCAAGGCGTGGAGGAATAGCCAAACGGTAGACCACAGGGTTGACCTGTTCCAGAACCTTAAACGGGCCAATGTAGCGAAGAGCAAACTTAGTGGACTCAACTCGCAGCCTGATGTTACGGGCGGAGAGCCACACTAAGTCGCCAGGAGCAAAGATCGGAGCGGGGCGCCGGTGTGTATCAGCCGAAACCCTCATTCTCTCCTTGGAGGCCCGGATGGCATCCTGTGTGCGGTCCCAGATGTCACGTGCCTCCACCGCCCAGTCTGCCACGCTAGAATCGGTGGATGACACGGGCATGGGCACAGGGACACGCGGATGCTGGCCGTAATTAAGGAGAAAAGGAGTTTGACCAGTGGAATCGGCTACGGCGTTGTTCAGGGCAAATTCCGCCCAAGGTAGCAAAGATGCTCAGTCATCCTGCCTAGCAGAGACAAAATGTCGCAAATATGTCACCAGAGTCTGGTTGGTTCTCTCCACCAACCCATTCGTCTCGGGATGGTATGCAGAGGAGAGGTTTAACTCTATGCTGAGTAAACGGCAGAGCTCTCTCCAAAACCGAGATGCGAACTGGGGACCCCGATCGCTGACAATCTTATCAGGCATACCATGCAATCGGAAAACGTGTTTAATGAACAACACCGCCAAGGCCCGTGCTGAGGGTAACCGAGGAAGCGGCACCAAATGCACCATCTTGGAGAAATGGTCGGTGACAACCCAAAAAATGGAGCAGCCACGCGACTTGGGTAGACCCACCACAAAGTCCATCCCGACCATCTCCCAGGGCCTGTCTGCCACCGGTAGAGGGTAAAGCAACCCAGCAGGCCGTTGCCGAGGAGACCGATTCTGGGCGCAAGAAACGCACGCCTGAATATAGTCCTTGACATCTCGGGCCATATGCGGCCACCAGTATATTCTCGCCAGAAGCTCGGATGTCCTCTTGGTCCCAAAATGCCCACCCACTCTGGAGGAGTGAGCCCAAGAGAGAACCTCCGGTCGCAAGTTAGCTGGTACGAAAGTCTTGCCCGGGGGCACAGACTCTAGCGAGACCGGAGCTACAGTTCTCAGGCTCTCAGAAGGGACAATAAGCCGAGGCTCCTCCTCCTCCGATGACACCACGGAGCGGGAGAGAGCGTCAGCACGAACGTTCTTCTCCCCGGAGAGGAAATGGAGAGTAAAATGGAACTGGGAGAAGAACAGGGACCATCTAGCCTGGCGAGAATTCAGCCGCTGGGCCGTTTTTAGATACACCAAGTTCTTGTGGTCAGTGAAGACTTGGAAGGGAAAGCGAGCTCCCTCCAAGAGATGTCTCCACTCCGAAAAAGCCAACTTCATGGCCAGCAACTCCCTGTCCCCGATGGAATAATTCCTCTCCGCTGGTGTGAAGGTCTTGGAGAAGAAGAAGCAAGGATGCTTCCGACCTTGAGCATCCTTTTGGAAAAGGACTGCTCCAGCACCAACGGATGAGGCATCCACCTCCAAGATAAATGGCTTATCAACATCGGGGCGATGTAGGATGGGAGCGCTAGCGAAGTGTGACTTGATCGAGAGAAAGGCTTTGGAGACCTCCTCTGACCACAACTTGGGATTTGCTCCCTTCTTGGTGAGGGCAACCAAGGGAGCTACCAAAGTTGAGAAGTGTGGAATGAACTGACGATAGTAATTAATGAACCCCATAAAGCGCTGCACGGCTTTAAGAGAATGGGGTTCCTGCCAGTCCATTACAGCCTGTAGCTTGGCAGGATCCATAGCCAAACCCTGGGCAGAGATGATATAACCAAGGAAAGGCAAGGACTCCTGCTCAAACACACACTTCTCCAACTTGGCGTAGAGGGAGTTTGCCCGTAAGAGGTTGAAGACTTTGCGAACATCTCTCCGATGGGAGTCAATATCTGGAGAGAAGATGAGAATATCATCCAGATAGACTACGACCGAGGTGGTGAGCATATCCCGGAAGATGTCGTTCACAAAGTCTTGGAAAACGGCTGGGGCATTACAGAGCCCGAAGGGCATCACCAGATATTCATAGTGCCCATCCCTGGTGTTAAAAGCCGTCTTCCATTCATCCCCCTCACGGATGCGAATCAGGTTGTAAGCACCCCGCAGATCTAACTTTGTAAATACCCTCGCTCCCCGTAGCCTATCAAACAGCTCAGATATCAGGGGTAGTGGGTACTTGTTCTTAACGGTGATGGCGTTAAGACCCCTGTAGTCTATGCATGGACGTAAGTTTCCAGTCTTCTTCTGTACGAAGAAGAACCCTGCCCCTACCGGTGACACTGACTTCCTAATGAATCCTCTTGCCAGATTCTCTTGGATGTACTGGGACATTGCCTCCGTCTCCGGGAGAGATAACGGATAGACTCGACCCCGGGGAGGCTCAGCACCAGGCAAGAGGTCAATAGGACAGTCATAGGGGCGGTGAGGCGGAAGGGTGTCCGCAGCTCTTTTGGAGAACACGTCTGCATAGGGCCAATAGTGCTTGGGGAGAGAGGAAAGATCTGCGGGTACCTGTGTAGTAGCAACCTTGAACGCACTCCCTCAGACATCTACCCTCGCAGGATTTACTCCATCCCAAAATTCTCCCAGAGGACCACTCAATATGAGGAGAATGGTAGCGAAGCCATGGTATCCCCAACAGGACCTCATCAATCCCCTCAGGAATGACTAATAGGGAGATTATCTCCTGCTGTGATGGAGACACAGATAGCGTGAAAGGAATGGTTTGTTGGGTAATCTGTGAAGGCAGTGTTGACCCATTTACCACTCGAACGGTTACTGGCTTGGCGAGCATCACCAAGGGTATTGCGTGACGCTGGGCAAAAGCGGAAGACATAAAGTTACCCTCTACCCCAGAATCCACGCATAGCTCGACCATAAGAGTGGATGGGCCTATGGTAATTGTCCCCTTGAAGGACAACTTTGAGGCAAACGTCGCCGTGTCTAATGTACCTCCTCCAACTGCCACTAGACACTGACGTTTCCCCGACCGCTGAGGACCCTTGGAGGCAATGTGTCCTGACTGCTGGCAAACATGACGGACCTTATGTGCACGGGCAGACTGAGACTTGGATCCCGCTCGTGTCACCTCTAAGGCCTCATGTGACTCGGATGCCTGGACTGGAGATTCCAAAGGTTTGGCGAAGGTGGGAGCCAGCCGAAACCTCTGCCTACACTGGGCTCGCTCCAACCTCCGCTCGTTAAAACGGAGGTCAATACGAGTAGAGACAGTTATTAACTCCTCCAGTGTGGCAGGAATCTCCCTAGTGGCCAGAGCGTCCTTAATGTGGTCAGCCAGGCCCCTCCAAAATATGGGGATAAGGGCTTTATCCGACCACTCCAGCTCGGAAGCTAAAGAACGGAAGCGTACGGAAAAATGGCTGACCAAGGACTCACCCTGAGTTAATGCCAGTAGTTGGAGCGCTGTGTCATGGGTGACTTGAGGTCCTAAAAAGACCTTTTTCAGAGTGCTCAGGAACAACGGAGCACTCTGCACCACATGATCACCACGCTCCCACAGCGGCGTAGCCCACTCCAACGCCCTGTCCGACAAAAGAGACACAATAAATCCCACCTTAGCCCGCTCTGTAGGAAAACGTGCAGCCAGGAGCTCGAGGTGAATAGAGCACTGACTCACGAATCCCCTACAAGTTTTGCTATTTCCAGAAAATTTTTCTGGCAGCGGGAGGCGAGATAACGTCGGAACAGGGGTGGCAGTGGACAAGGTTGCTGCAGCCACGCTAGCAGCCTGTACAGCAACTGCGGTAACATCCACAGCTGAGGTTGAGCTCTCGAGAGCCGCCAACCTACCCTCCAGCTGCTGGATATACCGCAAAGATTGCTGAATGTCCGCCATTTACTAGCCAGACCCTGGCGCTAGTATTCTGTTAGGGCTAGCGGAACGCACCGAGTAAATAGAGATGTTTATTGATATTGGTGCGTTCGCAGCCCGGGGTCCACCGTGCAGGAGTACCTGCTGCTAGCAAACGGCGGAGCTATATGGCGGTATACACTAACTCAGTTAATTCACTGAGTAGCCGTGAAAGGAAAGCACTGTGCCCTGTTAGACTCCACAGAGGCACAGGCTAACTGCCCAAACAGAGAGCAGTCAGTGGTCACACAAACACACAAAACTCCTCGCCGGAGGAGCCAGCATTCTAGGGGCTTATTTCAGCCGGGTCCCTGAATACACTCAGACTCAATCTCCTCGCCGGAGGAGCCAGCATTCTAGGGGCTTATTTCAGCTGGGTCCCTGAACACACATACATGTGACCACACTGGCGCAAAGCACATAACATAAGACAATACTAGCACATGGTCGTGCGGTCATGCGCAGTTTATATAGTTGCAGCACAGGAAGCTGCTACTGAAGTTTTTGCCCTTTCAGAACCTTCCAGAAGGACCAATGGAAAGTGCTGCAGTACCTGAGCATGTTTTGCCCTTTCAGGACCTTCCAGAAGGACCAATGGAATGTACTGCAGCACCTGAGCATGTGACCGAACATGTGGCCCTCGACCTCCAATGGGAGACCATGCCCTGGGCATGCTCAGTGTGAGTAAACAAGGACTTAGTCCCAGAGAGGCTCGCTCGCCGCAGATCAGTGCAGGGTACCATAGGAAAGCCAGAAAAGGCAGTAGTGACCCTATGCACCGAATCAGCCCCAGCAAGACGCTGGGAGCGACGTCTCCGCTGAGCAGAGCCCACTGCGGCCGATACCGAATGGGAGACCGCAGCAGACACGGATTGAGATTCCCCCTGTGCAGCAGAGGAAACTCGACTCCTAACAAAGAGCATGTGCCTTCATCAGATCACACGATATCAAGGCCATCGAACAGTTTATGCATTGTGCTGTATAATTCACAAATGAAATTCAGCCACTCGGGGACAGCAGGATGGTGACATGGACTAAACTGGTGCGCATGGATACAACAGCCACAGTTCTTGTCTCACCTTAACTTTATGGATATTACGGTAAATCAGCTCGCTGAAAAGTAATTGAGTATTCAGGTTCTCCACAATGTGATGCAGATCATCCTGGAAATATTCATGTATCATCATCAATGCATTGTCTTCATATTGACAGAGCTGCAGGTAAAACTGTCTGGTCTCATAATCTAGGAAATGAAGGAGACATAAGAATGAAATCTTCTAGAAGCTGCAGAAGATGACGGTGTTTTATGTAGAATATTCCTGTTCTGGATCATTGTAGAAGCATACACTGATGAGAAATCCGCAGCTCATTCTACAGGTCCTTCTCAAAAAATTAGCATATAGTGTTAAATTTCATTATTTACCATAATGTAATGATTACAATTAAACTTTCATATATTATAGATTCATTATCCACCAACTGAAATTTGTCAGGTCTTTTATTGTTTTAATACTGATGATTTTGGCATACAACTCCTGATAACCCAAAAAACCTGTCTCAATAAATTAGCATATTTCACCCATCCAATCAAATAAAAGTGTTTTTTAATAACAAACAAAAAAAAACATCAAATAATAATGTTCAGTTATGCACTCAATACTTGGTCGGGAATCCTTTGGCAGAAATGACTGCTTCAATGCGGCGTGGCATGGAGGCAATCAGCCTGTGACACTGCTGAGATGTTATGGAGGCCCAGGATGCTTCAATAGCGGCCTTAAGCTCAACCAGAGTGTTGGGTCTTGCGTCTCTCAACTTTCTATTCACAATATCCCACAGATTCTCTATGGGGTTCAGGTCAGGAGAGTTGGCAGGCCAATTGAGCACAGTAATACCATGGTCAGTAAACCATTTACCAGTGGTTTTGGCACTGTGAGCAGGTGCCAGGTCATGCTGAAAAAATGAAATCTTCATCACCATAAAGCATTGACCCTGCCCTTGATGAAACACAGTGGACCAACACCAGCAGCTGACATGGCACCCCACACCATCACTGACTGTGGGTACTTGACACTGGACTTCAGGCATTTTGGCATTTCCTTCTCCCCAGTCTTCCTCCAGACTCTGGCACCTTGATTTCCGAATGACATGCAAAATTTGCTTTCATCAGAAAAAAGTACTTGGGACCACTTAGCAACAGTCCAGTGCTGCTTCTCTGTAGCCCAGGTCAGGCGCTTCTGTTTATGGTTCAAAAGTGGCTTTACCTGGGGAATGCGGCACCTGTAGCCCATTTCCTGCACACGCCTGTGCATGGTGGCTCTGGATGTTTCCACACCAGACTCAGTCCACTGCTTCCTCAGGTTCCCCAAGGTCTGGAATCGGTCCTTCTCCACAATCTTCCTCAGGGTCCGGTCTCCTCTTCTCGTTGTACAGCGTTTTCTGCCACATTGTTTCCTTCCAACAGACTTACCATTGAGGTGCCTTGATACAGCACTCTGGGAACAGCCTATTTGTTGAGAAATTTCTTTCTGGGTCTTACCCTCTTGCTTGAGGGTGTCAATGATGGCCTTCTTGACATCTGTCAGGTCGCTAGTCTTACCCATGATGGGGGTTTTGAGTAATGAACCCGGCAGGGAGTTTATATAAGCATCAGGTATCTTTTGCATGTGTTTAGAGTTAATTAGTTGATTCAGAAGATTAGGGTAATAGGTCGTTTAGAGAACCTTTTCTTGATATGCTAATTTATTGAGACAGGTTTTTTGGGTTATCAGGAGTTGTATGCCAAAATCATCAGTATTAAAACAATAAAAGACCTGACAAATTTCAGTTGGTGGATAATGAATCTATAATATATGAAAGTTTAATTGTAATCATTACATTATGGTAAATAATGAAATTTAACACTATATGCTAATTTTTTGAGAAGGACCTGTACATAACGATAGAAGGGACTAATGTTATTGTGGTGTACTACTGCAGTGCTGAAACACACTTTGAGAATGGGAGTCTCAGTCTGTGAATAATAATAATAATTATAAAGCCGAGGTCAAACGGCTGTCGATTCTCTGATGTTAGAGAATTGGCCTTATTATGCAAATATTCTCGGATCAAAATCTTTCAGAGTCTAAAGGTACCGTCACACTAAGCGACGCTGCAGCGATACCGACAACGATCCGGATCGCTGCAGCGTCGCTGTTTGGTCGCTGGAGAGCTGTCACACAGACCGCTCTCCAGCGACCAACGATCCCGAGGTCCCCGGTAACCAGGGTAAACATCGGGTAACTAAGCGCAGGGCCGCGCTTTGTAACCCGATGTTTACCCTGGTTACCAGCGTAAAAAAACAAACAGTACATACTTACATTCAGCTGTCTGTCCCTTGCCGTCTGTTTGCTGCACTGACTGCTGGCCGTAAAGTGAAAGCAGAGCACAGCCACAGCGGTGAGTCACCGCTGTGTGACTCACCGCTGTGCTGTGCTTTCACTTTCACTTTGCGGCCAGCAGTCAGTGCAGCAAACAGACGGCAAGGGACAGACAGCTGAATGTAAGTATGTACTGTTTGTTTTTTTACGCTGGTAACCAGGGTAAACATCGGGTTACTAAGCGCGGCCCTGCGCTTAGTTACCCGATGTTTACCCTGGTTACCAGCAAAGACATCGCTGAATCGGTGTCACACACACCGATTCAGCGATGTCTGCGGGGAGTCCAGCGACGAAATAAAGTTCTGGACTTTCTTCCCCGACCAGCGATCTCCCAGCAGGGGCCTGATCGCTGCTGCCTGTCACACTGGACGATATCGCTAGCGAGGACGCTGCAACGTCACGGATCGCTAGCGATATCGTCTAGTGTGACAGTACCTTAAGTGTCACGAGTGGGACATGTCCTTCTGTGAGACCTGGTGTTAGAAAATCACTACACATTGCAAATCGTAGATCTTCCATTTATCCTATGTCTTTGTGTTTCATATTAAATGGATTTCGTTTCCTTTGTTGCTGAAGAGGTTTACAACCTTTTTTATGTTGGTTAGAAACTTGCAGCTCCATCTTCCAGCTGTTCCTGAACTGGTCATCTTATCTCTCTATAAAATCTGCCTCGCCAGAAAAAGTTCTACTAAATATCTCCTTGGAGTCAGTGTGCTGAGTTGGAGATTGTTGTTGCCGCTGGCGATTTTTGCATGATGTGTTTGGATGTATGCTTTCCTAATTGTCCTAGTTGCTTTTTGTTATCCTTGTTTGTCTTATGTGTCTATACACTAGCATGACTGCGTATTCCAAGATGGGACCTCCGAGATATCAGGCCTCTCTTACCACATTAATCCTTATACCCCAGAACTAATTAATACCCCTAAATTAAAACACAACAATTATTTTCTTTTGGATAATTTGGCCACAGCGGCCATTTTATTAAATAACAAACATAAAAAACCATTTATACATTTGTATAAAACTTGAGGGGAGGGTTCTTGGAGCTAATAAATCTGGCACCTAATAGGCAAAGCATAAACCAACATGGAAAAACCCTTCTTTACCCTCAGCCGTAACCACCAGCTCGAGGGCACCATGTAACCCGTTTACCGGGCAAACCAACCCCAAAGCTCCCGAGGTCAAATCCCCGTCCAGAGCCAGTAAACCAAAGCCAGATCAGCCCCATGAAAACAACTCCAAGAACCCCGTTCCCCGCCAACCAGCCACTGTGACAACAATGCAATATAAACCCTTACAAAAAACAAATTTAGCACCTAATTCCCCAACTATTCCCTCGTTACGGACCAAAACAAGGGAGGGTGGGAGGGCTTCTCAGGTCAGATATTCCAGCAGTAATGGCCCCTTTCCCGCACTTTTCCCATGACCCGCCCCCCCCCACTAGACCACCCCTCTACTCCTCCCCATCCCCTGAACCAATCCCTTCTCCCTGCATTAATATTTAAAAATTGCTCCCCTGCGTTCCCTTGGCAACGCAGTCATGGGGGGCTTTCCTTAACTCCGTTCCTTCAGCCCCCCCTCTTGACTGCGTATTCCAAGATGGGACCTCCGAGATACCAGGCCTCTCTTACCACATTGATCCTTATACCCCAGAACTAATTAATACCCCTAAATTAAAACACAACAATTATTTTCTTTTGGATAATTTGGCCACAGCGGCCATTTTATTAAATAACAAACATAAAAAACCATTTATACATTTGTATAAAACTTGAGGGGAGGGTTCTTGGAGCTAATAAATCTGGCACCTAATAGGCAAAGCATAAACCAACATGGAAAAACCCTTCTTTACCCTCAGCCGTAACCACCAGCTCGAGGGCACCATGTAACCCGTTTACCGGGCAAACCAACCCCAAAGCTCCCGAGGTCAAATCCCCGTCCAGAGCCAGTAAACCAAAGCCAGATCAGCCCCATGAAAACAACTCCAAGAACCCCGTTCCCCGCCAACCAGCCACTGTGACAACAATGCAATATAAACCCTTACAAAAAACAAATTTAGCACCTAATTCCCCAACTATTCCCTCGTTACGGACCAAAACAAGGGAGGGTGGGAGGGCTTCTCAGGTCAGATATTCCAGCAGTAATGGCCCCTTTCCCGCACTTTTCCCATGACCCGCCCCCCCCCACTAGACCACCCCTCTACTCCTCCCCATCCCCTGAACCAATCCCTTCTCCCTGCATTAATATTTAAAAATTGCTCCCCTGCGTTCCCTTGGCAACGCAGTCATGGGGGGCTTTCCTTAACTCCGTTCCTTCAGCCCCCCCTCTTGACTGCGTATTCCAAGATGGGACCTCCGAGATACCAGGCCTCTCTTACCACATTGATCCTTATACCCCAGAACTAATTAATACCCCTAAATTAAAACACAACAATTATTTTCTTTTGGATAATTTGGCCACAGCGGCCATTTTATTAAATAACAAACATAAAAAACCATTTATACATTTGTATAAAACTTGAGGGGAGGGTTCTTGGAGCTAATAAATCTGGCACCTAATAGGCAAAGCCCAAAACCAACATGGAAAAACCCTTTTTTCTGTCAGCCGTAACCACCAGCTCGAGGGCACCATTTAACCCGCTTACCGGGCAAACCAACCCCAAAGCTCCCGAGGTCAAATCCCCGTCCAGAGCCAGTAAACCAAAGCCAGATCAGCCCCATGAAACCAACTCCAAGAACCCCGCCCCCCGCCAACCACGTGCAGCACTGAACACCTCAGGCTCGCGAGTGCCCCACCACCGCCATGGCCCTCTCTACCCCTTCTTGTATTGCCAACATCCACAAATCCAAGCCAATATCGTTCAAATGAACGCCATCACTCCTCCAGTAATTTCCAACACCACCTTCCAACTCAAAGTGGCGAACCGCCATCCCCCCGTTACGAGAAACAAAATTCGCCACAGCCCTGTTTAGATTAACCCGGGCCCTATTGATACCCCTCATAGAGCGTACTGCCCTCCACGTTTTTCTGGGCACTATGTCGGACCACACCGTAACCATCCCTGGGAAGGATACCCACAATCGCAAAAAATCATACCGTATATCCCGAATTAATTCTCTCACCGGCTTAGACCCCAAATCGTTACCACCCAAATGTACAACAACGATATCTGGGGAACGATCCAAACTAGCCGATCGGGAAAATTTGGTCAAAAACCCGCGCCACGACATGCCCCGAAAACCCAACCAACGGACCACCACCGCCTCCCTCTGAAATCCCAATTGCCTACCATCTTGTCTAACATCGGCACGAATCGCCCCCCAATGCACAAAAGAATGTCCGAAAATCCACGCCAGAAGTGGGGTCCGTCCTGCAAAATACAATGATAATTAATACCCCCACTAGACAATAAACAAAATCAATTACGCACATAAGATAAATAACGATTCGACGACCACCTGCCAATACGACGAATAACCTCCGGACCCAGCCCCAAACCAGCAGCCTCAGATGCTGCCCCAATTCGAAATGAATGCGTCCCAAATGACAACGGATCCAGGCCTAAAATTGTCAACGCTTGTCTCAAAACTGCCGTGAACTGGAACCGCGATAAAAATTCACCTTGACGGTGCAGCAAAAGTGGGCCAGACCTATCTGGATCCAATCCCCAATAATCTTCCAAACACCTATGAGGGCACATCGCCCCCCCAATCACTCTTCCTAAAACCACACGCCTTCCTTTCCCCAACTGATCAGTCTTCGACCGCCGAATCCAAAAAGCAACCCCACCTGACCAAAATTCAATATCCTCCGCCAACAAACCCCCGGCTGTGAACTTGCTAGGGGAAACCAGCTCCCCTATTCTCAAGGCCCCGAAAAAGGCTAACGAAAACGCCAGTCGAAACAGAACAGCCTCATAATCAGAACTACAAACTTCCCCCAATGCTACCCCCAAACGCTCCAACATCCCGAAAGATATGGGCCGCCGAGTATCGCAAGTTGAAAAACCCCTCCTAACCCCTTTTAATGCCTGCCGAATCAAGAAATCCTTAGTGACATCAACGGAACCCTGGAGCTTAAAACCAAAAGCAACACCAGCTATAAATTTATTCAATTTTGACACGGACCAACCCCATTCCTCCGCAGATCCAATTAAAAGCAAAAACGCTATCACCCTGTCACCATCCAATTCAACTGAACCCAACTGTTCCAACCACCCTTCCCACAAATGCCATGACGCCTCATAACCTGACCACGTCCTTCCAGACACTGACGACTGTATCAGCCGACCTCCTCGTCCGCAACAATCTGCCACAAATGAAAAGGGCATGTCGTTCCTGCATCTTCCGCTTCTGGAGCCAACTCCCGGAAACGTTCCCACTGTAAACAAGACAGAGCATCGGCTATAGAGTTTTGCACGCCGGGAACATGTACAGCCGAAATCCATGTATTCAACTCCACGCACCGCAAAACTAACTCCCGAACCAATTTGATTTCCGGAGGGGATGCTGAAGACAGACTATTGATCACCGACACCACACTCGAATTGTCGCAATGGAAACGTATCTGCCTATCCTTACAAGTACTGCCCCAAATGAACACCGAAACCACAATTGGAAACAACTCCAACAACGCCAAATTTTTTGTAAACCCCGCTTCGCGCCACCAATCAGGCCATCCCCCAATGCTCCACTTTCCAGCACAATAAGCCCCGTATCCGACACTACCAGCCGCGTCCGTAAAAATTTCACAATCAAAATCGTTCAAATCCTCCTGTTGGATCAGGGCCCTACCATTATAGTTGTCCAAAAAAACGCCTCCAAACCGCCAAATCCTCCCTGTGCTCTTTGTTCAAGCGTACAAAATGATGCACAGACCGCACTCCGGCCGTAGCTCTCGACAATCTCCTACAAAATATCCTGCCCATAGGCATAATACGGCACGCAAGGTTAAACCGCCCCAACAGTGACTGAAGCTCTTTCAATGTAACCTTGCGCAACTTCTCGCATCTCATCACCTCTTGCCGTAAAGCCAACAGCTTCTCCTCAGGCAAGCGACACTCCATCTTCTCCGAATCTATGAGAATTCCCAAAAAACTCAACACCGTGACAGGTCCCTCCGTTTTATCACGCGCTAAGGGCACACCAAACTGACCTGCTACCCACTCCATCGTAGCCAACAAATTACCACACAACAAAGAATCCGGGGGGCCAACAAACAAAAAGTCGTCTAAGTAATGAATAACAGACGGAACCTGAGAAACATCCCGAACAACCCACTCCAGAAAAGTACTAAAGGCTTCAAACAGCGAGCAGGATATCGAACAACCCATCGGCAAACACCTATCCAAATAGAACCCCCCATTCCAAAAACATCCCAACAGTGGGATACTATCGGGGTGAACCGGAAGCAGACGGAAAGCCGATTCAACATCTGTCTTAGCCATTAGCGCACCTGTGCCATACCTACGCACCCATTGCACTGCAGCATCAAAAGAGGTATAAACCACAGAGCAAAGCTCATCCGCTATCCCGTCATGAACTGACTGGCCCTTCGGATAAGACAAATGCTGAATAAGGCGAAACTTGTTGGGCTCTTTTTTAGGGACAACCCCAAGAGGCGAAACAACCACCCCCTCTACAGGTAAATCACTAAACGGCCCCGCCAGGCGCCCCAGCTCAACCTCCTTTGCCAATTTTGCCGTAACCACATCCGGCTGCAGGTTAGCCGACCTCAGGTTCTTTTTTGAAAAGGGGATAGCATGAGCCGGATGAGAAATTCTAAAACCCTCAGAAAAACCATTCCACAACAACCTAGCCTTTTCCCTATCCGGATACCTACTTAGATAAGGGGCCATCCTTAGAACCTTCACCGGTGTCACCCCCATGACCGCCTCCCACTCCTGGTTTACCCCTCGCTTTCTTAAAACACTTGGCCACTCCATGTGAGGCCCCCACACAGTGGGAACAGACATGCTTGAACTTGCACGTACTGCCATATTTGCATTGGCCATCATTAAACTGCCAACACGTCCCTGTTTTGTCCTTAGCCCCTTGTGACCCCTGTCCCCCACTTCCTTGTCCCGACTGCTGACCGCTACTCCCTCCACCCCCATGAAAGGACTGCCCAAACCTCGTCGGAGCCATCACCTTCAACCACAAACCTATGTCTTTTTGCTCCCACTTTATCTTGGGTCTAATCGCCTTCCTTTGCCGAAACTGCTCGTCATAGCGTAACCATGCCTGGCCCCCATACACCCTGTATGCTTCCCCTATCGCATCGACATAGCAGAACAAACCTGTACAATTTTCCGGAAACTTCTCACCTATAACTCCTGCCAAAATAAAAAAAAAAAACGCCTGCTGCCAATTCGCAAACGTCTGCGGTATCAATCACCAACGCCTCTTCTCCTCCTCCTCCTTTTTACTATCCTCTTTCTTACCCTTATCCAGATTAAACTTCTCCAGGGGCAACAGGGAAAAAATCTCTACATATTCATCTTTCCATATTTTTTCCTTAACCTCTTTCTTTAAATGAGCCCCCAACGGCCCCTCAAAACACACATAAACCTCCCCCTTAGCTCTATCATCCAACTTGATCCTATCCCCTTTATCCTTGTCAGTCTGTACCGACACCGACACCCCCGCCGACGACGCCTGTTCTACCCCACTAGCCCTACCGGACCCGACTCCCACTCCCGAACCCGTACCAGAAACCGGCAACCAAGCCCCTAACGGAGACGACCGCACACTATCCCGGCCCTCCCCATCTAATCTCCTCAAAATCTGGGACATACCCGCCAAAAGTTCCCTGACCCCCGGGACCCCCCCCGGCGCTGGGTCCCCCACTCCCTAAAAAAAAAAAAAAGTCACAGCAAAAAGCAGAGATGTTTTACCTGCTGAAGCCTCCAACTGAATGCACCAGCAGGGCGCAGCGGACCTGATGAATGATGGCAAACACACAGGTGCAAAAAATACCGATGAAACAACCACTTTCAATCCAGTGTTGGCTGTTTGGCATTAGTGCACAAAAAGATAAGAGATACTAGTCTGTATATGGCATAATTCACACACGCAATGCAAGGCATCTGGTTTGCAACCTATTAGTAACGCACATACAGGCGGGCTGCCCAGTGCTACAAAATGCATGCTGTGTGAACAGAGGCCAATAGTTTACAGAGCCATCATGGTCCGACTGCGCCCTGCAAGATAAAGTGCAAAAAGAAAACCACATATCGATGTATGTAAGGTATTAGTTTATATTGGGGCCTCAATACGT
Organism: Ranitomeya imitator; assembly: GCF_032444005.1. Classification (NCBI taxonomy): domain Eukaryota; kingdom Metazoa; phylum Chordata; class Amphibia; order Anura; family Dendrobatidae; genus Ranitomeya; species Ranitomeya imitator. The sequence continues at coordinate 657,345,723 of NC_091282.1, forward strand.
AAGCTGGCAACCCACGTCACGGGTCCTTACAATTTGCCAGTCCTAACGCTAAACATTGAATAAAAGCTCACCGACACAAAAAGAGGACTTACAAATCCTCCAAAAAATTCAAAAAAGTCACAGCAAAAAGCAGAGATGTTTTACCTGCTGAAGCCTCCAACTGAATGCACCAGCAGGGCGCAGCGGACCTGATGAATGATGGCAAACACACAGGTGCAAAAAATACCGATGAAACAACCACTTTCAATCCAGTGTTGGCTGTTTGGCATTAGTGCACAAAAAGATAAGAGATACTAGTCTGTATATGGCATAATTCACACACGCAATGCAAGGCATCTGGTTTGCAACCTATTAGTAACGCACATACAGGCGGGCTGCCCAGTGCTACAAAATGCATGCTGTGTGAACAGAGGCCAATAGTTTACAGAGCCATCATGGTCCGACTGCGCCCTGCAAGATAAAGTGCAAAAAGAAAACCACATATCGATGTATGTAAGGTATTAGTTTATATTGGGGCCTCAATACGTAAGCTGGCAACCCACGTCACGGGTCCTTACAATTTGCCAGTCCTAACGCTAAACATTGAATAAAAGCTCACCGACACAAAAAGAGGACTTACAAATCCTCCAAAAAATTCAAAAAAGTCACAGCAAAAAGCAGAGATGTTTTACCTGCTGAAGCCTCCAACTGAATGCACCAGCAGGGCGCAGCGGACCTGATGAATGATGGCAAACACACAGGTGCAAAAAATACCGATGAAACAACCACTTTCAATCCAGTGTTGGCTGTTTGGCATTAGTGCACAAAAAGATAAGAGATACTAGTCTGTATATGGCATAATTCACACACGCAATGCAAGGCATCTGGTTTGCAACCTATTAGTAACGCACATACAGGCGGGCTGCTGAGTGCTACAAAATGCATGCTGTGTGAACAGAGGCCAATAGTTTACAGAGCCATCATGGTCCGACTGCGCCCTGCAAGATAAAGTGCAAAAAGAAAACCACATATCGATGTATGTAAGGTATTAGTTTATATTGGGGCCTCAATACGTAAGCTGGCAACCCACGTCACGGGTCCTTACAATTTGCCAGTCCTAACGCTAAACATTGAATAAAAGCTCACCGACACAAAAAGAGGACTTACAAATCCTCCAAAAAATTCAAAAAAGTCACAGCAAAAAGCAGAGATGTTTTACCTGCTGAAGCCTCCAACTGAATGCACCAGCAGGGCGCAGCGGACCTGATGAATGATGGCAAACACACAGGTGCAAAAAATACCGATGAAACAACCACTTTCAATCCAGTGTTGGCTGTTTGGCATTAGTGCACAAAAAGATAAGAGATACTAGTCTGTATATGGCATAATTCACACACGCAATGCAAGGCATCTGGTTTGCAACCTATTAGTAACGCACATACAGGCGGGCTGCCCAGTGCTACAAAATGCATGCTGTGTGAACAGAGGCCAATAGTTTACAGAGCCATCATGGTCCGACTGCGCCCTGCAAGATAAAGTGCAAAAAGAAAACCACATATCGATGTATGTAAGGTATTAGTTTATATTGGGGCCTCAATACGTAAGCTGGCAACCCACGTCACGGGTCCTTACAATTTGCCAGTCCTAACGCTAAACATTGAATAAAAGCTCACCGACACAAAAAGAGGACTTACAAATCCTCCAAAAAATTCAAAAAAGTCACAGCAAAAAGCAGAGATGTTTTACCTGCTGAAGCCTCCAACTGAATGCACCAGCAGGGCGCAGCGGACCTGATGAATGATGGCAAACACACAGGTGCAAAAAATACCGATGAAACAACCACTTTCAATCCAGTGTTGGCTGTTTGGCATTAGTGCACAAAAAGATAAGAGATACTAGTCTGTATATGGCATAATTCACACACGCAATGCAAGGCATCTGGTTTGCAACCTATTAGTAACGCACATACAGGCGGGCTGCCCAGTGCTACAAAATGCATGCTGTGTGAACAGAGGCCAATAGTTTACAGAGCCATCATGGTCCGACTGCGCCCTGCAAGATAAAGTGCAAAAAGAAAACCACATATCGATGTATGTAAGGTATTAGTTTATATTGGGGCCTCAATACGTAAGCTGGCAACCCACGTCACGGGTCCTTACAATTTGCCAGTCCTAACGCTAAACATTGAATAAAAGCTTACCGACACAAAAAGAGGACTTACAAATCCTCCAAAAAATTCAAAAAAGTCACAGCAAAGTCCCCCACTCCCTGCCAAATCGACCCCACCATACCAACTATCCCCAACCCGAGCACCACTGTCCCACCCCGCAACAGAATCATTTTCATACTCACCAAGCTGCGCGGGTGCTGTGTCCCCGCCAGCCGTGCGATCACCGAACTCCCGCGGGTCGCTCCTGGAACCGGAATCCTCTGCGCCGCTGTGTTGCTCCAGGCCCGCGCCCCTGGCCTCCACGTCACCAGGGGGGACCGGAGCAGGAGAACTGGAACTTTCCCTGGACCTTCTGGGTGACCTGGACCTGGCCGCCGCCAGCCCAACTCCGGACCTGTCTTCTTGCTGGGCTCTCCCACGAGCCCCAGCAGCTGCCAACGTTCGCCCCCGCCATGCTGGGCCAGGTTGTGGGGTTGAGGTACGCCTGCCCGTTGCTCTGCCTCTTGCCGCACCGCCTCTGCCAGGCACCCGGGGTGATTCAAACCCCGAGGTACCCGCCGCCACTCCGCTGCTGCTCACTTGTCCCACCGCTCCCTGCGCTCTGCTCCTCGTCGCCGGTGACGTCGCCGGTGCCGCAGACACCGCCGCTGCTCGCCGGGTACCGCTCCTGCTGGGCGCCGCCATGTTGGAGCCGTGACCCGGAACTCCTCCAGGCACTTCCGGGGCAGCCTGTGCTCCTCTCTGGGCCTGCGACGCCACTGCTCCCGACCGCTGTCCAGCGCCAGCAGCGCCGGCCTGTGGATTCCTGCCGGAGGACGGGCCGGGGGGAGTAGGTGACCCGAGAGGGGCTCCGTGGCCGGCGGTTGCCGCGCCCTCCGATCTCCGGCTACAGGCGCTCCGGAGGACGGGTCCTCCTGGATCTGGTCCCCTGGGCTCCCGGACTGCCCAGTAAAGACGCCAGCTGGTCCTCCAGCCAGCCTCCTCGCCACGACCTCGCCATCTCCCTCAGCTGCCCCAGGATTTCGTCGACGGAGGCCATCCTGCACGTCTTCTCAGGTCAGATATTCCAGCATGGCCCCTTTCCCGCACTTTTCCCATGACCCGCCCCCCCCACTAGACCACCCCTCTACTCCTCCCCATCCCCTGAACCAATCCCTTCTCCCTGCATTAATATTTAAAAATTGCTCCCCTGCGTTCCCTTGGCAACACAGTCATGGGGGGCTTTCCTTAACTCCGTTCCTTCAGCCCCCCCTCTTTTCTGTCCCAGGCCTCCTGGGGGAGGGGACAGCTTAGGCTACAACAGAAGAACAGTAAGGCTGGTGGCCTAAATCTTCTCACCTTTAGAGGTTCCTTTGAGAGCAGGGTTGGGGTCCCAGCCTTAGGGACAGTGCAGGTCCTCTTTCCCTATTTACGTACAGTCACAGTGTGACGCTGATTGAGTGTCACCGCACTGTGCTACGATTCTCTCGCATGAGAGAATCGGAGCACAGGTGCAGAGAAGACAGAGAAAGTAATTTCTTGATCTTCTTCATTGCCGGTGTCCGCATTAATTGCACGGCGCTTGACATCCATGACATCCAACTGCATTCTGATATTTCACACACCCCCATAGACTTTTATGAGTGCAATTGAGCCAAGTCTCGCAGCCACTCACAGCATGCTGAGATTGTTTTCTCAGGCCGAATCACCATGAGAAAAAAAAATTGCAGATTGGAACTGCCCCATAGAATAAGTAATCGTAAACTGACTGAACAAAGAACTAGTCTGAACTAGTGCATGTGTGGAGCCCCAGGGTCCTGGTCGTCACAATGGCATTGCTTTTCTCCCGGGGAGAGTGATGCTACGTTCAGAGGCAGGGAAGGATGACTGCATCCAGGTACCACAAACATGCAACACATTCACACTCCAGGCCACCAGGGGGAGCTTTTGATCCTATTTACTAGGTGACTCCCCATATATATAACTGGTAGTCTGTAGGGAAAGTTAGTTAGTTCCAGACATCCATCTGAGGAGGACAGAGGGTTTACGGAGCTGTGCATACCCCCAGAGCTGCAGCACCAGGAAAGAGACATTTTAAAGGCAGAATTGATTGCAGCGAGCGTGCAGGAGTGGAAGCACAAGAGAGGATACCAGAAGGGGACCAGCCCCAAGCAGGCTGCCTCCTTCTGAGGTGCAGAAACACCGGTAGCTGGAACACCGAGGTTGTGAGGACCTCCACGCCTGACATCAGAGACCGACAGGACAGCTAATTGCACGTTACCTGTCCGCACCCACATCCAGGAGGCACTGTGACACCCCACAGAGCTGGGTCATCTAAGATATCCTATAAACAGGCTCAAGTCACCAGTCATACGGGTATTGTCCTATTCTAACCGGGGGACAGAGAGAAAGAGAAATAACATCTGTGAGAACCTTAAGTGAAGCTTAGCAGTAAGGGACTACACCACTACAGCGCAAAGGAAGGCTTCTATTCTCCACCTAGATAAGGGGACTCTGGACTTGCCTCTGAACCGGCTGCACTCTGCCTGCCCTGTGGTCTGGTGCACTGGACTGTGGCTGCTGAAACCAACAGTAAACAAGGTAAAGAGACTGCAATCCTGTGTCCTCGTTCTTCCCTGCACCTCTCACCATTCCACCATCTACACACTGGGAGCCCTGGGGATATTCTTCACCTGTGGGAAGGTATACCATCTAGCTGCCATAACATCACCCCAGCGGACCCTTTAAAGCAGCGTCGGTCACCCTGACCGAATACCACAGGTGGCTTCACGAACATAAACTTTATCCCTTTAAAGACCTTTCCCTTTTACATGGGCGCCCAGGGCCATGGACCAGGTCGCCACCGTGACATCCCCCTGTGAACCGCAGGACCTGGAACCGAGTAACCCCTAGCCTGCGGGGCGACTCACATGCCAAAGAACAACAAAGCAAATAGAGAAATGGTTGCACTTAATTGTACTTAAGCAAGTGAATATGTGATACATGAAATGCGAATAGCATAATGGCTTGTGAAATCTATGAAAAAACACATGAGATGCTTAGCACAATATTTGGCCGAAAAATGTGAACCCATCCACCAACGTCAAGGTAATCTCATGGATCGGATGGGTCCCTGATGGGCTCACATTTTTTGGCAAAATTTTGTGCAAAGCATCTCATGTGTTTTTTTCATAGATTTCACAAGCCATTATGCTTGAAGCAGTTACAGAAGAAGAAGTAGGCAGGCTCCTTGCATCTTCTCGCCTGACCACTTGCACCAGTGACCCCATTCCGTCACATCTCCTCCAGTCCCTTTCCCCGGCTGTCACCTCTCACCTAACAAAAATATTCAACCTTTCCCTCACTTCCGGTATTTTTCCCTCCTCATTTAAGCATGCCATCATACATCCATTACTTAAAAAACCATCCCTCGATCAAAACTGTGCCGCTAATTATAGACCTGTCTCTAATCTTCCCTTCATCTCTAAACTCCTCGAACGCCTGGTCCACTCCCGTCTTACCCGCTATCTCTCAGATAACTCTCTTCATCGACCCTCTTCAATCTGGCTTCCGCTCTTTACACTCTACTGAAACCGCCCTCACTAAAGTCTCTAATGACCTACTAACAGCTAAATCTAATGGTCACTACTCCATGCTAATTCTCTTGGATCTCTCTGCAGCATTCGATACTGTGGATCATCAGCTCCTCCTCACTATGCTCCGCTCCATCGGCCTCAAGGACACCGTTCTCTCCTGGTTCTCCTCCTATCTCTCTGACCGATCCTTCACTGTATGTTTTGCTGGTTCCTCCTCCTCTCACCTTCCCCTTACTGTTGGGGTTCCTCAAGGATCAGTCCTAGGCCCCCTCCTCTTCTTGTTGTATACTGCCCCTATTGGACAAACAATCAGTAGATTTGGTTTCCAGTACCATCTCTATGCTGACGACACCCAATTATACACCTCTTCTCCTGTTGTCACACCGACCTTTTTAGAAAACACCAGGGATTGTCTTACCGCTGTCTCTAACATCATGTCCTCCCTCTATCTGAAACTAAACCTGTCAAAAACTGAACTCCTCATGTTCTCTTCCTCTACTAACCTACCTTTGCCTGACATTGCCATCTCCGTGTGCGGTTCCACCATTACTCCAAAGCAACATGCCCGCTGCCTTGGGGTCATCCTTGATTCTGACCTTTCATTCACCCCCCACATCCGATCACTGGCTCGCTCTTCTTACCTGCATCTCAAAAACATTTCTAGAATTCGCCCTTTTCTTACTTTCGACTCCGCAAAAACTCTTACTGTTTCACTTATTCATTCTCGTCTGGACTATTGTATCTCTCTACTAATCGGCCTCCCTCTTCCCAAACTTTCCCCGCTCCAATCTGTCCTGAATGCTGCTGCCAGGATCATATTCCTCACCAACCGTTACACTGATGCATCTACCCTGTGCCAGTCATTACACTGGCTACCCATCCACTCCAGAATCCAGTACAAAACTACTACCCTCATCCACAAAGCACTCCATGGCTCGGCACCACCCTACATCTCCTCTCTGGTCTCAGTCTACCACCCTACCCGTGCCCTCCGCTCCGCTAATGACCTCAGGTTAGCATCCTCAATAATCAGAACCTCCCACTCCCGTCTCCAAGACTTTACACGTGCTGTGCCGATTCTTTGGAATGCACTACCTAGGTTAATACGATTAATCCCCAATCCCCACAGTTTTAAGCGTACCCTAAAAACTCATTTGTTCAGACTGGCCTACCGCCTCAATGTATTAACCTAACGATCCCTGTGTGGCCTATTTAAAAAAAAAACAAAAAAACCTATTGTTTTTATTTATTTATTTTTTTAAATAGGCAATCAGGTTCCTCGCATCATGTTCTCATTCACTTTATGCAGTTAATAGCCCTCTGTGTCTGTACTGCTACATACTTAGGCAGTTAACTGGTTCATGCAGCTTTACATGAACACCCGAGCCTTACACTATGGCCGGTCCGAACAACTAAAACAATTGTTACCATCCACCTCTCGTGTCTCCCCTTTTCCTCATAGTTTGTAAGCTTGCGAGCAGGGCCCTCATTCCTCCTGGTATCTGTTTTGAACTGTATTTCTGTTATGCTGTAATGTCTATTGTCTGTACAAGTCCCCTCTATAATTTGTAAAGCGCTGCGGAATATGTTGGCGCTATATAAATAAAAATTATTATTATATTATTATTATTATTATGCTATTCACATTTCATGTATTCCATCTGCAATAAGAGCAGCTTAATTACATTTTTTAGTTCTTCACACACTGCAGACAAGGAGGGCATTTTAATACCCCTCAATCCAAACATTCTACTAAACAAAAACCACGAAACCAAGGATGGTGTGTAATGAAGAAGTCCGAAAAAGATCCAGTGGGTCAAAAACCGAGACTGAGGCAGAAATAATACTGTCTTTATTAAAATGACAGTTGGAGTGAGGTTTAGAATTGAAGGAAACAGACTGAAATTCCATTTCAAAAACATGATGCCATGATTAAGACGTCAGTCAAAACGCGTCGGATTAACGCTGCTATACTTTGAACTCTTGTGCGTAATGCTGTGAGATAATATTATCTTTTATTTTTTGAGTGGTTACCATAGCAACTATTTTTAAAATATGGAAATAAACAGAAATTTTTAATCCTATTCCTGCTGGATTCATCGCACTTTTTCTGTGGACCGTATGTTCAATTCTTCCGTGCAGGAACAGATGAGGAGTAGCCGATATTTATGTGAGCTGACTACCTGCGTGTGTTTTTGGAATAAGAAAAACAGGTGTAAATTGGATGGGGTGGTGTTATGGAACCCCCGGGATGGCACACTGAGTATAAACCATTCAAAACCCACAATAACAATACATATCAATATAACAGAAGTTCTTAAACACTTAATCTGGGGATACCTGGGTATCTATTACTACGGTACCATTAACCTGAGGTGAGTCTCTTCTCAGGCATATCATTTGCATCGGCTGCAGCCAGTCCCAAAATCTTCAGCACCAAAACAACCACAGGAAAACAAGGTTCAGCATCTTATCGGCCTATGCCAAGCCCACACATGCTGGCGACTTACAGTTCTGAAGCCTCAGGATACGGTCTGGGATAGCACTTCAACGGGGCTTGTCAGGATCCCTCTCAATATGAATGGTATAGTATACCGTCTCTCCTTCAGCAGTCACTCACAAATTCTCCTGAGAGCAAACCACCTGAATCTGCACAGGATAAATGTTTTCTGTTGCTTTTCAGCTCAGCACAGCAGGGATTCAACAGAGCTCCAAAGTCACACAGCTCTCATGACTGCTCTGTAATTGTTCCACAACAGAGCCACAGGTTCACGAGAGGAAGGGGTTAACACCCTCACTAACTGTCTATGCTTTGAAGATATGAGATGTGCAGCATGTGAAACAAAGGATACCGGAAGCCTGTCCTAGCATTCCTTCTGCAGTGTTGCTATCAGTGTGTCAGTGTGGGGGAAGAGGGTTGCATTAACAATCCAACATAATGGCCAGCACTTTGAACACATTTTATAAGTGGTCGTAAACTTGTAAATAATTCATTAAATAATAAAGTTACGTTAATACCAAGCACACCATTGTTTTTGTGGTGAAATTCTCAATAAGTTTGATGTGTCACATGACCCTCTTCCCATTGGAAAAAATAAAGTTGGATCCAAAATGGCCTACTTCAAAATGGCTGCTATGGTCACCACCCATCATGAAAGGTTTTCCCCCTCCCATATACTAATGTGCCACAAACAGGAAGTTGTTATCACCAACCATTCCCATTTTATTTAGGTGTATAAATATAAATGGCCCACCCTGTATATATACTGACCCCATTAACATCCCCAAAACTATTTAACGGCTTCAACACTGTATGATGGCCCTGTCACTGTAATCTCCACACTGTATGATGACCCCCTAGATAGCCTCCATATAGCATAATACACCAGATACTCCTCAATAAAGCATAACGCACTCCCCATAGGTCTCAATATAGTATAATGCACTGCCCATAGGAGGACTCAGTTCACAAATGGACTGGTAGCTCGCTTCGTACACACGAAGCTTCCACCACAGGACCAGATATAGCTGCCAGTTCCTGCTCCCCACACCCTGCCCCGGTCCGTGCAGGAGTCACATAGAGGACACTAATTTCCTCCAGTCCCGACCACCTTGCAGTGCTGGCATTCCGTGCCCACAGTACCCACCATCACCTCCCACACTGGTCTTCGGTCGCTGTAGGAAGGATATCATAGAATCCTAGAATGATAGAGTTGGAAGGGACTTCCTGGGTCATCTGGTCCAACCCCCTGCCCAAACAGGATTCACTAAATCATCCAAGACATATGTCTGTCCAGCCTCTGTTTGAAGACTTCCATGGAAGGAGAACTCACCACCTCTCGTGGTAGCCTGTTCCACTCATTGATCACCCTAACTGTCAAAAAGTGTTTTCTAAAATCTAATCTGTGTCTCCTCCCATTCAGTTTCATCCCATTGCTTCTAGTCTTTCCTTGTGCAAATGAGAATAAAGATGATCCTTCTACAATGTGACTGCCCAGGAAATCAACTCTACCATTCTATGATTCTATGAACATTCAAAAGTGACCAAAACATCAGCCAGAAAGCATTGGTACTGAGATGTGGTCTGTGGTCCTAACCTGCAGAACTGCTCCTTGAGTGTGTCTTGATAATTGCCAATAATTTCCATCTGTTGTCTATTCCATTTGCACAACAGCATGTGAAATTGATTGTCAGTGTTGCTTCCTAAGTGGACAGTTTGATTTCACAGAAGTTTGATTTACTTGGAGTTATATTCTGTTGTTTAAGTGTTCCCTTTATTTTTTTGAGCAGTATATATACACATGGGACTGTGCTATACATAAGTGAGTACACTTTATACTAAGTGACTGTTTAAGACATAATAATCGATAACGTCTTCCTCCACCTCCCCCTGTTCCTAAATCCACTATAAATCCCCCTTCCTCCCATCCCAATCCCTCACACCCCTCAATGTCCTCCTCCCCTAGCATCCCATTATTGCCCTCTCCCCCACCCCCATGATTGACCTCTTCACCACCTCCATTATTGCCTTCTCCCCACCATCTCATTGTTGCCCATTCCACTACCTCCATCATTGCCTCCTCCCCACCACCCCCATCATTGTCCTTTCCACTGCCACTATCATTGCCTTCTCCCCCACTATCCCATCATTACCCATTCCACCACCTCCATCATTTCCTCCCTCCCCACCATTTTGCATATTTGTCCTTTTCACCGCCATCATCATTGTCTTCTCCCCCACCACCCCCATCATTACCCATTCCACGACCTCCATCATTTCCTCCTCCCCATCACCCCCATCATTACCTATTCCATGACCTCCATCATTTCCTCCTCCTCACCACCCCATCATTACCCATTCCGCCACCTCCATTATTGCCTCCTCCCCCACCATCCACATCATTGCCCTTTCCACCACCACCATCATTTTCTTTTCTTCCACCACCCCCATCATTGCCCATTACACTGCCTCCATCATTTCCTCCTCCCCACCACCCCATTATTGTCCAATCACCACCTCCATCATTTCCTCCTCCCCATCACCCCTATCATTGTCCTCACCGTCAACCCAATCATTGCCTTCTGCCCCATCATTGCCTTCTCTGTCAACCCAATCATTGCCTTCTTCCCCAACACCCCCATCATTGCCCTCTGTGTCAACCCAATCATTGCCTTCTGCCCTATCAACCCATCATTGCCCTCTTTGTCAACCCAGTCATTGCCTTCTGCCCCATCACCCCCATCATTGCCCTCTCCTCCACCTACACACACATTCACTTCTCTGCACACACATATACACACACAGCATTATTCACCTCTCCTCTGCGAATGGTATCCTGAAGCCGCAGAAGGTATCACGAAGAAGCAAGGCTCAGCCAGTCCCAGGAGGAGGCGCAATGCTGGACACTAGTGATCCCAGCACTGCAAGCAGAGCTGGCCACTCCGTGCACAGCGTCTTATGGCTGCTCACAGCCCTGGGGTGCTTAGATCTGCTTCCGTGCATCTCGCTTCTCCAGTGCCGCTAATGCTCCTTCTCCTCATCTTCCTACTTTTCAGGCTGCTGCTTCTTCCTTCCTCCCCACCCCTCTCCAGTCCTGTCCACTGTTTGCCTCTTCCCTGCCAGTCTCCGCCTCCAGCCGCTCTGAACCCACAGACGCTATATAACAGTCCCTGGGGACACAGGTGGAAAAAAAATACTTGCTCAGGTACCGTCCCCCTCCTCATCCTGGCGCCCTAGGCACGTGCACTCAAGTGCCTAGTGGCAAATATGGCCCTGACATGAGGCCACCCCCAACTGCTTGATCTGCCACCTCCGTGCTGTTAGACTGCATCCTGCTGATGACGCCAAATGTAAGGTACTAGCAGGAATGAGGGATGCAGTGACAGGCAGGAGACAGAGCAAAAGTTAACTGGTTCTTTATAATTAACCAATTCAGTAGTTACTCTCCACTCAGGGAGAATGGTGGAACAATATGTAAACAGTACAAAAATGATAACGGCAACCGGGTAATAGCAGAAGGTCAAATAACAAGTTAACTTATCAGTCTCTGGTTCCTGGACGGTGGAGGTTGTAATATCCCACGATAGCGCCGTTCCTGATCCGGTCCTGGAGATAAGTGAAGCACTGTCTCTGCATGGCAGTGAAGTATCCGGTTCTTCCTGCACGTGGTCTCCTGATCTTGGAATGGGGAGCTGTCCGTGAGCAAGTTTGTAGCACCACTGGTGAAGTGTCCAGTCCTGGAGAGCAGGCCACAATCTCACTCCTGTACTCAGCGTGCACTGCGGGATCGGTACTGGGCGATCCGTCTGACGTTGTCAGAGGCACAGTCCGGTAAGCACTCTCAGGGTCAGAGGTGGCGTGTAAATGTCCCTTTCAGAAACAAGGTCTGCCTGTGTGGGGACCGTAGTCTGATCTGTCAAATGGAGTTGGTCAGCGGAGAGGGAGTCAACCTCTTATCGCACACACTGGGTACCCGCCAAAAGCCCCGACTACCCGTGCTCAGTCCCTTTTATACACGATTAGCCCCCATCAGTCAGGTGCAAAGGTCTGCTCAAGTCAGGAAGTCTTTCCCCTGGCAACAATGGTGACAACCCAACAGTTCCGGACCAGACACACAAGAGGGACCACTAGCCCGGTCCATCTTCCTACATACCAATGTGTTGCCATAGACAAATGCAACATGTTGCGTTCACTGCACACTGCGAAATGACGAATGCGGACACATCCAAATGTGAACTGATACAAACGCATGTCCCTGCATACACAATATGTACACAAGACGCCTGCAGATCTATGCGGTTCTGTATGTAGGCATACGCTGTGCATAGATACCCTAATGTGAACCTGGCCTAATTCAATTTAAGAAAAGTACCGTATTTCCCGGCGTATAAGACGACTTTTTGACCACTAAAAATTGTCCCAAAAGTCGGGGGTCGTCTTATACGCCGGGTACGGCGTTGTGCAGGGAGCGATCCTGCATTTCGGCGTGTGGTTCCCAGGGTCTGGAGGAGAGGAAACTCTCCTTCAGGCCCTGGGATCCATATTCATGTAAAAAATAAAGAATAATAATAAAAAACATGGATATACTCACCCTCGGACGGGCCCTGGATCACAGCGCTGCTAGCGTCTCCCTCTGTTCCGTAGAATGCGGTGAGTGAAGGACCTTCAGTGACGTCGCGGTCACATGAGCAGTTATGACTGGGCGTATAAGATGACCCCCGTCTTATACGGCGGGCATATCCCAAATTCCATATTTTATATGGAAAAGTTGGGGGTCGTCTTATACGCCCAGTCGTCTTATACGCCAGAAAATACGGTACATGTCACAAAATTTCTGCTGTCATTGTTTTTTTCCCTATGTATATCTGACACCCAATATAGCATACTGGGTTACTTTCTTTTTGTTGATGGGATAGTAGTGTCTTGGAAAAGCAAAAAATTAAAATTGGAAAACAGGACAGAGTAGTATATTTTCATCACCCAGGCTGCTCACAGAATTATGATAAACATGCAGACAAAGCCATATGATGTAATAAGAAACCATGATATTCCTGAAGAGCCCTTGCATTAATGAGAGATTGCCATCTGCTGGCCAGATGAAATCTAATGATGAAACTAAATTGTGCTGGATGATTTGCAGAGGGAGCGACTTTGCCTGCTTAACCTCACAGAAAGGACTTCTTTAATATAAAATCCCCGTGTGCCAAACCAGGGTTCCAGGTTTCCTGAGAAGGAAGCCGCAAGCTCCCGAAACGCGTAGGATTAGGACCCTATCTATATTTCTATACTCCTGTTTACAGGTTGGGGTGTGACAACACTAACCCTATTATACGCGGTCATACCGCTTGGGTCACTTGGCAATAGTATTCCTTAGTCCTGCCACCGACCGGGACAGCATCTGGTGTACACTATTATTGCCCAAACTTAGCCCCATATAGCCTCCGGAATCCTTAGATCTTTAGATCCACGGTTACGTGCAGCTACAGATGGACCAATGCAGGTCAGTGCTAGGAGCTCACAGAACCTAGTTACTTTGTATCAGCTTCCTGATACATTATAAACAAACTCCACCAACTCCCTTCAGGCCGCAAGGCTTCTAGAGCATTGCTGCGTGTCTCTGGCGGTGGTCTCCGCGCTCCGACACATCGGACTCCTACCAGCTCCGCATGTGTCTCAATGCTGACACGGACAGGCACCTCCGTGTCTACTACCGACAAATAGCGCCTTCTTTCCACAACACAAGCCGGACACAGCGCACCCAGCTTTCCTAACGACAGCAAGATTAGTGCACCCAGCTCTTCTAGCTACCTGCTACCAAAACCCAAGGTAATAGTTTGAGCCTTTATGTTTAATTACAGGCATTAGCATTTATACACATGTGGTGGCAGTCTGGTGTATGTATTGTATAAGTACACCGCGGCTATGGACACAGTGCACCCAGCTTTCCTGACGTGAGCAGGATCAGTGCACCCAGCTTCTCTAGCAACCTATTCCTAAAATAGTAGTTGTAGCTTCTGTGTATAACTACACGTATATGCATTAACATCTTTATACGTGTGGTAGTATTATGACAAATTTATTTAGCAAGTACACTGCTAATCTTGTGAAATTAAGACACCCTCTCGCAGTAGGGATTACTTCTAGCCTTAGTATTGCTGTTTACTCAGCACAAATTCCTGCAGGAGGACACCTTTTCTCCTATTTCCTATTTCTGAGCGCTGTTTGGAATATAGACTTGTCCTTTTTCAATTTTAAAAAACAGCGTGGGACCTCTCTATTCTTGATAACCAGCAATGATAAAGCTGACAGCTCAGGGTTGCAGCTTGCAGCTGTAGGTTTTGCCATGCAGGTTATCAAAAATAGAAGAGACCCCATGCTGTTTTTTTTATTTAAATGTAGCACAGGAGATGGCTGATGAATACTCCCATCAGCCAGTCCCTTCTCTTCCTGTTCTCCTGGAGAAGTCTGTGTTCTGGGTACATGCATAACAGTAGATGTTCAATACTGACCCCGAACTTTACTGTTCAGTTTTTTCCATCTGTAGTTATCTTAGTTTGAATGTTAATCTGCCTAGTTACTAGCAATAATTGAATAATATTTATAATTGTGAGTCCTCAGTGGTTGATACCTTTTAATGGCTAACTGAGAAGATGGTAACCTTAAAAGGTATCAACCCCTGAGGACTCTCAGTTCTAAATATTTTTCTATCTACTGGCTAACACGGTACTAATATATATATCTTTCCTGTAGCAATAATTGCTCAGGGTTACTTGATGTCACTGTATCTAAATAGAATTATAATCATCCTTGATTGTTTTCGCCTCATGCCTCTGTTGGTTGCATTAAGACTCCCGAATCACAATACTATCACAAATAGATACAAAGTAAAGCACCCAGCAAACATATCATAGTATTGATTTAACAGAAACCATTTGTCAGTATATCTGTTACTTATTAGGATTGTGAATTGTACATGAAATGTAGGATCATTTGCTGAGTGCCGTAATATGGTTGTTCTAAAAAGGAGGAGGAATATTCGTACTTACCATCATTGGGGCTTATACTGCTCATTCCTGAACCTGGGGATGAAGTAACATCTGCAAGATGAAAAGCGTTATTATATTTAGAAGAAAAAAATGTTCACATGTATATAGTATTCCTCAAAAAGTGACCAGCCCTGAATCTGCAACTAATCCATAATGAAATCTGCAGGTTGTATGCAGAGTGGTATGCATGCACATTTCCTTGTTGCATGTATTACTGCAGATATTTATACAGAATGTATATGGCTAACCAAAACTGCAAGAATCCATTATGGGGCAATATCACTTGGAAAAGCAAATTATTTCTCCCCTGCCTGAGATAAGTCACCTCCAGATGACGACTCCTGTGTGTGGTAGTTGGGAGAAATAACTGACAGCTATATGTTGTCTATGAGGGGTTTAAAGCCCCTCACACAAGTTAAAGGGAATCTGTCACCCCAAAAATTGTATATGAGCTAAGGCCACCGGCATCAGGGGCTTATCTACAGAATTCTGTAATGCATTCTGTAATGCTGTAGATAAGCCCCTGATGTAACCTGAAAGGTAAGAAAAACAGGTTATATTATACTCACCCAGGGGCGGTCCGGTGCGGTCCGGGTCCGATGGGCGTCGCGGTCCGTGTCCGGGGCCTCCTATCTTCATATGATGACATCCTCTTCTTGTCTTCTCGCCGCTAATCCTGCGCAGGCATACTTTGTCTGCCCTGTTGAGGGTAGAGCAAAGTACTACAGTGTGCAGTCGCCGGGCCTCTCTGACCTTTCCCGGCGCCTGCACACTGCAGTAGTTTGCTCTGTCCTCAACAGGGCAGACAAAGAATGCCTGCGCCGGAGCCGCGGCAGGAAGACAAGAAGAGGACGTCATCGTATGAAGATGGGAAACGCCGGACCGCAGCGGGACCGTCCCTGGGTGAGTATAATATAACTTGTTTTTCTTACCTTTCAGGTTACATCGGGGGCTTATTTACAGCATTACAGAATGCTGTAGATAAGCCCCTGATGCCGGTGGCCTTAGCTCATATACGATTTTTGGGGTGAAAGATTCCCTTTAACTAGCTGTTGGTTGAATGATGATCCGGCTGATCATTAGACCTGCAGCTATCTTCCATACAAAGGAGCACTCGCTCTGCCAATCACTGTGTTCTCTATGAGAGAGCCACTGCCAGGCATCCCTGGTAGAGGCTTATCTCTAGAGAATAAATGGATTCGCAATCTAAATTGGAAATGTGAGATCCTTATCCCCTCGACAATCATTTGTCAGGGTCCCCCATAAACATTAGACTGTCAATTGAATCCTGTTAATATCTTCAGGCTTGGCCAACATTAGTTGAGTTCAGATGAGCTCATTAGTCATTAGACCAGTCACATCTAGAGTTGGCCTGGCCAATTGGAGAACCGGAAGACTGTACAGTGGGCCCAGGCACTGACACCTGCTGACATACATGGCTGGCAGCTGCCTAGGACCTCCGCTGCTCCAGGGGCCCAAGCCAGTGGTGTGTTGCTAATAGCGGCACACCATGCAGCTGCTATGGGGCCCCTGAGTCAGGGGAGCCCGCCCGGTGCCAGAAGAGCAGCAGCAGGAGACAGAATCCTGTCCCCGATGCTAAAGAGAAATGAATATTCACTCTTCCCCATGCCACCATGGGAGTGGAGAAGGGTGAATATTCATTTCACTGTAATAGCTGTCAGTGTTAGCCTCAGGCTGCGTCTAGCATACCACATGAAAAGCCGATGTGGATGCATCGGTGGTGGAGGGGGCCTCTGCAGGCGGCTAACACTGAGGGTAATCTGGCCTGTTTATCTGGCTCTGAGGCTCTGGGGGGGCGCTGTCCTCATGGACAGTAGGCAGGGAGCAATGCCTGCAGCTCCTCTGCCTACAGGAGAAAATGGCAGTAGAGCGGAGCTGAAGGGATCCATCCTGCTTCGTGCCCGACACCTCCTGTCTGATACAGCAGCGTAGCCGGGTGACGTCAGCATTCAGTGCATGGCTGTGCTAGAGAGGAAGCTGCCAGCAATGAAAATGCTGCTGGGGAATGTGCGGAGAGGTGAGTGGTACTGTGTGTGTGTGTCTGCATGGGAACGTGCAGAGAGGTGTGTGTGTGTCTGCAGGGGAATGTAAAGAGAGGTGTGTGTGTATGAAGGTGGTGGAGAGGGCAATGATGGGGGTGATGGAAAGGACAATGAGGGTGGTGTGGGAGGAGACAATGATGAAGGTGGTGGGGGAGAAAACAATGATAAAAGTGGTGGAAAGGGAAATGATGGGGGTGGTGGGGGAGAAGGCAATGATGGGGTGGTGGAAAGGACGATGGGGGTGGTGGGGGAGAAGGCAATGATGGAGGAGAGGGTAATGATGGGAGTGGTGGGGGAGAAGGCAATGATGGGGTGGTGGAAAGGACAATGGGGTGGTGGGGCAGGAGGCAATGATGGAAGTGGTGGAATGAGCAATGATGGGGTGGTGGGGGAGAAGGCAGTGATGGAGGTGGTAGAAAGGGCAATGATGGTGGTGATGGGGAAGAGGCAATGATGGAAGTGGTGGAATGGGCAATGATGGGGTGATGGTGGAGAAAGTTGCATTAAATTCTATGAGGGCGTTACATTATATTCTTTGATGGGGCTACCCCAACCCCTGCTACATAATTTAGACGTGTACTATCTTATATTATACCCTGATATTAGTGTGTTTTACTGCACAATCGGCGGTCTTGTATTCATTTCTATTTAGCTACATAGTGGACCCCAAGAATGATCTTCTCTGGTGTGCCCAAGGTGCTCCAGTCCAATGCTGGTCACATCCATAAATTGCAGACATGACCACCTCTGTCTGCTCGTCCACATAGGGTGCAGGAGGTGCCTGCTATTTACATGCACTAGCTTGGTCTGTAAACCACACCAGTGCATATTGCAATTAATTATTTTTTTATTTCCATGTGAACCTGATCTTTGGGTGGGCAAAAGAGTGAAGCAATCACACACGAGTGACAATGTCTACTTTACAAAGTAAAATGCGCACCTGCCAAGTTTTCACATTTGAAGCCACTTCAGGAAAATGCCAACAGTCGTTTAACTGAAATGGTGTCCCCATCATTCTGGCAGTTTTCAGTCTACCTATTAAGCTGCCGGAAGGAATAACCATGTGGAGTCTTTTAACCGCTGCTTTAGTGTTTATGAACCCTGAACTGGTTAAAGGAAGTTACCCAAGCGGGAATCTGTGCACAGATATGTGGATTTTACAGTGCTCTGAATTATGTTTACTTTATTGGACACTTTTTCAGGGGGATTCCAAATCTGCCTGACAAAGACTACATGTGCCGATAACCTTATATAATGTTTTTGCAGCATTGTTCTCTTTTTTTTGCTTGCACAAAACCCCACCAATTACACAATTATTACAAATATTTCCTTGTCATGCCATTACTCTTACTTTTTTCCATATGTGTACGTTTTTTTTCATAGTACTATAGAAAATCATGTGGGGAAACATGTAGGGTATGTATCAAAAATAAGTACACCAAAGGTTAAGAAAACTGTCACCAAATTGGTACACTGCAGTGAGTTAAATATTTCCATATAGTCACAGCCAACACCAGGAGAAAAGGAGTAGAAAAAAAGGCAAAGAAAAACTCGGGGAAAAAAAACACCTTAAACAAATGTGGAAAACAAAGTTCTTGTCATAGTCAAGAGCCATAGGAATCATAGGAAATGACTGATATACTGGAAAATATAGTAAAGAGTGGGGTTTGTAATAAGATTATAATGATACAAAAACGTACCAGTTTTGCAGCGCTCGGTCGTCTTCTGTCTCAAGAGGCAAAGTCCAGACTCAGGTACAGAAGGATCTATAAGGAAGAGAGACTCGCATAAAAACCCCTCAACCTTTACTCTCATAATAAAAAGGGTTTGAAAACACAGTTAGCAAATGGTTCCTTGTTATTATTGCTTCTTACTGCTACACATACCATAACGCTGTACAGAGAACAAAAATAGCGAAGGGTGAGATTTCCACATACATTCTTGATAACTTCTCACAGAAGGTTAACAATATATAAACTTGTGAATGACACTAATATCTCAGCCCTGTGTTATCTCAGTCAAGGTAAACTTTGCTCCATCTGCAGGTTTTATCCACTTAGCTGAGAACAGTAAGATGTAGAGACAGATACCCCAAATCTAGGGATGTATCATTTACTGAGCTGCTTACTGTATTTTATTTTATTTTTTTACAAATCACAGTTTTATCAGCAGGAGATTATCACTAAAGAACTAATAAACCTGATACCATAGATTCCAACACCATCTCCACCAATAATTGGAAGCTTTCCAGGGTCAGCTTAAAGGGCAAGCATACTAGGCATTTGCCTAGGCTCTCCACTCCACCAGGGGCCCCCAGCTCACGCAGCCTGTGAGTCAGGGGGGCCTGGTACCAGCGCCAGTTCCCTCCGCAATGCGCATTCAAGTGTATCAGTATCATAGATACCAATACAGTTAAAATCAATGATGGAGGAGAGACCGTCATGTGATGTACCCTTTCTCATCATTCCCCTTGTACATCTGATGCAGCGGGCACGATGATGTCACTTCATCTCGGGCCACGCTTTGCCGAGCAGTGGAGCTGCTGAGAAGATGCGCTAGGAAACAAGAGAATCAGAACAGAATACATTGCTATAACATCCTAAATACAGTCCCTTGCCTGAAGAATTGGGACTTGGGCAATACCCATATGGACACTCCCATTCAATCTAAAGAATAAGATACCTGGAGTAATTAGTCCAAAGACAAAATGTACTAAAAAAAGTTTTTCTTATTATACCACAAAAAGGCACATAGATTTACAAAAATCTATCATAGCAACAATAGTTTATACAGAGAGGGATTGATAACAAAAATTGTGGGTCTCAAAGAACATGTGATGAGGTGGGTATAGCATCCATCGACATACATACAAAGTGCTAGTGCTGGAATGGAGAGGTGCATACTCAAAATTGCATGGCACAATACTAATTATGTGCAGTCTTTAATAGACAAGTCCATAAAGTGCCATATGCTAATATATAAAAAATCACAACTACCTATCTCATAAATATAAAAGTGCTCTTACCCATACTACCTCTTTTAAGACACCACAGACTGTAGCCCCAACGCGTGTTTCGCGATGGCTTCTTTGAGGTATGTTTGAGGAATGTCCCAGCAGTCTTTATATAGAGCTCTACAATTATGTGCAGGTGTTTGGGCGTTCTCGGCGCATGTGTCTCATCAACCGCACCAGGGGTGCGTCACACTTTGCAGCCCATCGCGGTGCGGGTCACGGGAAAGTCCCCGATGACGTCGTTGACCCGCACACATCACTATGAGTCGCCGAGTGCAACGCTCCAGCCATCAGGAGATGACAGACATGTGCACTTCCCACTTCCTGTCAGACGCATCGCTGCTTGCATAGACACCACATTAAGTGTGGGCACACAAAAGTGCATTATACTTCTCTATTAATCCTAAGATACAATTACAGACAACAAATGCTATGCACTTCTTACAGGTTCATTCCAGTTGTACCCATTGTTTACGTGTGATGGGTTTACAGAACATTCCTAAAAACTTTCGTAAATTGGACCGCCAGGGCGAACTGCTTAGATTGGAGTCCCGATGGATTTACAAGCGCGGGTCAGTTTCACCTGGGGGCCTCAATGAGGATTTGCTTTTTACAGGCTTTCTAATGCCTTGATAATTCTTTATTTTCTTTTTGTATAATTTTTTCTTTTTTATTATTTTTTCTTTTTCCTCTCCTTCCCTTCCCCCTTCCCATTTTCCCTCTTTCTCCCCTTTCTCTTTCCCCCCTTCCCTTCCTCCCCTTTCCCCCTTCACTTTCCCCCTCCCCTCCAATAATATTCTTTTTTGTTACCATTTTGTTGTTTATTTTTATTTTTTTCTATGCTTATTTGTTTTTCAATTTCTGGAATTAATACACATTTCATCTGTCTATTGGATTCCCAGACGGAATCTTGGATTGTCTGTTTTGTGTAATACTTTTAAATGCACTGTGTGTCTATTTTGTCTGGGTGGTGACAAATAATTGTGGTATAGTGCTCATATGCAGGTCCACTTTCCAGTATTTGTAGCGCTTAGCTCCATGTTTAGTAGTTTAGGAATGTGAGCCAAGCTACTGCACATTTGCAGTGGCATTTTCCGGTGGGTGGCAGGCACCCTTCAGGTTTTGTTGGAACGCATGTTTACATCATGCGCAGGCACCTTTTGGAACTCTCCTGAAGCTTCTGCGCATGCGCAGTTATTACTTCCTGCGGGTGGTATGCATACTTCCGAGTTATTTGAAAGTATGCATAGGCGCCTATTCTGCTGAGGGTTAACTACGATTCCCCTGCTTTGCGCTAGTGGATCGCCCCCGTAGGGCAGTGGGGTACTCGGTACCGGGCCCTTTGGTTCTCAAGGGGGATGTCACGGTGGCTGACCCGCTCTGTGACCCTCGGGAGGTCCGTTGTAAAAGGGAAAGGTCTTTAAAGGGGAAATGTTCGTTACGCCACCTGTGGTATTCGGTCAGGGTGACCGACGCTGCTTAGGGGTCCGCTGGGATGATGTTATGGCAGCTAGATGGTATACCTTCCCACACGTTAGGTATGTCCCCAGGGCTTCCCAGTGTATAGATGGTGAATAGTGTAAGGCGCAGTGAAGAACGAGGACACAAGGTTGCAGTCTCTTTACCTTTTACTGAAGGCTTCAGCATCCACAGTCCAGAGCACCAGATCACAGGGCAGGCAGAGTCCGGCCGGTTTGGAGGCAAATCCAGAGTCCCTTTATCCAGGTAGAAATCAGTAGCCTTCCTCTAGCGCCTGGGTGTTGTAGTACTGTCGGGGTCGTCACGACAATACCCTTCATCCACCAGTCATTCCAAATCATATTGAGAGCATGTTGGTACCGGATAAGAATGAGTCAGACACAATGCTGGTTCAAACTCATTGCATACTTGTGTGTAACGTCACAGCAACGACTGAACTTTATTTCCTGATACACAATATTACATGATCTATTGGGGGAAGGTGTGCAGAGGGCGGGAATAGGCAGGGGTTAAGCAATGTATCTAGTATTCAGTCCTTCTGATTGGCTCTGACATCATCTGATGAATCTTTCTTTGTCCACATCTTGTTAAGTTTCGAATTCCAGAGAAATGTTACTTGTCCTTCTGGAATGTGCAACTTGTTCCTTCAGCCTGAAAGTGGGGCAAAGGTGAATACTGGCAGCCATCTTAAATACAGTTAAATTTGCATTAGCAAGCATGAAAAAGAAAAACTTATTGTTTCACAGCATAAGAATATATAAAAGTACAAAAGTGTATAAAGACATATATTTTCACCTTGACAATCCCCCCTAAACACTAAGTTTTTCCCTAAAAAGAAAGATCCTTCGAGACTGTCCATGTGATGGGGAAAGGGGAGGTGGATTTCTTCATCCAGACACCTCAGAAGCTCTCCCCTTGTGAGAGGCCTCCAGGCAGCTGAACCCTTCACTAGCTTCACATGGAGTTCTCCCACTGTCCCTAAACTAAATCTTTTAGCATCATCTGAGAGTAAAGGGGTTTTGTCTAACTTCTTGAGGGGGACGTACTTAGGGATTTCCCCTGGATCAGTGCCATCGCACTCTGGTGGGTCTACTTCTTGGTTGAGGAAGGTGCCAGTCGGAGTTGCCTCAATGATAACCTTTTTATACAGGGGAATAACACAACAGAGGATTATTGATCCAACTACAAAGAGAGCAATCAGTACCAGACAAGCTTGTTGAAGGAATCCTTTGAGCCCACCCAACCAACCGGAAAAGAAAGATATGTCTACTCCAGCATTAGTTTTTAATTCTGCTGCTAACCCATTTATCTTCTTAAGGGCTATCATGGTCTTTCCATTTACCCCAGAGTTCTGAGGGATATAGGTACAACATTCCTCTCCCACCATCCCACAGACTCCTCCTTTCTCAGCTAAGATCATATCAAGGGATAGTCGGTTTTGGAGGGTCATTCTAGTCTTAGGGCCCAATTCCTCAACTATACCCTGGAAAGCATCACAGGTAAAATTGACAAACCTTTGTTCACTGTAATATATGTAATTGATCCAATCAACATTTTTACTAATCTGCACCTGTGGGATTATGGAAGCAAAGCTAGCATAGATCTGGTTCTGGCTTTAAATTGGTCAGGCACCCCCCTTGGCACTCCTATGCCATCGACATATACCAATAGATCTTCTTCATAACTCATGTGGAGCTGATCGAGACTTCTCCTCTTTCGGGTATATTCATCAGGTGTCTCCGGATCCCAAGGTAAAATCTTGAACTGCATAGCTAGTTTAACAAGGGTGCACTGACCTGTCCAGGCATTAGGCAACCTAGGATGGAGCTTACCATCTCCACATAACCAATAAATGTCGTACATATACTGTGCATGATTAGCTAGCAAATCAGTATCTAGGGAACTGTTCTCTTTGCAGAAACCTGTCTCGAAGACCCCTACTGGTGTACCTGTAGTGTCGTGGGAATTATAGCAGGTATAATTATCAGCTAATATGGTTATCCCTCCTGGGACCTTTAGTTTAGGTGCTTCATGAATTAGTGGGACATAATCTGAGCAATTAGTGGGCTTTAAACCCTTCAACAGATTCATAACACAGGCAGTGGTATTGTCATCAGAAAAAAAAACAATGCATGTGTGTATAGAGGTGTATTTGCTGCAGCACAAGCAATACATCCTACAGAGATATTCTGGACTCGTACATTGTATCTTACCCATTCTAACCATAAATTTTTCCTTGGGGCTGTTTGTGTTTCTATGGAGAAGACTTCTTGCCAACTGAGACCTGGAATGGGGATTACTTCGTTAACTATATTTTGCAAACGTTCACCTGGGCCTGTTTTAGCTGTACTGGTAACGGGGGCCTTGGTTGGTCTGAAGCTAATATCCTGGAGCTGTATATGGCCTAAATCCCCATAGTATCCACTATTAAACACCTTATGAAAATATCTTCCCAGCACAATTGTTATCTCTGGTAACACATATATAAAACTGGATAATTCCCTCTACCACCCGCTGAGTCTCGGGGCACTTGACTACATTGCAGAAATCAAATCTCCAGATATTTACCGGGGCCGTTAGGTTTACCCAGAGAATAGTAGCACCGGTATTCTTATTTACAATAGGGGCCGAGGAGGTAGGGGCGAGGATGGCCCCCAGCCTCAGGACCAAAAACAACAGCAACATTTTCCTTCGATCATCACTGTGACTAAGCGCTGGTTCGGTCTCTTTTGCAGTGTGAAGCGTGGATCCAGGTGCTCTTTCCTTCAAGTTTTACTGACATAGCTTTTCACGACCATAAAACCACCAGTCATCAAATTGTGACAAATATCGGTTTCTGTTGAATCTGGAAGGGAAAAAGAAACTAAAACATGGGTGTTAGCAACATTTTTACTAAGCTGAATAACATATTGAACAGCACGGTAAGTTTCTTCTGACAACTACTGAGACTGAACATTTACAACTGAGAACCTAGCACCAAACAATATCTCATATGGGGACAGGCCATGTTTTGCAATAGGGGTAGTACGAACGTGTAAGAGCCCTGGCCATGGAGCCGTAGTCTCCTGCATCAATTTGGTCAATTGTCCCTTCAGTGTGCCGTTCAGCCTCTTAACTTTCCCACTGGATTGTGGAGAGTATGGAGGGCTACAGTGGATCCAAGCATTGTCAGAACCTCCTGATACACATGAGAAGAAAAGTCCGGGCCTTGGTCACTTTCAGCAACTTCTGGAACACCATATCTGCATATAACTTCCATAACCAGTTTCTTTGCTGTGATCTTTGCAGTCACGTTGGTAACGGGGAATACTTCTGGCCAACTGGAGAACATATCGACAACCACCAGACAATATTCATTCCTTCCAGACTTAGGCAACGTGAGGTGGTCCACCTGGAGTTTTTGGAAAGGATAATCGGGCTTAGCAAGATGCTTCGGGGGTACACGTTGAAGTTGACCGGGATTGCAGATCTGACAGATACCTCGATATGTGGGCCCATGCGCCCACGTGGCAATAGCAGGGTACATCCGCTTAGGGAGACACACAAGTTGGTCCTTTTTCCAGCGACCATTGTCCATACGTGCTCCATCAGCTTTCCACTGCTTCACTTCTTCCTTTGGAGACAGTCTCTGCATCGTCATTAAGCGGTCTTGCAGGGTCCAACAGAAAACCTCAGTCTGTCATAGATCATCAGGTTCCTGTAGAGTCAGTGTTTCTTGTAACTGTTTACGCTGAGAGCGTGTGGTCACCATAGCCTGTATGGTCTGTTCAACGGCAGGAGAGCAGCAGCTTTTGCTTGCATATCCGCACAGGCGTTACCAACAGTCTGTGGCCTGTTCCATAGTACCGTGCTCCTTAACTTTGATAATGGCCACCTGAGTAGGTAATTCGATTGAGTCCATGAGGGCTTTAACAGCTTCAACATTCTTCACTGAGTCCCGGCAGTAGTAACAAATCCTTGATTGGCCCATAGGGCTCCGAAATCATGAGCAATACCAAATGCATACTGTGAGTCCGTGTATATTAGCCCGCCTGTCTTTGGCCAAAGTACATGTAGTAGACAGAGCCTGAAGTTCTGCTTCTTGTCCTGACAGGATGGGAGGGAGTGAGTGCAGCTCCGTGCACTACAGTGTCTTCCATAGTAACAGCGTATCCTGTGTGGAGTCTGCCAAAATCATCAGCATATCTTGAACAGTCTTTCAGGGCTTTGTAGAGAGGTTGCATTATGCGGGATGCGTCCGGTATCCACTGACAACAATAAGTACATAGTCATAGTACATAGTACATAGTACAGTCTTTTGTTTCTCTTTGAACAATAAGTACATAGTCCAAGAAAACGCTGGAGCTCAGTCTCATCTTTTGTAGCTGACGGCTATTTTTCTTTCTTCTGTGAGGTGTCTGGCACCCTGAAGGAGACAGTGACCCAAAAATATCACTTGACCAAGGCAGAACTGAAATCTCGAGGCTGAAACCCGACAGTTCAGATCTGCCAGATACTTGTGAAAACTAACAGTGGCAACAATGGCTTCCTGCTCTGTCCGTGCACACAAAAAAAAAAAAAAAAAATTACCCACATACTGAAGTAACGTGACATAGGCATATTCTAACTGACAGGGTTAACAACACTATCCCCCCCCCTTTTTTTTTTTTTTTTTAACACATCTCATTATACTCATCTACATAGGGGTTATATAACGTACGGACCATCTGACCATCGTCTTGGAATTATACTCTGGAGTGGAACTATGATAATAAATCTGTCCCCAGTAAATTTACCGGACATAAGGGAGAGATTACAAACTGAGCAGTAACTTCAGGGGAAGGTCCCACAGGGATGGGTTTTGTGAGAGTCTATCAATTGGGTCTGCCATCTACTCTAATTAAAACAAGCTCTTGGTCTGAGAATTAACATAGCGAGGCTTGGGAGGGAGATTTCCAGACACAGGGTTAAAATGAATATTGGAATATGAGACTAGATTTGTGTAAGGGAGGGGGAGCTGGAGCTGAAGTCTTCTGCTTCTTGGGCCACTGATAAGGAACCGAGCTGCGAGCTGTGTGTCCTTGAAGCTGCGGGGGCTAGAGAGCGGTGAGGGCTAGAGAGCAGTGGGGCTAGAGAGCGAGTGAGGATGGCTGCAGCTGCTGATACAGAACAGGTTAAGTTCTTCTGGACTCAGCGCGCACTGAACCAAGGACAGAATATACACAACTCCATATTCTTCAGCGCAGCCGGCCCCCCTTTCTCTGGCCCGCAGCACAAAGAGGAGAAGTCAAAAAACAATTCACGCAGGGGTTCACCCCTCCCATCGGCCACAAGCACACAGATAAGAATTTACAGCATTCCTCAACACAAAAGAAGAAAAACAACAACGCAGCTATTTGACTCCCCCCTCCCATCGGGTGTTTTGGAAAACCACACAGAGTAGCGGAATACAGCAATTCTCAGACTTAATTCATTTCTACAAAACCTTCACACAACTCATATACCAAAACACCTTAGAAAAACTAATGATTGAGGTATTTTGTAGCCAAACACGGGCTCTGCATCCTCTCATCCTCCCTCTCCATCAACCTCTTTCCATCCCTCATTCTTTAAACCTCGCGCAACTCGCAGATGAGCTTGCGCTTGTTCTAACAGTCCTTTATCTTTCAATATGCCCTTTTTGTTCTCTATGAGATTGTGCAATATAGACGGCTGCAATCTCCCTTTCGAGGGCAATCCTACATGCTTGTACAATCTCTCAACATTCTTGACTGCCTTCTTCCCCTCCCGTGACTCTACTATTGTCTTGACTTCCACAGCATCCTCATCTAACCTGTGGGGCACGGACTTCTTCTTTAAGAGACGTAACATGACTCACAGAATACTACGCCCTTCTGCAGTAGACCGCTGACAGCGACAGCAACACTTGTGTCCTAACACGGAGCCTCGCGCTCCACGTGTTATGAATAAAGAGCCTCGCGCTCAATATTTTTCCCTAACCTGAACACCAGTGATTACAGTCTGTCCTGTCACGATATTCTAAACGTTGGGAGGCTGTCTCCTAGTGAGACCCCTCCACTGTGTTTCTGGTGGTCCCCCTCTTGGGACGTCTTAATTACCGATATGTGCAAGTGTGTGCAAGTGTTTCTGGTGGTCCCCCTCTTGGGACGTCTTAATTACCGATATGTGCAAGTGTGTGCAAGTGTTTCTGGTGGTCCCCCTCTTGGGACGTCTTAATTACCGATGTATGTGCGTGCAATATCACAGAGGCCACGTCTCCTATCCCTTCTCAAAGCCCGCCCCAATCCACAAACTTCTCAATCTTTCACTCTATCACTACTAGGCAACAGTCACGGGTAGGGTGGTTGAATGGAGTACAATGACCGATGGAGGAGGTGTGGTGTACACGAGGACGCGCAGAGTGCGACGTCTCTCAGTTGCTGGTTCGAAGCGTGGCACGAGATCGCACTCGGTCTCACCACTCGACCGGTCACTCCCCAGACCCAAGGAGACCACAGACTAACCAATAACGGCTGAAACACTAGCAAGTGTGACACATACATAGTATGTGTTCTCCACTTACCGTGTTTGGAGGGTGATCAGTCCTCGAGGTCAGCCACTACGGGTGTCGTCCACGGATGTCCAGGCATGGGTCCAGGGGGTCTCGGATCGCGGGCCACGCCCCACGTTGGGCGCCAAATTGTCGGGGTCGTCACGACAATACCCTTCATCCACCAGTCATTCCAAATCATATTGAGAGCATGTTGGTACCGGATAAGAATGAGTCAGACACAATGCTGGTTCAGCAACGACTGAACTTTATTTCCTGATACACAATATTACATGATCTATTGGGGGAAGGTGTGCAGAGGGCGGGGATAGGCAGGGGTTAAGCAATGTATCTAGTATTCAGTCCTTCTGATTGGCTCTGACATCATCTGATGAATCTTTCTTTGTCCACATCTTGTTAAGTTTCGAATTCCAGAGAAATGTTACTTGTCCTTCTGGAATGTGTAACTTGTTCCTTCAGCCTGAAAGTGGGGCAAAGGTGAATACTGGCAGCCATCTTAAATACAGTTAAATTTGCATTAGCAAGCATGAAAAAGAAAAACTTATTGTTTCACAGCATAAGAATATATAAAAGTACAAAAGTGTATAAAGACATATATTTTCACCTTGACAGTACCTTATTGCTGAGCCTCTCATAAGGTCCTCACAACTGTTGTAGATGTTCTAGATGTTATGTCTCTTTCTCTGTCCCCTGGATGGATAGGACAACCCATATGACTGGTGGCCTGAGGCTTTTTACAGGGACTCCAGCACGCCCTGGCCTCTGAGGGGTGCCACCGTGCCTCCTGGGTATGGGGCGGATCAGTAATGTGAAATTAGCTGTCCTGCCGGTCTCTGGAGCAAGGCATAAAGGACTGTTGCTCCCTCGGTGTTCCGGCTACCGAATCCTGCACCTCAGAAGGAGGCAGACTGTGCAGGGCAGAACTCCTTCTGGTTTCCACTCCTTTTGCTATGACTTCGTTTCTCACCCTCTACAATACAGTTCTCTGTTCATGTCCTTTCTTAGGGGCTGCACGTGGGGCAGGCGCAGCTCCGTGTCCTTCCGTCTAGGCCTCTGACAGGATCCCACCCCTGTCAGGGACCCACTACCTGAGCGGAGCTCAGCTAGCAGCTATCTGGGTGAAGCCCAGCTAGCATCTGACTAACTTCCTATCCAGACAACTAGTTTTAACTAATTGTGAAGAGTGCCCTAATAAATAGGAGCATAGCTCCCCTTGGTGGACTGGAGTGTGAAATGTGTTGCATGTTTGTCATACCTGGTAAAGAGATTGCCTTTATTGCCTTCAAATGTAACATCACTCCCCCCTAGAGGAGAATGACATTAGTGCAACAACCAGGACCCTGGGGCACTGCACTAGCGCCTGGAGAGACTATCATTGTTCCAATGCTCCATGATTGCTGCACACACGTGTCCGCAATCATGAGATCATTAGCAAATGTACTTACTATTATATATACCTGACATGACAGACTACTATTTACTTTCCCCGACGAAGCTACATGGATTAGCGATACGCATTGGGAGCAGGCAGGCTCTCTCACTCCAGTGAGTGGCAAGTATAATTTATGTATTCTTTTGATAGTACATACCATGGGTTCAATGTGGGACACTGATGCTCTCTTATATTACTGATCTTCATTTGACCCACAGAGTTTTTCCTATTTTGTGCACTTAGAATGTGCGTCTAATATTTGTAATATGGTCATTATATTTAAAGAGGTTTCCTACATATTGAAATTCCTGGTAGCAGCCTTGGACAAATGTACTGAGGCAGCCATGAAAAAAAATCTGCCATCTACCAGGACGATGAGGGTGAAACGAGGGTGGACTTTTCAGTAAGACAATGATCCCAATCACACAACCTAGGAAACTCTCAATTGGTTGCAGAGAAAGAAAATAAAGCTTCTAGAATGGCCGAGCCGATCATAGGACCTAAATCCTATAGAAAATGTATGGAAGGAACTAAAGCTCAGAGTTCATAAATGGAGCTCATGGGATCTTTTAATTGGGTTTAAAGTTTCACAATATTGCTAGGAAAATAGAACATTCCAATTATGTTCAATATTAACAATTAAAAATGTTAACGATTAGTGATGAGCGAACGTGCTCGCCACTACTCTTTACTCGCCCGAGTATCACTGTACTCGGTGTACTCGGCGAGCACCGAGCATTTCTGGGATTATTCGTAGCCAGGCAGGGGCATGTATCCTGCAAATAATGCATATAATGGTAAGACAATATAATAAACATACATTGAATACAGCGCATAAAGGTAGCCCTGTATGGCAGTGCCTCCTACATATACACAGACTGCCGCAAGATGACAATATATAACTAATATATGTAAAAATAAGGGCAAGAAAACAGACCCTGTACCAAGATGTAAAAGAAGGTGACCAACACTAGTAAGTACCCGTATGTCAGTAAGCAATATAGCCGCCTATATGGGACAGCGCCAGATAAGGGTCAAAACACAAAAGCGGATGCGCCCAGCGCTCTACACATGGAGCTGCAATGCTCGTATACCCAAGATATGTATGCAGGTTCCAGGTCCAGCCATACGGAGCAATAAGAGCAGAGCCGTAAGAAAGGCAGAAAGTGGGGAGGCAAGGATCAGAGTGGGGACAGACCCCACGCGTATCGCCGTTACAAGGACGGCTTCGTCAGGGGAAGGGTGCTGTGCAAGCCATCAAAATCAGTTTAAATACCTTCTAATTAGGTCAGGACATGAGCGCAAAACGCCGAGGGCCGGAACCGGGGCTTAGGATTTCTATTTTTCCTGCGTGGGAACCATCCCCCACTTTTCGTACTGTATGGGAACAGGGTTTAATACGTTGTTCAAGTATTTTAATCAATTTGCTCATTACACACGACAGAGAATTATTAACAACCGTAAAAGCTGACATTAAGAGTCTGGAAACCAAATTGAGTAAATTTGATGAGGTCTCTCAGGTTCAGCCCTTTAGAGTAACGCTTAAGGACTTGCTCGACAAGTATGACAAGGAAATTATGTCCAAAAAGCGTTCTAAATTTGCAAGGGACAAAAGAGATTTTGATGATAAGACAGCATTTTCCTGGACACACCAGGGGAACAGACGTTATCTGTTATGACCTGGTGGTTAGGAGCACCCGACCTGATAGTTAAACTCATACAGGACGAGCTCTGGGATGTGGGAGCTCTGCTGACCGCAAGCCCTAATCCTATCACACACTAAAAATAGCCGTGGAGCGCTCCTGATGCTCCCTAGGCGCCTCGTCACAGCCTCAGAGCTAGCTAGCCCTAGAGATAGAAAAGAAAGCCTACCTTGCCTCAGAGAAATTCCCCAAAGGAATAGGCAGCCCCCCACATATAATTACTGTGAGAAAAGATGAAAGTCACAAACGCAGAAATGAAATAGGTTTCAGCAAAGAGAGGCCAGACTTACTAAATAGACAGAGGATAGGAAACGAATCTTTGCGGTCAGCACAAAAACCTACAAAAGACCATGCAGAGTGTGCAAAAAAGACCTTCGCACCGACTCACGGTGCGGGGGGGGGGGCCACTCTGCATCCCAGAGCTTCCAGCTAGCAAGACAAAATCAGGATAACCAGCTGGACAAAGAAACAACGAGCAAAAATAACAAGAAGGAACTTAGATTCTGCAGGAGAAGACAGGTCACCAGGCAGATGCAGGAGCGAACTGAACCAATGATAAAACATTGACAGCTGGCATGAAGTAACGATCTGAGAGGAGTTAAATAGAGCAGTCAACCAAAGGACAAACCACGTCACCTGTGTAAGGAACCTCAGAAGCAGCAGCTTCACTCACAGCCACCAGAGGGAGCCCATAGACAGAACTCGCCGAAGTACCATTCACGACCACAGGAGGGAGTTCGACAACAGAATTCACAACAGTACCCCCCCCTTGAGGAGGGGTCACCGAACCCTCACCAGAGCCCCCAGGCCGATCAGGATGAGCCAAAT
The DNA here is from genome assembly GCF_032444005.1 of Ranitomeya imitator. Lineage (NCBI taxonomy): Eukaryota > Metazoa > Chordata > Amphibia > Anura > Dendrobatidae > Ranitomeya > Ranitomeya imitator. Next base: position 657,378,061 of record NC_091282.1, read on the forward strand.
GAAAGGCACGAACAAGATCGGCAGCATGAACATCAGAGGCAAAAACCCAGGAATTATCTTCCTGACCATAACCCTTCCACTCAGCGTCGGACTGGAGCACCTTGGGCCCACCAGAGAAAATCATTCTTGGGGCCCACTATGTAGCTACATAGAAATAGATACAAGACCACCAATTGTGCGGTAAAAAGCGCTAATATCAGGGTATAATATAAGGTAGTTCACGTCTTAATAATGTAGCAAGGGTTGGGGTAGCCCCCTCACAGAATATAATGTAGCCCCCTCATAAAATATAATGCAGTCCCCTCTCATAGAATATAATGCAGCACCCCACAAAATATAATGCAACCCTCTCAGGTATGACACAGTCCCCACCATAGAATATAATGTAGCACCCCCATAGGGTATAATGCAGCCCCCCCTCATATAGTATAATGCCACCCAGCACAGAATATAATGTAGTCCCCTGAGAGAATGCAGTTCCACCACAGAATATAATGCAGCCCCCCATAGAGTATACTGTAGCCCTCTCATATAGTATGATGTAGCCCCCATAATATTATGTAGTCCCCTGAGAGAATAATGCAGCCCCACCACAGAATATAATGCAGCCCCCCATAGAGTATACTGTAACCCCTCATATAGTATGATGTAGCCCCCATAATATAATGTAGTACCTTGAGTATAATGCAGTCCCCCCACAGAATAAAATGTAGCCCCCCAGGGCCGTATTTAGAGTTTCCGCTGCCCTAGGCACTTTTAGCGCTGCCTCCCCTTTTGGTGAGTATGACACTATCGGCAGTGACTTTGGCAAAAATCGCTGATGTGAAAGTTGCCTTTTGCAGCAGATCCGGCAGTTTTTCTGCATCTGCCGCGTAACGGATCACTTATGGCAACACTGCTTTCGGCCTCAGTCATTCTCTATGGGGTTTGCGGCACTTGCCGTGATCTGGCAAATGTGGTACCATACCTCCCAACTTTTGAAGAAGGGAAGGAGGTATAAAGTTTGCGGCGCGCGTAGTGCGCCGTGGCAAATTTTAGGCCACGCCTCTGACTAGACCCATTTCACAACTAGTCACACCCATATCCACGTCCCAACCGCAGCCATTTAGCATTGCTGATCACACTGTTTTATATACAATAATTATAAACAAAAAAATATGGCCACACAGTGCTCCATACTGTATAATGACCGCACATGATGCTCAATACTGTATAACGGCCACCACACATGATGCTCCATAGTGTATAACGGCCACACAGTTCTCCATACTGTATAATGACCACACATGATGCTCCATACTGTATAACGGCCGCACATGATGCTCCATACTGTATAATGATCCCACATAATGCTCCATACTGTATAATGACCACACATGATGCTCCATACTATTTAATGGCCGCACATGATGCTCCATACTGTATAATGATCCCACATAATGCTCCAGACTGTATAATGACCACACATGATGCTCAATACTGTATAATGACCACAAATGATGCTCCATACTGTATAACGGCCGCACATGATGCTCCATACTGTATAATGATCCCACATAATGCTCCATACTGTATAATGACCACACATGATGCTCCATACTGTATAACGGCCGCACATGATGCTCCATACTGTATAATGATCCCACATAATGCTCAATACTGTATAATGGCCACACATAATGCTCAATACTGTATAATGACCACAAATGATGCTCCATACTGTATAACGGCCGCACATGATGCTCCATACTGTATAACGGCCGCACATGATGCTCCATACTGTATAATGATCCCACATAATGCTCAATACTGTATAATGACCACAAATGATGCTCCATACTGTATAACGGCCACACATGATGCTCCACACTGTATAATGACCCCCCTCCTGTATGCATGGCTCATCTTCCTCCTATCCCATATACATAGCTCATATTACCCCTCCTGTATGCATGGCTCATATTCCCCCCTGTATGGCTCATATTCCCCCCTGCATGCCTTATATCCCCCCCTGCATGGCTCATATTCCCCCCTGCATGGCTTATATCCCCCCCTGCATGGCTCATATTCCCCCCTGCATGGCTCATATCCCCCCCTGCATGGCTCATATTCCCCCCTGCATGGCTCATATCCCCCCCTGCATGGCTCATATTCCCCCCTGCATGGCTTATATCCCCCCCTGCATGGCTCATATCCCCCCCTGCATGGCTCATATTCCCCCCTGCATGGCTCATATCCCCCCCTGCATGGCTCATTCCCCCCCTGCATGGCTCATATCCCCCCCTGCATGGCTCATATCCCCCCCTGCATGGCTCATATTCCCCCCTGTATGCAGGCTTATCTCTCCGCTCCTGCTCGGCGCGCCGGCTTATGTCCTCCTTCATCCCCCCCCCGTTCCCCCGTCCCTCCGTCCCTCCGTCCCTCATACTCACCTGTCTTCCCACTGCACGGCCGTGCCGACATCCCTCGCGCTCTGTCCCGACTCCAGGCGGCGGCGCCGGCGCAGCACCTTCTTCCTGCTTGAGCGGTGATGTGACACCGTTCATTAAGATCATGAATATGCGCATATTCATGATCTTAATGAGCGGTGTCACGTGACCGCTCGTGCAGTGCAGACGCCGAGACCATCGCTGGAGCAGGCAGGGTGAGTATTCAAGGCGAGCAGGTGAGCGAGCGAGCGGGCGGGCGGCGGCGGCGGGGGGGGCCCTGGAGCGGGGGGAGGCCCTGCCAGCAGATGCCAGTGTCAGGGCCCACACATTCTTAGATCCCGGAAGGTATGAAACCACAAAATCAAAACGGGAGAAAAAGAGCGACCATCGAGCCTGTCTAGGATTCAACCGTTTGGCAGACTCGAGATAAGTCAAATTCTTGTCATCCGTCAAGACCACCACGCGATGTTTAGCTCCTTCAAGCCAATGTCGCCACTCCTCGAATGCCCACTTCATGGCCAACAACTCCCGATTTCCCACATCATAATTGCGCTCAGCAGGCGAGAATTTTCTAGAAAAGAAGGCACTGGGTTTCGTCACCGAGCCATCAGAACGTCTTTGCGACAAAACAGCCCCTGCTCCAATTTCAGAAGCATCAACCTCCACCTGAAAAGGGAGCGAAACATCTGGCTGGCACAACACAGTGGCAGAAGCAAAACGACGCTTCAACTCCTGAAAAGCCGCTACAGCCGCAGTGGACCAATTGACCACATCAGCACCTTTCTTGGTCAAATCAGTCAACGGTTTAGCAATACTGGAAAAGTTAGCGATGAAGCGACGATAAAAATTAGCAAAGCCCAGGAACTTCTGCAAGCTCTTCACAGATGTCGGCTGAGTCCAATCGTAAATGGCCTGAACTTTAACAGGGTCCATCTCGATAGTAGAAGGGGAAAAAAATGAAACCCAAAAATGAAACCTTCTGAACTCCAAAGAGACACTTTGACCCCTTCACAAACAAGGAATTCGCACGAAGGACCTGGAACACCATTCTGACCTGCTTCACATGAGACTCCCAATCATCCGAAAAGACCAAAATGTCATCCAAATATACAATCATAAATCTATCCAGGTACTTTCGGAAGATGTCATGCATAAAGGACTGAAACACAGATGGAGCATTAGAAAGCCCGAATGGCATAACCAGGTACTCAAAATGGCCCTCGGGCGTATTAAATGCTGTTTTCCATTCATCACCCTGTTTAATTCGCACAAGATTATACGCCCCTCGAAGATCTATCTTGGTGAACCAACTAGCCCCCTTAATCCGAGCAAATAAATCAGACAGCAGCGGCAAAGGATACTGAAATTTGACTGTGATCTTATTAGGAAGGCGGTAATCAATACAAGGTCTCAAGGAACCATCCTTCTTGGTCACAAAAAAGAACCCTGCTCCCAATGGTGACGACGACGGACGAATATGACCCTTCTCCAAGGATTCCTTTATATAACTCCGCATAGCGGCGTGCTCTGGCACAGATAAATTAAACAGACGGCCCTTAGGAAACTTACTACCAGGAATCAAATTAATAGCACAGTCGCAATCCCTATGAGGAGGTAGGGCACCAGATTTGGGCTCTTCAAATACATCCCGGTAATCTGATAAAAACTCAGGGACTTCAGAAGGAGTGGAAGGCGAAATTGACAGCAATGGAACATCACCATGTACCCCCTGACAACCCCAGCTGGACACAGACATAGATTTCCAATCCAACACTGGATTATGGACCTGTAGCCATGGCAACCCCAAAACGACCACATCATGCAGATTATGCAACACCAAAAAGCGAATATCCTCCTGATGTGCAGGAGCCATGCACATGGTCAATTGAGTCCAGTACTGAGGCTTATTCTTGGCCAAAGGCGTAGCATCAATTCCTCTCAATGGAATAGGATACTGCAAGGGCTCCAAGAAAAAACCACAGCGCCTGGCAAACTCCAAGTCCATCAAATTCAGGGCAGCGCCTGAATCCACAAATGCCATAACAGAATAGGGCGACAGAGAGCAAATCAGATTAACGGACAAAAGAAATTTAGACTGTACCGTACCAATGGTGGCAGACCTAGCGAACCGCTTAGTGCGCTTAGGACAATCGGAGATAGCATGAGTGGATTCACCACAGTAAAAACACAGCCCATTCCGACGTCTGTGTTCTTGCCGTTCAGCTCTAGTCAAAGTCCTATTACATTGCATAGGCTCAGGCCTATGCTCAGAGAATACCGCCAGATGGTGCACAGCTTTGCGCTCACGCATGCGCCGATCGATCTGAATGGCCAAGGACATAGACTCATTCAGACCAGCAGGCGTGGGAAATCCCACCATGACATCCTTAAGGGCTTCAGTAAGACCCTTTCTGAAAATTGCCGCCAGGGCACATTCATTCCACTGAGTAAACACAGACCACTTTCTAAACTTCTGACAGTACACCTCCGCTTCATCCTGACCCTGACACAAAGCCAGCAAGATTTTCTCTGCCTGATCCACTGAATTTGGTTCATCATAAAGCAATCCAAGCGCCAGAAAAAAACGCATCTGCATCTCGCAATGCAGGATCTCTGTTATGGCTGGCAATCAGGCAACACAGCGTGCAGTAATGAGCGCACATACAGAGATCTGGCAATAACCAAAAACAATAGGACGAGCTCTGAGACGTGGAATCTCTGTAGACTGCAGTACCTGATCTATCCTCACACAACTATAAGCAGCAGTGGATTGCGCCTATCACTACCTATGCAACTCGGCACTGCCTGAGGAGCTGACTAGCCTGAAGATAGAAATACAAGCCTGACTTACCTCAGAGAAATACCCCAAAGGAATAGGCAGCCCCCCACATATAATGACTGTTAGCAAGATGAAAAGACAAACGTAGGAATGAAATAGATTCAGCAAAGTGAGGCCCGATATTCTAGACAGAGCGAGGATAGCAAAGAGAACTATGCAGTCTACAAAAAACCCTAAAACGAAAACCACGCAAAGGGGCAAAAAGACCCACCGTGCCGAACTAACAGCACGGCGGTGCACCCCTTTGCTTCTCAGAGCTTCCAGCAAAAGTTAATAGCAAGCTGGACAGAAAAAACAGAAAACAAACTAGAAGCACTTATCTAGCAGAGCAGCAGGCCCAAGGAAAGATGCAGTAGCTCAGATCCAACACTGGAACATTGACAAGGAGCAAGGAAGACAGACTCAGGTGGAGCTAAATAGCAAGGCAGCCAACGAGCTCACCAAAACACCAGAGGGAGGAAGCCCAGAGACTGCAATACCACTTGTGACCACAGGAGTGAACTCAGCCACAGAATTCACAACAGTACCCCCCCCTTGAGGAGGGGTCACCGAACCCTCACCAGAACCCCCAGGCCGACCAGGATGAGCCACATGAAAGGCACGAACAAGATCTGGGGCATGGACATCAGAGGCAAAAACCCAGGAATTATCTTCCTGAGCATAACCCTTCCATTTGACCAGATACTGGAGTTTCCGTCTAGAGACACGAGAATCCAAAATCTTCTCCACAATATACTCCAATTCCCCCTCCACCAAAACAGGGGCAGGAGGCTCCACAGATGGAACCATAGGTGCCACGTATCTCCTCAACAACGACCTATGGAATACATTATGTATGGAAAAGGAGTCTGGGAGGGTCAGATGAAAAGACACCGGATTGAGAATCTCAGAAATCCTATACGGACCAATAAAACGAGGTTTAAATTTAGGAGAGGAAACCTTCATAGGAATATGACGAGAAGATAACCAAACCAGATCCCCAACACGAAGTCGGGGTCCCACACGGCGTCTGCGATTAGCGAAAAGCTGAGCCTTCTCCTGGGACAAGGTCAAATTGTCCACTACCTGAGTCCAGATCTGCTGCAACCTGTCCACCACAGAATCCACACCAGGACAGTCCGAAGACTCAACCTGTCCTGAAGAGAAACGAGGATGGAACCCAGAATTGCAGAAAAATGGAGAGACCAAGGTAGCCGAGCTGGCCCAATTATTAAGGGCGAACTCAGCCAACGGCAAAAATGACACCCAATCATCCTGGTCAGCGGAAACAAAATATCTCAGATATGTTTCCAAGGTCTGATTGGTTCGTTCGGTCTGGCCATTAGTCTGAGGATGGAAGGCCGAGGAGAAAGATAGGTCAATGCCCATCCTACCACAAAAGGCTCGCCAGAACCTCGAGACAAACTGGGAACCTCTGTCAGAAACAATATTCTCAGGAATGCCATGTAAACGAACCACATGCTGGAAGAACAAAGGCACCAAATCAGAGGAGGAAGGCAATTTAACCAAGGGCACCAGATGGACCATTTTAGAAAAGCGATCACAGACCACCCAAATGACCGACATTTTTTGAGAAACGGGAAGGTCAGAAATGAAATCCATCGAAATATGTGTCCAAGGCCTCTTCGGGACCGGCAAGGGCAAAAGCAACCCACTGGCACGTGAACAGCAGGGCTTAGCCCTAGCACAAATTCCACAGGACTGCACAAAAGCACGCACATCCCGTGACAGAGATGGCCACCAGAAGGATCTAGCAACCAACTCCCTGGTACCAAAGATTCCTGGATGACCGGCCAGCACCGAACAATGAAGTTCAGAGATAACTTTACTAGTCCACCTATCAGGGACGAACAGTTTCTCGGCCGGACAACGATCAGGTTTATTAGCCTGAAATTTCTGCAACACTCTCCGCAATTCAGGGGAGATGGCAGACACAATGACTCCTTCCTTGAGGATACTCGCCGGCTCAGATAACCCCGGAGAGTCGGGCACAAAACTCCTAGACAGAGCATCCGCCTTCACATTTTTAGAGCCCGGAAGGTATGAAATCACAAAATCAAAACGAGCAAAAAATAACGACCAACGGGCCTGTCTAGGATTCAAGCGCTTGGCAGACTCAAGATAAGTAAGGTTCTTATGATCAGTCAAAACCACCACGCGATGCTTAGCACCCTCAAGCCAATGACGCCACTCCTCGAATGCCCACTTCATGGCCAGCAACTCTCGGTTGCCCACATCATAATTACGCTCAGCAGCAGAAAATTTCCTGGAAAAGAAAGCACATGGTTTGAACACTGAGCAACCAGAACCTCTCTGTGACAAAACCGCCCCTGCACCAATCTCAGAAGCATCAACCTCGACCTGGAACGGAAGAGAAACATCAGGTTGACACAACACAGGGGCACAGCAAAAACGACGCTTCAACTCCTGAAAAGCTTCCACGGCAGCAGAAGACCAATTAACCAAATCAGCACCCTTCTTGGTCAAATCGGTCAATGGTCTGGCAATGCTAGAAAAATTACAGATGAAGCGACGATAAAAATTAGCAAAGCCCAGGAATTTCTGCAGACTTTTTAGAGATGTCGGCTGAGTCCAATCCTGGATGGCCTGAACCTTAACCGGATCCATCTCGATAGTAGAAGGGGAAAAGATGAACCCCAAAAATGAAACTTTCTGCACACCGAAGAGACACTTTGATCCCTTCACGAACAAGGAATTAGCACGCAGTACCTGGAAAACCATTCTGACTTGCTTCACATGAGACTCCCAATCATCTGAGAAGATCAAAATGTCATCCAAGTAAACAATCAAGAATTTATCCAGATACTCACGGAAAATGTCATGCATAAAAGACTGAAAAACAGATGGAGCATTGGCAAGTCCGAACGGCATCACCAGATACTCAAAATGACCCTCGGGCGTATTAAATGCCGTTTTCCATTCATCTCCCTGCCTGATTCTCACCAGATTATACGCACCACGAAGATCAATCTTAGTAAACCAACTAGCCCCCTTAATCCGAGCAAACAAGTCAGAAATCAATGGCAAGGGATACTGAAACTTAACAGTGATCTTATTAAGAAGGCGGTAATCAATACACGGTCTTAGCGAACCATCCTTCTTGGCTACAAAAAAGAACCCTGCTCCCAATGGTGACGACGATGGGCGAATATGTCCCTTCTCCAGGGACTCCTTCACATAACTGCGCATAGCGGTGTGTTCAGGTACGGACAAATTAAATAAACGACCCTTAGGGAATTTACTACCAGGAATCAAATCGATAGCACAATCACAATTCCTATGCGGAGGTAGGGCATCAGACTTGGACTCTTCAAATACATCCTGAAAGTCCGACAAGAACTCTGGGATGTCAGAAGGAATGGATGACGAAATAGACAAAAATGGAACATCACCATGTACTCCCTGACAACCCCAGCTGGTTACCGACATAGAGTTCCAATCCAATACTGGATTATGGGTTTGTAGCCATGGCAACCCCAACACGACCACATCATGCAAATTATGCAGTACCAGAAAGCGAATAACTTCCTGATGTGCAGGAGCCATGCACATGGTCAGCTGGGCCCAGTACTGAGGCTTATTCTTGGCCAAAGGTGTAGCATCAATTCCTCTCAACGGAATAGGACACCGCAAAGGCTCCAAGAAAAATCCACAACATTTAGCATAATCCAAATCCATCAGATTCAGGGCAGCGCCTGAATCCACAAACGCCATGACAGAATACGATGACAAAGAGCACATTAAGGTAATGGACAAAAGGAATTTGGACTGTACAGTACCAATAACGGCAGAGCTATCGAACCGCCTAGTGCGTTTAGGACAATTAGAAATAGCATGAGTAGAATCACCACAATAGAAACACAGTCTGTTCAGACGTCTGTGTTCTTGCCGTTCTACTTTAGTCATAGTCCTGTCGCACTGCATAGGCTCAGGTTTACTCTCAGACAATACCGCCAGATGGTGCACAGATTTACGCTCGCGCAAGCGACGACCGATCTGAATGGCCAAGGACATAGACTCATTCAAACCAGCAGGCATAGGAAATCCCACCATTACATCCTTAAGAGCTTCAGAGAGACCCTTTCTGAACAAAGCCGCTAGTGCAGATTCATTCCACAGAGTGAGTACTGACCACTTCCTAAATTTCTGACAATATACTTCTACATCATCCTGACCCTGGCATAAAGCCAGCAGATTTTTCTCACCCTGATCCACTGAATTAGGCTCATCGTAAAGCAATCCCAGCGCCTGGAAAAATGCATCAACATTACTCAATGCAGAATCTCCTGGTGCAAGAGAGAACGCCCAGTCCTGTGGGTCGCCGCGCAAAAAAGAAATAATAATCAAAACCTGTTGAATAGGATTACCAGAAGAATGAGGTTTCAAGGCCAAAAATAGCTTACAATTATTTCTGAAGCTCAGGAACTTAGTTCTGTCACCAAAAAACAAATCAGGAATCGGAATTCTTGGTTCTAGCATCGATTTCTGATCAATAGTATCTTGAATCTTTTGTACATTTACAACGAGATTATCCATTGAGGAGCACAGAGCCTGAATATCCATGTCCACAGCTGTGTCCTGAAGCACTCTAATGTCTAGGGGAAAAAAAAGACTGAAGACAGAGCTAAGAAAAAAAAATGACGTCAGGATTTCTTTTTTCCCTCTATTGGGAATCATTGGAGGGCTCCTTGTACTGTTATGGCTGGCAATCAGGCAACACAGCGTGCAGTAATGAGCGCACATACAGAGATCTGGCAATAACCAAAAACAATAGGACGAGCTCTGAGACGTGGAATCTCTGTAGACTGCAGTACCTGATCTATCCTCACACAACTATAAGCAGCAGTGGATTGCGCCTATCACTACCTATGCAACTCGGCACTGCCTGAGGAGCTGACTAGCCTGAAGATAGAAATACAAGCCTGACTTACCTCAGAGAAATACCCCAAAGGAATAGGCAGCCCCCCACATATAATGACTGTTAGCAAGATGAAAAGACAAACGTAGGAATGAAATAGATTCAGCAAAGTGAGGCCCGATATTCTAGACAGAGCGAGGATAGCAAAGAGAACTATGCAGTCTACAAAAAACCCTAAAACGAAAACCACGCAAAGGGGCAAAAAGACCCACCGTGCCGAACTAACAGCACGGCGGTGCACCCCTTTGCTTCTCAGAGCTTCCAGCAAAAGTTAATAGCAAGCTGGACAGAAAAAACAGAAAACAAACTAGAAGCACTTATCTAGCAGAGCAGCAGGCCCAAGGAAAGATGCAGTAGCTCAGATCCAACACTGGAACATTGACAAGGAGCAAGGAAGACAGACTCAGGTGGAGCTAAATAGCAAGGCAGCCAACGAGCTCACCAAAACACCAGAGGGAGGAAGCCCAGAGACTGCAATACCACTTCTGACCACAGGAGTGAACTCAGCCACAGAATTCACAACAGATCTCCTGGCGCAAGGGAAAATGCCCAGTCTTGAGGGTCACCACGCAACAAAGAAATTATGATTTTTCTTGTTGAACGGGGTAACCAGAGGAGCGGGGTTTCAAAGCTAGAAACAGTTTACAATTATTTTTGAAATTCAAGAATCTAGATCTATCCCCAGAAAATAAATCAGGAATAGGAATTCTAGGCTCTAACATAGGATTCTGAACCACAAAATCTTGAATGTTTTGTACCCTTGCAGTGAGATGATCCACACAAGAGGATAGACCCTGAATGTCCATCTCTACACCTGTGTCCTGAACCACCCAAAGGACTAGGGGAAAAGAAAGACAAAACAGTGCAAAGAAAAAAAATGGTCTCAGAAGTCCTCTTATCCCTCTATTGAGATGCATTAATACTTTGGGCCAGCTGTACTGTTATGACCTGGTGGTTAGGAGCACCCGACCTGATAGTTATACTCATACAGGACGAGCTCTGGGATGTGGGAGCTCTGCTGACCGCAAGCCCTAATCCTATCACACACACTAAAAATAGCCGTGGAGCGCTCCTGACGCTCCCTAGGCGCCTCGTCACAGCCTCAGAGCTAGCTAGCCCTAGAGATAGAAAATAAAGCCTACCTTGCCTCAGAGAAATTCCCCAAAGGAATAGGCAGCCCCCCACATACAATGACTGTGAGAAAAGATGAAAGTCACAAACGCAGAAATGAAATAGGTTTCAGCAAAGAGAGGCCAGACTTACTAAATAGACAGAGGATAGGAAAGGAATCTTTGCGGTCAGCACAAAAACCTACAAAAGACCACGCAGAGTGTGCAAAAAAGACCTCCGCACCGACTCACGGTGCGGGGGGGGGGGGGACCACTCTGCATCCCAGAGCTAGCAAGACAAAATCAGGATAACCAGCTGGACAAAGAAACAACGAGCAAAAAAAACAATAAGGAACTTAGCTTCTGCAGGAGAAGACAGGTCACCAGGCAGATCCAGGAGCGAACTGAACCAATGCTAAAACATTGACAGCTGGCATAGAGTAACGATCTGAGAGGAGTTAAATAGAGCAGTCAACCAAAGGACAAACCACGTCACCTGTGTAAGGAACCTCAGAAGCAGCAGCTTCACTCACAGCCACCAGAGGGAGCCCATAGACAGAACTCGCCGAAGTACCATTCACGACCACAGGAGGGAGTTCGACAACAGAATTCACAACAGTTATTGTGGAGAAAGAACTATCAGTACCGAGAGACCAGTACAATCTACAGATGCACATTCCTCGAGTGATTTTTTGTCATCGGGAGGAAGCGATATCGACCCAGGACCAGGAGGGGACGTAGCAGGCGCGTTTGCTCGGACCACAGCAGTCACAGCTACAGACCACCGTTTCGCAACCCACGGAGACAGTTCCGCAAGTGACTTCATTGGATTCAGAAAATACCCGTGAGTATGATCAGGAGGATGCCCTCCAGATTGTTAATCTTTCCAGACATGTCCTTTCCACACATGAGACTTCTGTCCTATCTAAAGGCCTAACCTTTTCACCAGTTCACCAGGTGGACAAATTTACTTTGATTAAAGATTTGTTCTTGTTCTGTAGAAAAATTGTTCTACAGGTCCTACACAATAAACCACAAGTTACCCCTTTTTTGGACCAGACTGAGCAGAATGTGTTTCAAGATCTCATGGATCTGCTCAACGAAGGACAGGACACTACAGGTAGGTCCAAATTTCCACATAGGAACAAATCTCATGTGTCGCCACCTTTCTCTATTGTCCCTGCGGTCAGTATATTTTTTGAAATGGCCAAAAGGGACATTGAAGCATTGCCCATCAAGATTCCTGTAACTCATAACCTGACACCGCTTGAGAAACGGGCCTTGTCTGACCTTAAAAACAACAACAAATTTATTATTCGTGAGGCAGACAAGGGGGGCAACATTGTCCTCTGGCCCCATGACCTTTATGTGGAAGAAGCACATAGGCCATTGGATAATGTAAGATATTATCAGAAACTTCCGTCAGACCCCACGGGCGTTTACTCAACTAAATTGAGAACGTTAATCGACAGAGCCCTGGAACTAGGGATTATCAACATAGGGGAACGGGACTTCATTTGGGTTAAACATCCTACCACGTCAACATTTTACATCTTACCCAAATTGCACAAAGATATTCGCAAACCACCCGGTCGCCCTATTGTTTCTAGTATAGGGAGCTTATGCGAGAAAGCGTGTACATATATTGACTTCTTCTTGCAGCCCTTGGTTTTGGAACTTCCGTCACACATCAGGGACACGTCACACTTCATTACATCCTTGCAAGGTGTTACCCTGGCCCAAGGGGAGATCATGGTTACGTGTGATGTTGAGTCTCTATACTCAAATATTTACCATGATCATGGCTTACAAGCTGTTTTATATTTCTTGGACTTACAACACAACTCAGATAGGCTACATGACTCTTTCATCGTGGATTTGCTTAATTTCATTCTCAAGCATAATTTCTTCCTATTTGACAGGAACTTTTACCTTCAAGTCTCCGGCGTGGCAATGGGGGCCCGCTGTGCCCCAGCCCTGGCAAACCTTTTTCTAGGATGGTGGGAATCAACTATCGTCTACAATTCTACATGGTTTAAATCAAAGGTACGTTGTTGGTCCAGATATATTGACGATGTTTTCTTCATTTGGGCAGGCTCCCAGGAGGAGGTCGGGGTCTTTATAAGTTCACTTAACAATAATTTGCAAAACATCTTTATGACCTCTTCGTTCTCTTCCTCCTTGGTGAGCTTCCTGGACCTCAACGTTATATGTCGTAATGGCAATTTGTCAACTTGCTTATATCATAAACCTACTGCTACTAATAATATCTTGGAATTCCGCAGTTTCCATCCGTTTTATACGAAAAAGGGGGTCCCTATTGGACAGTTCCCCAGATCTAGGAGGAATTGCACGCTGGATGATGAAGGAAGCACAGGACCTGACCAGAAGATTCAAAAGAAGGACCTACCCTAACAGATGTATCTCTCAAGCATACCAGAGAGCCAATTGCCAGTCGCAGGTTTCCTTGTTGGAACCAAAGAAGAAACCGCCAGATAAATTTGTCCGTTTTATCACTGGATACAACACCCATTGGTCCAAGGTAAGAGACATCTTGCAGAAACACTGGGGCATTCTCACTACGGACTTAGCAATATCGCAAGTTGTCAGTGAACGGCCGTTGATCACTGCTAGGAGGGCGCCTAACCTAAGGGATATCCTTACAAGAAGTCATTATACCAGGCCCACTACAAGATTGAATCGTGGTATCACATTGAAGGGCTCATTCCCGTGCGGAGATTGCAACATCTGCCAGTACATGCATCCCGTCAGGGATTGTTTCTGCAACCCGACTGACTGCACTAAACATGGGCTAAAATCTTACATTAATTGTAAAACTACTAATGTTATCTACGCTATCATCTGCCCGTGCCCACTTGTATATGTGGGGCAAACGTCCCAAGAGCTGCGCCGACGCATCCAGAAACATCTCTTTACCATCAATACTGCGTCGGCTGATTCTCGTAGGGATAAGCTTCTCACTACAGTGGCATCTCATTTTTTATCACATCATGCGGGCAGGCATACAGGCACTAAGATTGTGGGTCTGGAGCATGTCAGAAGTTCGGGCAGAGGGGAGTCTCTTACTGGCAAGCTTTTACAAGCTGAAGCCCGTTGGATTTTTTTGTTACACTCTACTGTGCCTTTAGGTATCAATAAGGACCTTCTTTTTACAGGTTTTTTAGGCTGAACAACCTTTTCATTATATGTTTTGTATTTTTCCAACTAGGTTGGTTCAGCATTGCGTGGCCACTTTTCATCTCCATTTGTGTCCGGACAATATGCAGCTTATTTGAGATAAGGACTCAAGCATTATCTGGTTTGTCTTCTGTCTTCTTTTCTCCTCATGGGATTTAACATCAAGCTCTATCAGTTTGGAAGATGGACCAACTAAATTGAAGAAGTTTGAAGATCTGTACTTTGTATTTTATATTCACTTGTGCGTATTATGGTTGGGACTTCAGTCGGACTTTATGTACCTACTCTTTGTAGAATCAATCTTCTGCTAGCTCAGCGAGAGGGCCAGTTGAGAAGAAGAATGTTGAAGAAGTTGCATTGAATACGTACCTGTGTATATCGTGGATGGAATTCCAGCCGGATTTTGCCCACTCATCCCTCAGAGTCTTATCAGCAATGTGAGATATTGTTGCCCTATTTGGGGTATTATGGACTTATGTTGCCATAAGGATTCTATAACCATCGTCTTCCATATACATCAAGCCTATCTCGCCCTGCTGCCATTTTCTTTCTATATGGCTGAGGTTCCATTATTATCATATTCCAACAATACCTGGTTCATTCTTCTAGAGGTTTTTTCTCAAATAGTGCCTTACTGATCTCTTTTTATTCACGGTCCAGAACATTTGGTTCCGCTTATTGTCCATTTCCCTTGTACTGTTTCCTCCAATATTAGGGATGGAACATGTATATCTTAGCCTTGCTTTATTTACGGTTCATAATCATTGGTTCCATGAATTGTTTATTTTCTTTTTATTGTGGTGCCTGTATGTCTTGGCCCTATATTATTGGCCCTCTTCTCAATGGTTGATACCATTGTTGGGACTTACATTACACTTACTTCTGGTCCCTTTTGCTATTACATTCCATATTACAACCATGCATACTCAGTCGGAATTCGTTCTGGGCCATATATGTTTTTCTTGGCCAATATTATTCGACATAAATAATTAGGGTGATTGCAAGACCATCTTCATGTACCTTACTTGGAACAGATTTATCTGTTTTTTTCTATTCACCATGCGTTCATTTGTGTATATCCTGTTCTTGTCCCTTAGTTATTTTGGTCCTTTTCAATAAATTACCGTATTTTGCAGTTGGCATGGTGGTTTTTTCAGTTTTTTTGTTTAACAGCTCTTTTTCATTCGCAGGCTCCACTGTTTGCGTGTTGTCTCACCTTCTTTATTGTCCATGTGTAGGTTATATCCCTATTCTTTGACTGTCCATGAATACATTATTTTATCTGTGCAGTCTGTTATTCTGTCCAACAGTGTTTTTTCATTTGTGGCACTTATTGTTTGTGTGTTGCTTTACCCTCTTTATTATTCACATGTATGTCATATCCCTTCTGTGTTCATTTTTATTCATATGTGTCTGTGGCTGCAGCCTCTATGTTTGGTATATCCATTATTCGGCATCATCTCATTAGCGGGGGTCTTTCCTCTTTCATACTGTTGCTATAAGGTTACCGCCCCCCTCCTGCAGATTCGTTGTACACTATACACAATGCGCTGCGCTGAAACATTCGGGCGCATGCACTTGTGCAGTTCTGGCAGAGACGTCTGCCGTACATACCTTTCCGCCCTCACAAGCGTCACTTCCGGTTCCGCCCTCGGCGTTTTGCGCTCATGTCCTGACCTAATTAGAAGGTATTTAAACTGATTTTGATGGCTTGCACAGCACCCTTCCCCTGACGAAGCCGTCCTTGTAACGGCGATACGCGTGGGGTCTGTCCCCACTCTGATCCTTGCCTCCCCACTTTCTGCCTTTCTTACGGCTCTGCTCTTATTGCTCCATATGGCTGGACCTGGAACCTGCATACATATCTTGGGTATACGAGCATTGCAGCTCCATGTGTAGAGCGCTGGGCGCATCCGCTTTTGTGTTTTGACCCTTATCTGGCGCTGTCCCATATAGGTGGCTATATTGCTTACTGACATACGGGTACTTACTAGTGTTGGTCACCTTCTTTTACATCTTGGTACAGGGTCTGTTTTCTTGCCCTTATTTTTACATATATTAGTTATATATTGTCATCTTGCGGCAGTCTGTGTATATGTAGGAGGCACTGCCATACAGGGCTACCTTTATGCGCTGTATTCAATGTATGTTTATTATATTGTCTTACCATTATATGCATTATTTGCAGGATACATGCCCCTGCCTGGCTACTAATACTTTTATGGATCATTGTGGGGATTTTTGGTGTTTTTTTCATTGGTTTTAAATGTTTTTATCTATGCATCAATAAAGTTTGCCTTTTGATATTTTTGACTACATATTGTGGTGTGCAGTGTTGTACAGTGGTTCTTTTTCCTTCCCTTTGTTGTTATATTATACCACTCTTCTGCACCCCTTCTACCCCATATAATATTTGGTAGTGCACTGGTATTATTCTCTTTTTATTTCTGGGATTATTCGGCGGGAGCTCGGGTCTCCATCCTGCAATTCTGGCACTCTTTAGAGCTGCAATGACAATGCAGGCATTGTCTGCCATGCACTGTAATGCCGCAGTCATCTTTATTGTGGTATTACAGTGATTGGCTGGCTGCACAGCATCATCAGGTCTATAAGAGACCTGACACCGCCCTGCTCACCGCATTCTGCTCCGGACTCAGCGCGTGTAGGGAGAGCTGCTGCTGAGATAGGGTCAGATTTGTTCTTTTATTAGTTAGTGTGGGTCTACCATTGTTCAATCCACAAATCCTGGGAAACCAACAGTCATTTTTAGGGCTAATTAGGGGGTATATTGATTGCAATGCTAGGTAGTCTATGTGCACATATCCACATCAGTACAAGGCATCCAGGCACTGTATGTGAGTATATAGATCTCACTGCATACATCAAGAGGGTCCATTACTGTCTGGTGCTGCCTATTTTATATATACCTAGCTGCAGGTATCTGTGGGTGTTTTTTGGCACCTGAATCCTGCTAATTTTATTACGAATCAATCCAGAGCCCCCTTTTTTTCTACATTTATTTGCAGTCACACTGCAGACTACAGCCAGGAAATTTTAATACAACAGCGTGAAAATCTAGCAACTTAAAACGTCTTTTTTTGTTGCAGACATCAGATCTGAGTGCGCAGAAAATTCTGGCTTTTTTTGGTACTGTAGTATTTTTTGGAGTGTCTTGCACAATTTTTGGACACCATTTTGCTGACCAAAAAATGTTTAGCTAGGCAAAAAATATTTAGCTACAGTTCTTATTTATCACTGTGTTGTGTACGCCATCGCATATCATTGCTCTAAATATTTTACAATTTTAGTACTCCGACAATTTTTTTTTAGTGTCATAGCCTACTTATTGACACAATTTTGGTGGGCCAAAAAAAATACAGGCCACATATTTAACAGTGTTCTATCTCCGTCAGATGCCAGATCTATCTGTGGTCTACAAATGGCATTTCTGGCCTATATTCCACTGTTTTTGCTGTCTGTTACACTAGGTGTATACAGTATTTGGGGGTAAATTTTTTTTTAAAAAACTCCAGGCCACATATTGAACAGTCTGTTATCTCTGTCAGACGCCTGGTGTATCTGTGCTGTATCTGTGCTGTACAAATACTTGCTTTTCAGGCCTACATTCCACTTTTTTTGCTGTCTGCTACTCTAGGTCAATACAATATTTTAAGGTACAAAAAATAAAAAAAACTCCAGGCCACATATTGAACAGCCTGCTATGTCCGTCAGATGCCTGGTGCATCTGTGCTCTACAAATAGTTGCTTTTCAGGCCTACATTCCACTTTTTGGCTGTCCGCTACCCTAGGTCTATACAGTATTTTGGGGTAAAAAAAATTATAAAAACTCCAGGCCACATTTTGAACAGTTTGTTATCTCCATCAGATACGTGGTGTATCTGTGCTCCTCAAATAGTTTATTTTCAGGCCTACATTCTACTTTTTTGGCTCTCTGCTACCCTAGGTGGAGTAGCCTAGGCCTGAATGTTTGAAGTCGGTTCAGAGATTTTTGGGGTTTGCCAATTGTTACAGAAAATTAATAAAGAATTTTTCTGTGATCACTAAACCTATAACTGATCTCACCAAGAACGGTTCTAATACTGTCCAATGGTCCTCTGAGGCTTTTGAGCATCTCAAAGAGAGGTTTAGCTCTGCTCCTGTTTTGATCCAGACGGATGAGACCAAGCCATTTCTGGTAGACGTTGAGGCCTCTTTAATAGGGTTGGGGCAGTTCTGTCCCAGTAGGGAGAGGATGGGGTGCATCCCTGTGCTTTCTTTTCTAAAAAAATTTCGGAGACTCAGCTCAACTATGATGTTGGGAACAGAGAGTTGCTGGCTATTAAACTCACGTTTGAGCATTGGCAACATTTTTTGGAGGGGACCAGACATCCGATACAGGTTTTTACTGATCATAAGAATCTCATATATCGTTTTTTGCCCAGTTTCATTTCTCTGTCACATATATCCCTGGGACAAAGAATGTTAAAGCGGATGCTTTGTCTCGTAGTTTCTCTCCAGCAGTTAATACTGAGACGGAGGAATGTATTTTACAGAGAGGAGTGGTGGTGGCAGCATTGGATTCTGAGTTGGAGAGTAGCATCTTAGAGGCCCAGAATACTGCAGAATACTGCACCAACTAACACTCCGTATGGTAAATTATTTGTGCCTGGAGCCTTGCGGAGAGCTATGTTTGCTGAATGTCATGAGTCTCGGTTGGCGGGTCATCCAGGGATTTCGGAAACTAGAAAGTTGATCGGTCGAAGTTTCTTGTGGCCAGGATGGCAAAGAGAAATCATCAAGTGGGTGTATCAAGGTACTGTGTGCGTCTCTGAGGGTTTTTCTGTCATCTGCGTTGTTGTGGACCAGTTTAGTAAGATGTGTCATCTGGTCCCGTTCAAT